>NC_060139.1:455410862-455736998 GCF_021461385.2 Schistocerca piceifrons
ACTTCCAGACTGAAGCACCTAGAACTGATCGACCACAGCAGCCGGCGATGGCTGATGAGCCTGCTGTATCCGCCATCTACTAAAACTTTCTTCCAAGCGGCAAATCTGCAGCTGCTGATGACTGTTTTGCCTTCCACACCATTCAACATAAACAGACATTAAATTGATGGACTGCACAATGAAGTTGGTTCAAAAGTGTTTTGACTATTAATATTTGTGTGTGAAAAGTAAATGGCAGGCTATTGTGACAAATGGGAAAACTAGTTGAAGATGAATTATATTACTATGTACATAGACTCTTCCAATCACAATTCAACAAAACATTTTCCTCAGCTGATTCACTGTTTTGATTTCAATACAGGAGTAAAAGTGAAAGTTCTGGATTTCCCAGAAAAATTCAGAGTAAATTCTGATATTTTTTCTTCACCTATTCTGAAAGCACTGAGTGATCATAATCTTGGAAGGAAAATTGTTGGACTTTCTGCAGACAACACAAATATAAACTTCAGGGGTGCTTCACAGAAAGGCAGTAATAATGTAAATTCCGTCATTCAGAAAATGCTTGAGGGACCATTTGTTGGAATAAGTTACAGTGCCCACATTATTAGCAATAAAATTCAAAGTGCTACAGACAGTATTCTAATCTGTTTTGAAAGTATAATTCATAAAATTTATTCTTATTTCCACACAAACACCATACATGAGGCCTCCTTGCAAGAATTTAGCAATTTTGTAGAAACTGATTATTCTACAGTACTTGGTTACAGTAGAAAAAGGTGGCTTTCTATGCTACCTTCAGTTGAACGAATACTGAAAATATTTCCTGCATTGATGTAATAGTTTCTATCTCAAAACAAATGCCCAATGGTAATGAAGCAGTCTGACATACAATCATTAAAGGAACAGCATGTTACTACAGTCGAAACTTTAAAATACTTGGTGATCTTAGGTAAAAGCTTTCAAATAGATTGGACTGAGTATTTATATCCTCAGTAGTAGACACAAAATGAAAAATGCTGGATAATGAAGGCCTAGTCAGTGTTTCTAATTTTAAAAGCCATGTGGCAAAAGGTAGAGTATACGTGGGGAAATTGGAGTCAGAAGAATTTGTAATAAAGAACGGACTTAAGCAGGGAGATGCCCTCTCTCCTCTACTTTTTAATTTAGTCCCAGAATATATTGTACAAATGGCAGTAGATAATTCAGAGGGGGTGTGGAGTTAAATAGAAATATTAAGATATTAGGGTATGCAGATGATCTAATCATCATTAGTGATAGGAAAGAATCTGTAACAGCAAATGCGAAGGCGTTATCAAGGCTAGTGAAGATGTAGGTCTAAGGATAAGTGAAGACAAAACTAAATACCTGGTTACTACTAGAATGCCAACAGCAGTAGATCAGGAAATGTTAAGAGTTGGAGACATGCAGTTTGAAAAACTGAACACATTCAAGTATCTAGGCGTGGACATCACATCGAGAAATGAGATTGAATCCGAATTTAAAGATTAGAATATACAAAACTATTATTCGACCAGTTATGCTGTATGGGTGTGAGACTTGGTCTCTCACTATGCAAAATGAAAAGCCATTTTAAGTATTTGAAAACAAAATTTTGAGGAAAATTTTCGGAGCAAAAAGGGATGACATTAGCAGAGAGTGGCGAAAACTGCATAACAAAGAGGTTCACAAACTCTATTCAAGCCCTGGCATAATCAGTATTATTAAATCACGTAGGCTGCAATGGGCGGGTCACGTAGCTCGAATGGATGAGGGCAGGGCAGCGCGCAGAGTACTGGTAGGGCACTTGGAGGGAAAGCGTCCTGTGGGGAGACCAAGGCATAGATGGGAGGACAATGTAAAGGAAATAGCCCAAGACAGGGACAGATGGCGAAAATAGGTTGCTGCGGTAACGGACTCTCGAGTCCGGTATGACCAGTGAGTGAGTGAGTGAGTGTGGAAGTATTTTATTTCACTTGTACACAATATTGGGACAGTGGAGTGGACATTTTCCTGAATTCGAAGTGCTTTATTGTGCTACCCTGAATGCGGAGTTGAGTGGTGTCATGTTAAGATGTGTTAGGATTTCGTACTTAAATACACTGGAAAGGAAATTCACGAAACAAACTTTTTTTACGAAATTTCAAATGTTAGAGAGCATGTTAAAGGAATGGAATGCAAGTCACAAATCAACTCAACTAAGATGAGTTGACAGATTTACAAAATTTGATATGTTAAATATTGATTATGGGAATGTCTGCAATACCTTAAGAGTTTATTTTATGCGGCCCTGCTACAAATTTCCCAACAGAATGAGGATTTTATACAATGAACAATATGTGCACCCGTGAAAAATCCAGACATAAGCCAGAGACTTTAATTTAAATCATAACTGTGCAGAACTCTATGAAACACTTCTGAGAAATGCAAAGATGTTAACAGCAATTCATTCACATGAAAAATATATTTCATTATATTCCATCATATTTAGATTTTATCATTCACCATAATTATATTTCACCATATTTCAAGTGTTAAGGTGTTGACTGAATGATTGTTACACTTGTTGCATGTTCTTTTAATCAGCTACAAAAAAGCAAATAAAAACAGATGGGTTCAATTTGATAATATTATGTTGCATAAGTGGTAGATCCTGCTTCTTGTGTCTGTAGATATGGTCACCCTAGTTATGATGTACTTGGTGCACAATATACTGAGGTTCTCTTGTGGTGGTCAGACTTGGTCAACTGGAACACTGACAAGAACACGTCTGCCATCACATTCCTAAGCATTCCGACATCAGGCCACTGTATGCCACTACATTCCTATGCAGTCCAACATAGGGCCACTGTCACATCCAAATGCCTCACAAATATGGATACTGCACAATTCAATCAGCTGGCCAAATAGAGACCCACCAATTGCAAACTCAGTAAGATGCTGATAATGTTGTCTCATACAAATATTTGATGCCTCTGTGTCCTTCACGGTGATCACTCAACAGCTGTCACTGTTGACACCCCTTCACATCCTACCAGGTCTGGTAACAACACTAATGTACTCTGGTGGAGATTCTATGTATCACAGAGAATTGCAACTCTAATCTCTTACATACCTGCCAATGGTGTGTTTATGTACAAAGTTACATTGACATTGACCATGTCTTCTGGGTGCTCCACATGTTTTGTCGGGCAGTGTGTGTGTGTGTGTGTGTGTGTGTGTGTGTGTGTGTGTGTGTGTGTGAACAAAAATAATAATGAAGAAAGAGGGAGGTACACTGATAGAGTATATTCAGCAACTGGGTATAGGGTGTCCCTAAGATGGACAGTTCTATGCCTAATCATACACAGCTAGTTTCACGGTGATCATGTCTATATAAAATACTGTGCAGTTAACACAAGTTAGTTGACACGGATTCATAAGTTGCTCTGACTTTGATATTATAAAATTGACCAGTGGTTTAGCTGGAGTAGATGGTGGTGGTTGGAAGCATGGGTTGAGTTTTATAGGGAGGTCAATTGTATGGGTAGGAAACTTGGGATAGGGATAATGGTTTTGCAACGTTGTTAGGTTTGACCACGACCTTTATTTTGTGATCTTTCTTCTTTATTTAGCTTATTATTCCAGTGTGTAGTAATTCAATTCTAGTTTGTATCATACTTTCACTGTTTTGCAATCCACTTTTACTGTTTGGCTATTCTCTTGCATTGATCAATGATCGTGTCTCTCTGTTCCGAGATAATATTTCTGTCAACCATAGGCAATTTTTTATTGCACAGCTGTTGTTTTTCTGCATTTAGCTATCTTCTCCCATTTCCCTGCAGTCTTAGTTGCTTTTCAGTTACGTTTTCAGAACATTTATCATTCATTTCAATTTTACAGTCAAATTTCTCTCATTCTTTCAGTGACGAATGAATTCTTCATCAGTTTCATCATATGGGCATATTCTTTCATGTCATCAATGATTTTTTCACATTCAGTGATTTTTTAGAGTTCACAATATTTTTTTACCATCTTTGTGATAATCTCTCTTAGTTTGCTGACCACCATGTTTCCTTTGCCTATCTTCTTTCTTTATTGATTTGTTTCTATACTTCACATTCTTTTTGCTTTCTTTTTTTTTAATTGATGAACTTTTTCTTTATGCTGCAGTTTATGGTTTAATTATGTCTTTTCACTGTTTAGCAACCCTCACCTTTGTTTCACTATCTTTTCTCTGTGTTTGGAACTCACTTTTCCTGGTTTATCAACAACGTTTCACATCTGGATAGTGATCTTTCAGATTTAGCAACCAACTCATATTTCCACGAAGTCTTCTCTGCTTTTCAGCAGTACAATTCATGACTATCTACTTTTCTGTTATTTTCTGAACATTTTTTTCAGTGTCATATTTATCCATGCACATGACCCCTTCACCTGACATTAACATTTTTCCTCCCTTATTCAAGTACACCAGTCCAAATAATCTCTCATTTTTTCAGTAATTTCATCATGTCCCCTGACCTCATATCTCAATGCCTACATTCTTTCTATGAGCATGCTCTCACCAATGCCACACAACAATCCCTTTTCCTCCATTCCTGCTTGAGATTTAGTGAAGCTCCCAAATACCTTACTTTAAAAGTCGCCATCCTTCCAAAAGGCTACCCTTAAATTCAAGACTGATCAATTCTTAGGTTATGTCCACCCTGTCCTTGACCAGTACATTGCCTCTGCCAACTACCACTCCCAGTAGCTGCTACCTCTGCTTCAAATGCTCCACCATTCAACTCCAGTATGTGGTAGCACTGCCAGTGCAATTCTGAAAAGCCACAAACTTTAAATGCCGCACACTACCTAAAAAGGTTATCCATAGCTTGTTTGTCAAGTACCTCAAGAGCAGTGTCATTCTCCAACAGTTACCATCCTCAGCACTGTCACCAATCAACTACCCTCTTCCCAACCCCATGGAGAACATGAGTAGCTTGCCCTCCTTACTCATTCTCCAAGTCCAAATACATCTCTACTCAAGCCCAGCCATAACCTTACTCAAACTCCAATGCCTCACAATCCCAGCCCCCATTCAGACTTTAACCTCTCATCCAAGTCCCTCTCCGATCCTGCGACATTTGTTCTTCCCAAAGGCCTAACCTTCAGCCGCAAATACAACCACAATGACCCAGAAAAATATCTCCTCTCATTCACCACTTAATTCTAACCAAGAAATAACCTAGTGAGCATAAAACCCTGTCTAGAATAGTTCCAGTCCAAATCTCAAAGGTGTCCTTCTGCTACTCTCCAAAGCCATCCTCTCCAAGCAATCCAGAAATTATTCACATTCAGCATTGCCTTTCAATCCTTTCTAAAAATAAAATATCACCAAAACCCACACCTTATTCCTGCTGAGATCCAAGCTATTTATGAACAGAAGGTAGATCACTGTCACCTTCCTCCCTGTGCATAAGGGCTCAACCACTGTAGTACCTGAATATAAGGAGTGTGTGGCAGATGAGACCAACCTTTCTTAGAAACTTCAATACAAAAATTGTTCCTGATGGCCCAATTCCATCCATTCAAACTGAGCTGTGGAAAACCCAGAAAATATTAGACCCTCACAATGGCCCACAGCTGCTTCCAGCGTCTCATCACGTTTCCCAATTAATGCAACCCCAATTTTTATTTCCCAAAATATACAAATACAAACATCCTTGATGTCTCATAGATGCTGGATTTAAAACTCCCACAAAACGCATCTCAACCTTGTTTGCCCTACATCCCCACCTCTTAACACAGAGCTCCCAGCCTACATAAAAGACACCAATTACTTCCCAGAATGTCTTAAACCATTCCCACATCTCACCCCACCTTGAACTCTTGTCACAATTGATGCAACTTTGCTTTATACAATTATCCCACATACACATATCCTCTCCCAAATGTTGCCTGAAAGTCTTTCTAAACCCATGTAATTTATTGTCACCTTAGCAACTTCATCCTACCCCCAAACTACTTTACTTTTGAGAGCCAGAACTACAAATGAATCAGGGAACTGCAATGCAAAACAGGATGGCGCTATCGTATCTCGACATTTTCATTTTCATGAGCTCCGTGGAACAGGCATTTCTTAAAACCCAGAAACTGGATCTCCCTGGTTTTGTTCAAATTAATTGATATATTTGTGGTCTGGACTAACGTGAAAGAAGAACTCCACTTCCTGCAACAACTTAACTCCTTTCCCTTATTCAGATTCACCTGGTTCTTTTCCAAACACTAAGCCACCTTCCTTGTCCCTGACCACCTCACTGAAGCCCACACTCAAAACTTAAGTCTATGTAATACCAACAAATAAGCAACAATATCTATACTTTGACAGCTGCCACACCTTCCACATCAAATAATCCTTTCCCTACAGCACTGGCATGTGTAGAAGTGTATCTGCTCCATCTCCAAATCTACACCAACAACCTCTACCAGGCTTCCCATTCCCCATCACCTATTCCACATATCTTATTAAAAAAAATGCACTGGGCAATATTTTCTCTCATCCTCTGACTAATACAGTTTGTTCACCCAATGTGTTGTTGTTGTCGTCTTCAGTCCTGAGACTGGTTTGATGCAGCTCTCCATGCTACTCTATCCTGTGCAAGCTTCATCTCCTCCCAGTACCTACTGCAGCCTACATCTTTCTGAATCTGTTTAGTGTATTCATCTCTTGGTCTCCCTCTATGATTTTTACCCTCCACGCAGCCCTCCAATACTAAATTGATGATCCCTTGATGCCTCAGAACATGTCCTACCAACCGATCCCTTCTTCTAGTCAAGTTGTGCCACAAACTCCTCTTCTCCCCAATCCTATTCAGTACCACCTCATTAGTTATGTGTTCTACCCATCTAATCTTCAGCATTCTTCTGTAGCACCACATTTCAAAAGCTTCTATTCTCTTCTTGTCCAAACTATTTATCGTCCATGTTTCACTTCCATACAAGGCCACACTCCATACAAAAACTTTCAGAAACGACTTCCTGACACTTAAATCTATACTCGATGTTAACAAATTTCTCTTCTTCAGAAACGCTTTCCTTGCCATTGCCAGTCTACATTTTATATCCTCTCTACCTCGACCATCATCAGTTATTTTGCTCCCAAAATAGGAAAACTCCTTTACTACTTTAAGTGTCCCATTTCCTAATCTAATTCCCTCAGCATCACCTGATTTAATTTGACTACATTCCATTATCCTCGTTTTGCTTTTGTTGATGTTCATCTTATATCCTCCTTTCAAGACACTGTCCATTCCGTTCAACTGCTCTTCCAAGTCCTTTGCTGTCTCCGACAGAAATACCATGTCATCGGCGAACCTTAAAGTTTTTATTTTTTCTCCATGGATTTTAATACCTACTCCAAATTTTTCTTTTGTTTCCTTTACTGCTTGCTCAATATACAGATTGAACAACATCGGGGAGAGGCTACAACCCTGTCTCACTCCCTTCCCAACCACTGCTTCCCTTTCATGTCTCTCGACCCTTATAACTGTCATCTGCTTTTTGTACAAATTGTAAATAGCCTTTCGCTCTCTGTATTTTATCCCTGCCACCTTCAGAATTTGAGAGAGAGTATTCCAGTCAACATTGTCACAAGCTTTCTCTAAGTCTACACATGCTAGAATATCCCACAGGTTATTTGGATCTTCCCACCCGATACCAGTTTCCCTGAACTTTATAGATGGGAACTTGCCTTCCAGCACATCCTTGCACCCTGACACCACTCTGGACCTAATTCTTAATTGCATTGTTCATTTCTATTTCCCCTAACCCACCCTTACTCCTCACTCTGTCCTTATCTCTGTACTTAAGCTGGCTCAGCACTTAACAATGTACCATCTTTGAGCCACTTCTCTAATGACTACTACTTCATTTATAGCTACTCTCATGGAGTCCGAGTGACCTGTCCTTCGTTTTCAACCTTCCTACCCTATTTCTCTCCTCCCCAAAGAAGGCACTATTAGTTCTGAAACGTGTGTAGTGGATCGGTTTTACTGTGTGTGTGTGTGTTTACTGGCAGCACTACATATTTTAATCTCCTGGCCAGCTATTATATTTCATAATTTGTTAGTTCTCTCCATTGAATTTCACTTTTAAACAAGATTCCATACTTCATGTACTAATAATTTAAGGACAGCCGTTCTGTTACATCCTAACATAATAATCAATCCATTTACAATTACTTATTTTTCTGAATGTGTTTCTAGTGAATCCTTTTCAATTACAATTTTAGATTTCTACCATCTACCTGTTATGTACTTCCTTCTTGCCTGCTAACACGCCTCCAGATCAGACACTGCCCCCCACCCCCATATATTTCCTCCCTCCTGAACATCACGTTTGAAATACTGCACCTAGTTTTGGCATGAGAGCACCCCATGAGTACCTGAGGATTTGCCCTCCATTCACAACAGATATGATAAAACTGTCAACTGCTTATTAAACTTCTGCATCTCATCCAGGTCCTATTTAGGGATTAACAGTTAGCGTACTTCTTCGAGTGGCATTAATTGAGAAGTTGTGCAACATCCAGTTTTGCAACCCTGTACGTATTTTTGAGCATATTGTAGTGTGGATTTCTCTTTATTAAGTGCTTTGTTTCATTATTATGTCTCATCTGACGCTTTAGTTATATACAGGGTGAGCACAAAGTCTTGTCCTGATTATAAGAATTTATTTCATAATAACTGTTTGACATAATGATTTACATTTGATGTCGTTACATACGTTAGTGTTACTAGTTTTTTGAGACTATTTACTTTAATAAACCTCAACGTGTGGTCCCTTGGTAGCTCAGAGAACGTTGAGGCGGTATTCCAGTTGCCGCCAGCTGCTTCGTAAAACTTGTTCTGTCACAGTACCCACAGCAGCTTGTATCCTAGACTTCAGTTCGTCAACGTCAGCAACTGTCCTTAACATAGCCCCAGAAAAAAAAAGTCAAGGGGCGTAATGTCTGGAGAGAGGGGTGGCCAGGGTGTTTGACTGTTCCTTCCAATCCACCGATCCAGAAATGTTTCATCCACGAAATAACGCACTATCAAAGCCCAGTGGGGGAGGAGGGCGGGTGGGGGGGGGGGGGGGGGAGGGGTGCTCCATCTTGCTGGAAAATTATCCATGGTTGATATTCTTCTAACTGTGGGGCAATGAACTGTTGCAAAACGTCTAAGTAAATGTTAGTGGTAAGGGATTTTTCCACGAAGAAAAACAGTCCAAAAACCTGGTTACGCATGAGGTCACACCAAACGTTCACATTTTTGCTGTCTCGCTGTAACTGTACAGTATCATGTTGAGACTCTGAACCCCATATACGGGCATTATGCCTATTTACCATTCCACTGACATGAAAGGTGGATTCAACAGTAAAGCACATGCGATTTAAGTAATTGTTAGCACCATCAATCCTGTTGAGAATCTCAGTTGTAAATTCAGTGCGTGTCAGAGAATCATTCGGTTACAAAGCTTGCACGACTTGCACTTTGTAAGCATGCAACCTAAGCCTCATGAAGAATCTTCACCACACTTGCTTGTGGTATTTGAAGTTCACATGATGCTTAACGAGTTTATTTAGAGAGACTCTGTTGAAATGATTACCGAATGCGATCAACAGTTGCATCACTCACACGAGACCTGCCACTTCGAGGACGATCTTCAATGCTGCCTGTTTCATGAAACTTTGCGTATCATTGCTTTATTGATTTAACTTCAGAACTGCTGCGTCCATGAGAAGCCTGACATTTACGCTGTACACTTATGGGCGATTTCGTTTCATGTAACCAAAGCACACATTGCGCTTTCTCCTGCTTCGACGCCATTTTGCCAGCAACTAACGTGACCTAACAGTCCACTTGGGTGTTGTGGAGCACTAGTGCCACCTATTGGTCACAACAACTAGTACCACTAACCTATGCAATGGCATCAAATGTAACTTATTATGTCAAACGGTTATTCTGTTATAAATTTTTATAATCAGGAAAAGACTTTGTGCTCACCCTGTACTACAATTAGTATGGAATCTTAGAAAAGGTGGCTGGCACTAATGACTACTGTCACTGTGCCTATGTTTCAAGTGCATCTCCAGATTTATTCAGAATTAGTGAACACAAGAATATTTTGCAACTGCTAAATTCCAAACTCCTTCCCCCCTCCTCTCTCTACTCATCTCCTCCTCACAGCACTTTATTGATAGTATTTTGCATAGTTTTAACATGTGAATGTGCAGGATTGAAGAGTTTTGGATAATTCAGATTCCACAGAAGCATCCTAATCACAATCAGATGAGTCATAAATACAACTTTTTTTTCTGTTACACTGTTGACAAAGGGGAAAACAAAACAGTACATTGTTGTGTACACAATTTTTGCTTACAATCATCTTTGAGGAGAAAGAATATATATGGCATCAGTAATTTCTCTAATGGTTTACATGCCCTGCTATCACAGTTAAAACTGGCTGCAAAAAAGAAAGCAAAACCACACATTTTCACCACAAACCACAGCATTTTCTTTCTCACGATCTGTTTTACCACAGAATATTTATTAGTGTACAGTTTAAAAATATAAAGTAAATCAGTTAAGAAGAGTTTTTCAACATTTTTGCTAACAATGTTTCCTTTTTTGCAGAATACGTATGTGGGATGATTCGGCTGTCCCTTCTGCTGTTGTTTTACACAACCTGCAATGTTATCACTAGCCTTCATAAATCACGAACAAGACTTTCCCGTTATCTCGCTTGCTACATGCAAATTATTTATTCTACAGAAAAAATTGAACAGAACCTTTTAGTAGCAAATTTAATGTAGTTACATATTGTACTGTGATATGTTTTGACTAGAAGCCATAGTTTTAGAGTTATTCAATAAATACACACAAAAGTGACCTGCAAACAAACCCCCACTCCCACACTCAGCCCCCACTGGTCAGGATTTTTAGTATTTTGTTCATGGCACTCCCTCATACCACTGCAAAATATTTGCAACTGCATCAATTACTTCCCACACTCAACATTTGATGGTCTTCGTTGACTGACCTTATTACACTACTGGCATAGTTGAGCACTTACAAATTGTAAAACTGATGTTTGTGTAAATCTTTCCTAATATTTTTTTTTAATTTTAATAGCATAAAATGAACAATTACATCACTGTATTCAACTGGCCTTCTGACTATGAATCTACTGGGCCTGTAAGGGTTAAGAATGGATCAAATTGTCAATGTAATCAATTTCACATATTGATCACAAAGGTTATTACTTTCACACGCATATTTAAATTAATAATGTTAACGAAGCAGCCAATTATGCTGGTGTTGTAACAGCCTAATCAATAATAACCAAAGAAGTTTTGATATTGGGAATAGTTCATGTAGATGGAAATTTTTCTATGGTGGTAGGAGGTATTGCCATGAACAGTATCTACAAATCCAGATTGGTGAATGATGAGTGTGGGGTGGAGGTGCTTTGGAGGTAACTGTTGAATGTTTATCTTGAATAACTCTTAAAGCTGTGGCCTCCAAAGAAAATATATCCCAGTACAAAATTTAGCTACATTAAATTTCCTACAAAAAAGTCCTGCTCTTTCTTTTCTTTACATTTTTTTCTGTACGACTAATAGGAGGAAGGAATGGAAAGTAATGCAAAATAATACTTTACTCCCCTGGTACTGCAGCTGGAATGATGGAATTTCCCAACAATACTGTTTGAAGTTTGTGCTACACTGGGTATTTTGTTTTCATGTGCAGTTCTAGCATGAGAAGCCTGAACAATGAAACAAAAACAGTGTGCATGTTACTGTTGTCAATTTGTGAAGAGCAGCGTAGTTATATATTTGTGGGCTAAAGGGCATAAACCGATTGAAATTCACAGGGACATGTATGGTATGTAAGGATATGAATATATGGGCCACTGCAATGCCTCGTGTGCATTTGTCCAAGAGGACCATGTGAACTCTAGTGGTTCACCACACACCAGGCTGCCAGTAACAGCTACAACCCCACAGAATGTCGGAGCCACTGAGGTAGCAATTTCAAATGATTGACAATGTGCAACTGTGAATCTTGTCACAGCAATTCAACATTCCCTGTGTTGTAGTGTACAATATTGTTCAGGATACACTATGTGATCAAAAGTATCCGGACACCTAGCTGAACATGACTTACAAGTTTATGGCACCCTCCATCAGTAATGCTGGAATTCAATATGGTGTTGGCCCACCCTTAGCCTTAATGACAGCTTCCACTCTCACAGGCGTACATTCAAGGTTTCTTGGGGAATGGCAGCCCATTCTTCTCGGAGTGCTGCACTGAGGAGAGGTATTGATGTCAGTCGGTGAGGCCTGGGACGAAGTCGGCGTTCCAAAACATCCCAAAGGTGTGCTACAGGATTCAGGTCTGGACTCTTTGCAGGTCAATCCATTACAGGGATGTTACTGTAGTGCAACCACTCTGCCACAGGCCGTGCACTATGAACAGGTGCTCGATCATATTAAAAGATGCAATCGCCATCCCCGAAACGCTCATCGACAGTGGGAAGCGAGAAGGTGCTTAAAACATCAATGTATGCCTGAGCTGTGATAGTGCCATGCAAAACATGAAAAACGCAACCACATCGTAACACCACCCCCTCCGAATTTTACTGTTGGCACTACACATGCTGGCAGATGGTGTTCACTGGGCAGTCACCATACCCCCACACCCTGCCATCGGATCGCCACATTGTGTACCATGATTCGTCACTCCACACAACATTTTTCCACTGTCCAATAGTCCAATGTTTACACTCCTTACACCAAGCAAGGTGTCACTTGGCATTTACCGGCATGATGTGTGGCTTATGAGCAGCCACTTGACCATGAAATCCAAGTTTTTTCACCTCCCACCTAACTGTCATAGTACTTGTAGTGAGTCTACATCTACATTGATACTCCGCAAGCCACCGAACGGTGTGTGGCGGAGGGCACTTTACGTGCCACTGTCATTACCTCCCTTTCCTGTTCCAGTCGCGTATGGTTCGCGGGAAGAACGACTGCCGGAAAGCCTCCGTGCGCGCTCTAATCTCTCTAATTTTACATTTGTGATCTCCTCGGGAGGTATAAGTAGGGGGAAGCAATATATTCGATACCTCATCCAGAAACGCACCCTCTCGAAATCTGGCGAGTAAGCTACACCGCGATGCAGAGCGCCTCTCTTGCAGAGTCTGCCACTTGAGTTTATTAAACATCTCCGTAACGCTATCACGGTTACCAAATAACCCTGTGACGAAACGCGCCGCTCTTCTTTGGATCTTCTCTATCTCCTCCGTCAGACCGATCTGGTACGGATCCCACACTGATGAGCAATACTCAAGTATAGGTCGAACGAGTGTTTTGTAAGCCACCTCCTTTGTTGATGGACTACATTTTCTAAGCACTCTCCCAATGAATCTCAACCTGGTACCCGCCTTACCAACAATTAATTTTATATGATCATTCCACTTCAAATCGTTCCGCACGCATACTCCCAGATATTTTACAGAAGTAACTGCTACCAGTGTTTGTTCCGCTATCATATAATCATACAATAAAGGATCCTTCTTTCTATGTATTCGCAATACATTACATTTGTCTATGTTAAGGGTCAGTTGCCACTCCCTGCACCAAGTGCCTATCCGCTGCAGATCTTCCTGCATTTCGCAACAATTTTCTAATGCTGCAACTTCTCTGTATACTACAGCATCATCCGCGAAAAGTCGCATGGAACTTCCGACACTATCTACTAGGTCATTTATATATATTGTGAAAAGCAATGGTCCCATAACACCTCCCTGTGGCACGCCAGAGGTTACTTTAACGTCTGTAGACGTCTCTCCATTGATAACAACATGCTGTGTTCTGTTTGCTAAAAACTCTTCAATCCAGCCACACAGCTGGTCTGATATTCCGTAGGCTCTTACTTTGTTTATCAAGCGACAGCGCGGAACTGTATCGAACGCCTTCCGGAAGTCAAGAAAAATAGCATCTACCTGGGAGCCTGTATCTAATATTTTCTGGGTCTCATGAACAAATAAAGCGAGTTGGGTCTCACACGATCGCTGTTTCCGGAATCCATGTTGATTCCTACATAGTAGATTCTGGGTTTCCAGAAATGACATGATACGCGAGCAAAAAACATGTTCTAAAATTCTACAAGAGATCGACGTCAGAGATATAGGTCTATAGTTTTGCGCATCTGCTCGACGACCCTTCTTGAAGACTGGGACTATCTGTGCTCTTTTCCAATCATTTGGAACCCTCCGTTCCTCTATAGACTTGCGGTACACGGCTGTTAGAAGGGGGGCAAGCTCTTTCGCGTACTCTGTGTAGAATCGAATTGGTATCCCGTCAGGTCCAGTGGACTTTCCTCTATTGAGTGATTCCAGTTGCTTTTCTATTCCTTGGACACTTATTTCGATGTCAGCCATTTTTTCGTTTGTGCGAGGATTTAGAGAAGGAACTGCAGTGCGGTCTTCCTCTGTGAAACAGCTTTGGAAAAAGCTGTTTAGTATTTCAGCTTTACGCGTTTCATCCTCTGTTTCAATGCCATCATCATCCCGTAGTGTCTGGATATGCTGTTTCGAGCCACTTACTGATTTAACGTAAGACCAGAACTTCCTAGGATTTTCTGTCAAGTCGGTACATAGAATTTTACTTTCGAATTCAATGAACGCTTCACGCATAGCCCTCCTTACGCTAACTTTGACATCGTTTAGCTCCTGTTTGTCTGAGAGGTTTTGGCTGCGTTTAAACTTGGAGTGGAGCTCTCTTTGCTTTCGCAGTAGTTTCCTAACTTTGTTGTTGTACCACGGTGGGTTTTTCCCGTCCCTCACAGTTTTACTCGGCACATACCTGTCTAACACGCATTTTACGATTGCCTTGAACTTTTTCCATAAACACTCAACATTGTCAGTGTCGGAACAGAAATTTTCATTTTGATCCATTAGGTAGTCTGAAATCTGCCTTCTATTACTCTTGCTAAACAGATAAATCTTCCTCCCTTTTTTTATATTCCTATTAACTTCCATATTCAGGGATGCCGCAACGGCCTTATGATCACTGATCCCCTGTTCTGTACATACAGAGTCGAAAAGTTCGGGTCTGTTTGTTATCAGTACGTCCAAGATGTTATCTCCACGAGTCGGTTCTCTGTTTAATTGCTCGAGGTAATTTTCGGATAGTGCACTCAGTATGCAGTTTGGAGTTCCTGTGTGATGGTCTGGATAGATGTCTGCCTGTTACACATTACGACCCTCTTCACCTGTCAGTGGTCTCTGTAGGTCAACAGATGAGGTCAGCCAGTACGCTTTTGTGCTGTATGTGTCCCTTCACATTTCCACTTCACTGTCCCATCAGAAACAGTGGACCTAGGGATGTTTAAGAGTGTGGAAATCTTGTGTACAGACATATGACACAAGTGACACCCAATCACCTGACCATGTTCAAAGTCCATGACTTCTGCGTAGTGCCCCAGTCGGCTCCCTCAAAATGTCTAATGACTACTGAGGTTGTTGATATGGATTACCTGGCAGTAGGTGGCAGCACAATGCACCTAATATGAGAAATGTATGCTTTTGGGGGTGTGCAAATTCTTTTGATCACACCTAATATGAGAAATGTATGCTTTTGGGGGTGTCCAAATTCTTTTGATCACAGTGTATGTTGAAATTTCGAAAAGTTATTGCTCGCTGGGGCCTAAGAACCTGACTGACAACCACAAGAGTGAGTGAATGATGATTTTCACTGGTGATAAGTTGTGGGCCTATTACTGCACCCCCAAACCAAGCATGTCTCTAGGCAGTGGAAATATAATGGTTCTCCAGGACATATATAAAAATTCAAAGTGACTCAATCTGCTAGGAAAGTGCTTGTGACAGTGTTCTGGGATATGCACTTTATGTATTGGTGGACTTTGCTGAACACGCTATTTAACAGAGTGCAACACCTAGAACAGAAAGCTGGCTGTAGCAGAAAGGTGGCAAACTGAATCTAAAAGCAATTAAAACATTGTAAAATAGAGGTGAAAGAGTACCCTGGTCATGGAGGGTTGGGGAACCAACAGACCTAGCATACAGGGAAGATAGCCCATCCGTTACCACACTGTCCCTGCTCTGTAGATGACAAACTTTACAATTGAGAACAGAGACAACTCTCATGGAGAAAAGTCAGAACCAGTGGGATCAGTTAAGGACAATCTGTTACTACGAAAGGCCAGAATTTACAAGATACCGTGCCAATGTGGTATGGTTTACATAGGTCAAGCCACACACACCGTGAAAGAACGCTGCGCTGAACATCAACATTACACCCACCTTTTGCAGACAAGCAAGTCCGCTATTGCTGAACATTGTATTTCTATTGGACATTTGATGGAGTACGAGAAAACAATGATTTTGTCCACAGCAACGTCTTTCTGGACTCCATTATTAAAGAATCCGTAGAAATACGACTGGTAGAAAATCTGTCAAACCGTGACAGCGGCTACCAGCTGGACAGTGCATGGAATCCCATCATCTCCACGATTTGCTCAAATCAAAGACTACAGATTGCGTCGACCACCGTGGCAAACAGCAACACAGAGGGCGACTGAGTACCGCTATTCCACCAGCGAGGGCGCTGCCGGCGGGCAGTGTGGTTCAACTATCAAGTTTTCCACGCATGCGCAGAATAGTTACAGTACGCTATAATATTGCGGAACGGATGACGTTTTCGCCAGTCTGTGACGGCTCACCTGAAGATGACTGGCAGGTGCCCAGTTGAAATATCAAGCGAAGTATTGAACGACGACCGGCTGCAAGCCCGAAATTTGTTTGAAAAGTCAGAACCAGGTAAACCATCCGTGAATCACCCACCACTATTAGGACACAATGAATCTGGAAGTCCATAATTACCATGGAGAGCCAAAAAAGGTGACATTCCATCAAGATATGAGCTACTTTCTATAAGGCTCCACAACCACAATGTGGGAGTGGCTCATTAAGAAAATAAAGCTATGAGTTAACCAGGTATGATCGATGTGGAGGTGACATAGGACTGTGGACTCCTGGGGAAAGTGCCATGTTGCAGTAGTATCCTTGATTGTGTGAAGTTTATTAGATGAGTCAGTAGCACACCAGAAGGTTTTCCATTTTCAAATGAGCAGAGATTTAACAAGCAGCCACAAATCCCCAACTGGAATTGGCAAGTGAACAGGTAATGAGTAAGTGCTCATCTAGTCAAACAGTTAACCAGTTCAGTCCCAGAGATACCCACTTAGGCTAAGCACAATCTGAGATGTGTATAGCATGTGAGACACGATACGACACTACAATGCGACGCGCATGTTCCGCACATGTTCCGTACATGTCGCGCAGGTCCAACACATATTGATACGCGTTCACATACTTTGCACGTGCCGGTTGGCGACAGTCTGCACTGACAGAAATGAAGCATGAGCACATTGTAATCTTTCACAAATGATTTTACAGAAACTATTCAGTAAAAATATTCCATATTTACCTTGCTTGTAGCATTATATGTCAGCTTCGTGGCGAAGTGCCCATTGTCTCGCTAATGGTCACACATTTTTGTAAGACATTAGGCAAAATTCAAGAAGTTTGCTATGAAAAATAGGGGTCATTATGATTTTGTGTCTGGTGCATATTGCACCACATGTTGCTGCGTATGAAATTTAGCTAACATGTTGAATTTTTGTTCAGACTTCTTCTAATGAGAAAAGGTTAAAAACTTACACAAAAATAAATTGCCAATTCTGTTTGAATTTTGGTTGAATCACCGTAAACCATTGCATTTTTAACACTGAGTGACTCGAATGGAAGCTTACCAGAGGATTTTATTCCTTCTCTTGATCTGAACAGTATTAAAATAATTAATGAGCATTCCTTCAGGCAGAATGATAGGAACATGGCAGCTGCTGGTTACTCACCTACGGCTTGCCAAACTGACAATGGGTGAAGGCGAATAAAATAGTTGTTACTGAGAAAAACAAACAATTGATCTGTTGCACAACACAATGGTCAGTGTATTGTCAGCAGCAGAGGATAACGCCCGCAACAGGAATGCAGAGGCTAGCCATGTGTGCCTTGCGAGCTGGAGTTCGCAAAACATTGTCATGAAAGTAGATCTGCCTTTGTCAGTATTACATTTTAAATTAAATATATCTCATCACCACACTCTTTTAGGATATTCCTACTTTTGCAATAATAGCAGTAGTATGGTATTCTGCCTTACAGCAGGTCTTGTCATGGGTTAAGCCTCTTCCACTTTCCTCTGTCCATACCCAGTCTTTTCATTTCTGAATATTTGTCTCCTTTGATATTGTCCAGCATTTGATATCTTCTTTTTCTTCTTCCCTTTTTCCCTCCACCATTCCTTCTATTCCTTCCTTCAATAAACAGTCCCTCCTCAAGCAACGTCCAGTCAAGTGCCATTTTCTCTTTCTGATGACTTTCAACATGTTTGTTTCTTCTCCAACTCTTCTTACTACTTCTTCATTCCTTACTCGGTCTTCCCATTTCACTTTTTCCATTCTTCTCCATATCCACATCTCTAGTGCCTACAATTTTCTTTTATGTTCCCTCCTCAATGTCCAGGCATCCACACCTTATAGTGCAAGGCTCCAGATGCAACACTTGGCAAGTCTTTTCCTCAGATCTTTGTTTAGTGGTCCACAAAGTAATTTCTGTTCCCTCTTGAATCCTCCTTTTGCCATTGCAATTCTTTTTCTAATTCCTGTTGAGCAATACATATCATTCATTATTACAATTCCCAAGTAATTGAAGTTACTCACATGCTCTTTCCTCTCCCCCTATTTACATACGGCATTTTCTCCCCTTTCCTCCAATTACCATGCTTTTCATTTTCTTCTTGTTAATCTTCATTCCATATTCTTCTAATTTTGTGTTTAGATCATATAACATTTGTTCCATCTCTGTTGCACACTCGGCTATCACAACCATGTCTTCTGCAAATCTTACACACTCCATTCTCCGAACCCCTATACAAACTCCTCTCCTTCCATCAAAACTTTAACTAATAATTTCCTCCAGATATACATTGAACAGTGTTGGTGATAAACAACAACCCTGTCTTACATCTCTTTCCAGTTCAATTTCTTCATTCAGCACACCTCCTATTCTTACTCTCGCTCTCTGGTTCAAATATGAATTTCTAATTAGCTGTCTATCCCTCCAGTCAACTCCATGTTTCCTTAGGAATTTCATCAGTTTGTCCCATTTGACACAGTCAAAAGCCTTCTCAATATCAGTGAACACAACATACACCTTCCTTTTCTTCTCCATGTACCTCTCCCCTACCACTCTCAGTGGCCCAATGGCATCTTTAGTTCCCACTCCTCGCCTGAAATCAAATTGTTCATCTCCTATTACGCAATTCAGCTTTCCATATAGCCTTCTGTTGAGCGTCCTCAGCAAGACTTTGGCTTCATGAGGTATCAGGCTCACTGTTTTATGTTCCTCACACTTTTTGCTGTTCTTTTTCTTTTCTATAGGTATTAAGATACTTTCTGTAAAGTCCTTTGGCCATTTTCCTGTTATGTATATTTGATTATACAATTCAATCAACTCCCTTTTCCCTTCTTTCTCCAATGACTTTAACAGTTCTGCAGAAACCTCATCAATTCCCATTGCCTTTCCATTTTTCATCTCCTCCATAGATTCTTCCATCTCACTAGTTAGTAGTGCAATTCCTTTGTCATCATCTGCAACTTTATTTTCTTCTTCTATCCCAAGGTCTTCTTAGCTTGGTCGGCTGTCTGCAGCTTACAGCCATTCTATATATTCTTCCCATATTCGCATTATTTCTTGGGGTTCACTCACCTTTTTACCATCTGCTGCCTCTACTTCCTTTAGTTCATTGTTGTTTCTCTTTTCCCTGAATGTCAAATCCATTGCTTCTTTGTACATCAAATCATATTTTCCTTATTTCTCTAATTTCTCTACCTTGTCACTTTTCTGTCAGCCATTTCTCCTTTGTTTTTTCTGTATCCATTCATAACTCACTATTAAACACCTTTAGTTGCGCTTCCCTTCTTCTGTGTTTACAGTTTTCCATTTCCTGCAATCATCCATCTTGGTTATCATATCTGGTGTTACTCATTCTTTCTTCACTTTTTTCCTCTCCTTGACTCCAAGTATTCCCTTAGCAGCCTTTCTGATCCCATTTTTAAAACGAATCCATCTTCCTTCTGTGCATTCCGTTTCCTGTCCTTTCATCATGATATCACAATATGCATTCTCTAGTTTTTCACAACTGCCTTTGTCTTTCAGTTTCTCAAAGTTAATGTGCTCCCTCTTCTGTCCCTTCCAGGTTTATTTTCAATTTAACCAAAACCTCAGCTATTACTAATATATGATCTGAATAAATATCTGCCCCTGGATAGCTTTTGACGCTCTCTAGGCAATTTCAGTATTTTTGTTGTATCATTATGTAATCAATTTGATATCTTTTGTTGTCAAATCAAGATATCCAAGTATATCGTCGTCTTTTGTGGTTATCAAATAGAGTATTTTCAACTACCATGAAATTTTCATTGCAGTATTCCAACAATCTTTGCCCTCTCTCATTTCTTTCTCCAAGTCCAAATTTTCCCAGATCTTTCCCTTCTGGTTCTTCACCGTCTACCACATTCCAATCACCCATTTATAACAATACATGCATTTCTTCTCGCTCTCTCGCTCTCTGCTAAGTTTTCTATCCTCTCAGAACATTCTTCTACCTCTTCATCTGTATGATTACTTGACCTGGATGATAACTAAGTCTCTATTTTTCCCTTTCAGTCCCATCATTATTCTTCCACTAGCATATTCAACCTTGATAACCTTGTCCTTCAGTCTTCTACCTATCAAAACTCCAACCCCATACATTCCATTTTTATCTTCACCTGAATAGTACAATCGGAATCTGTCACTTTCTAGTTCTCAACAACCATCCCGTCTCACCTCACACATTCCGAGTACATCCAATTTGTTTCTTGTCATTTCATGTTTGGCGTTGTAATAATACCGATCTTTTTTTTTCATTTGTGTAGCCTGTTGTATAATTAGTTTATTAATGCTGATAATGTGCATGTAACAATTGAAATGCTTGTTCTCATCATGGTGAGCCAATTAAAACATTGTTATCTGTGACTGCTTTTTGACTGTTTCTAGCTTACAGTGGAAATGAGATGTCCACATGTACATAGTACAATGTCTCATATCACATCCATATCCTAGTAACGGTAGAGAAACTTGGACACTTTTTACCAGAAGCACAAAGGGAAAATATGCCTTTTCAATTTTTTGCAACAGATCGTAGAGATACATCAACATAGCAGGAAGCAATTACATAACCTTGTTTTACTTTCCTGCTTTGCTTCTAAATCTCGTGATTTTATAATTTTCCTTACTTCCTTACTCACTACCCTCTTGATGAATCGCCTGTCCCTTCTTACGATCTGAAAACATTGTTGAGGCAGAAGATATAATCCCAGTGGCTAATGGATCACCAGCTACTGGACTGTGCATTGTTCTTGACAAAAAGCGAAACAAAACAATAGAACTGTACAGATATTTGTAACTGAACACTATTATGTACTAACAAAAATAGATGGAGTGCTTAAACGGCAAAAAACGAAACATTACTCAGTGATAATAAAATTCAGTATACCATAAGACTGTATTTGTGGGACGGGCGATACTTCCACTGCCCATACGTGCCATGCCGAAGTGAGCATGTGGCATGACTGCCTTCCCCTCCCCAACTCACACCTCCCGCTGCACTTGTGTGGCGCGAGAAACTGTGCCACAGCCACAATGCCACACGACCCAACGCATGCATGTGTCGCGTTCCAGTCGCGTCACGTCACGTCCCAATTGAGCGGTCCCATTTTAACCTGTGAAGTTACAAAAACACGCACTGCGCTGCATCGCACCACACGTGCTATACGCATCTCAATTTGCACCTAGCCTAACTTGGCAGCTAGAGAGAGACAACTGAGGAGGCAGCATCACTAAGATCAGCAAGAAGGTCATGAATAACGGAGACCAAAGGGTGGCAACAAGAGCATCGGTCAATAGTCTGGAGACTGGACATTGAGTCAGTAAATATTAAAACATGGTGAAGGAAAGCTTGTTTGATGAAATGAAGGCCATGCTAACAGCTATCAGTTCTGCCATAAACACAGCATCTGTTCTCAGCAGCAAATATCGTTCCTTACCAGCAGGAGATGTAAACGTGTATCCCATCCAATCCACAGTTTTAGAGTCGTTCATGTAAAAGATGATAGCACTTTGAAACTCTTGAAGAACTGGACAAACAGATGGTTTAAGGTCACGGGGTTGACAGACTTCAGAACCGAAAAGAGATTGGATCTAATCCACGGCCTGGGCACCATTCGAGGGGAGGTGCATGAGATACCACAGGGAGCACAATCCATGCAGAGGAGATAGATATCTTAGCAGAAGGATGCAAGGCATATTCCAGCCGAGGGCAGATATCAGGATGACGACATCCCTTGTATGCAAAGGGATTACTCATGAAAACCACACATTGCATGTTGTACCACTACACAGCGAGACCTTCAGAGATGTTGGTCCACATTGCTGTACACACTGGTACCTCTAATACCAAGTAGCAGGTCCACTTGCATTGATGCATACCTGTATTCATCATGGCATACTATCCACAAGTTCATCAAGGCACTTTGGTGAAGACTGTCCCACTTCTCAATGGCGTTTCAGCGTAGATATCTCAGAACGGTTGGTGGGTCACGTTGTCCATAAACAGCCCTTTTCAATCTATCCCAGGCATGTTCAATATGGTTCCTGTCTGGAGAACATGCTGGCCACTAGTCAAGTGATGTCGTTATCCTGAAGGAAGTTATTCATAAGACGTGCACGATGGGAGTGCGAATTGTCGTCCACGAAGACGAATGCCTCGACATTATACTGCCAATATGATTGCACTATCGGTCAGAGGATGGCATTCATGTCTCGTACAGGTGTAAACACGTCTCCGACAATTGTCTGGTTGAAGGCATATGCAACACTCATCGGTGAAGAGAACGTGAGCAGTCCATTTGGTATATTGTTGGGCCCATCTGTACCACACTGCATAGTGTCATTGTTGCGAAGATAGACCTCACCATGTACATCGGGAGTGAAGTCGCGCATCATGCATACTATTCGGCACTATCCTGTGGCTGCACGAAAAGCATTATTCAACATGGTGGTGTTGCTGTCAGGGTTCCTCCAAGCCATAATCTGTAGGCAATGGTCATCCACTGCAGTAGTAGCCCTTGGACAGCCTGAGCGAGGCACGTCATCAACAGTTCCTGTCTCTCTATACCTCCTCCCTCTCCAAACAACATTGCTTTGGTTCATTCCGAGACACCTGGACACTTCCCTTGTTGAGAGCCCTTCCTGGCACAAAGTAACAATGCGAACATGATCAAACTACAGTACTGATTGCCTAGCCATGGTTTAACAACAGATACCATGTACCTCCTTCCTGGTGGAATGATTGGAACTGATCAGCTGTCGGACCCCCTCCATCTATTAGCCACTGCTCATGCATGGTTGTTTACATCTTTGGGCGGGTTTAGTTACATCTCTGAACAGTCAAAGTGACTGTGTCTGTCATACAATATCCACAGTCAATGTCTATCTTCAGGAGTTCTGGGAATCGGGGTGATGCAAAACTTCTTTTGATGTGTGTATATTACCAAATACTATAATTTCATACACTTCAAGATGGGATTTGAAAATCTCGAAACTGATCATGTTTTGAGTAAATATTAGCACAACTGAAGTGGATCTCTCTAAATTAATGATCAGGGAATTCTCGAATGACAATAGCACAGAAGACCAAGAGCTGGTACCATCAAAACTGAAGAGGGAAAGTCCCCACTTTGGTAAGTAGATTGTCTTTGAGACTAGTCTGAAAGGCAGCAGTGGCCAGATGCTGCCATGATGGAAGACTAGGTCTGACAGTTTCAAAACTGAAGGAACCACTGAGCCATAACTCTGGCAACCATAGTCCAGTCTTGATGAAACTGGGGCATGGTAAATACGGGTGAGAGTAGCATGACCTGCACACCAAGCTGTGTGGACAAGGAAGCAGAGAGCATTAAGCTTCTGCATGCAGCTAGTCATCAGATGACAAATACGGGACAGCCAAGTCAGCATTTTATCAAAGAGGTGGCCCAAGAACTGGGACTGTGCTAGAACATCCATGTGTTGGGTATCTAAGTTGAGTTCTAGATCAGAATGGACTGTGGTATGATGGCAGAAATTCATTACCTGCATTATTGTGGGAGAAAACTGGAGAAAGTTGGAAAGAGCCCACACACAGGCCTGCTGGATGGCACCTTAGAGCTGGCATTCAGCAGAAGCTACTGAATGGGAGCTGCACCAAATGCAAAATCCACTGACATATAATTAGGGGTGAAGAGCATCTCAATCGAGGTCAGAAGCTCATTGATGGCTATGAGGAAGAGAATGACAACACAGATCCCTGTGGAACTCCAGGCTCTTTGGCCCATGGGGAGCTAAGTGAGGTGTCAACTAACCCATAACAAATGGTGTGATGAAAACTGATTAATAAAAGTTTGGAGGCCTCTGAAGCCAGAGTCACAGAGGATAAGTAGTGTCATATGCCTTATGCAAGTCAAAAAAGACTGCAATATGATCCTGGCATTTAGCAAGAGCCTACTGGACTGCTGCTTACCAACTAAGCAGATGATCAGTTATGGATCGTCCCTTCCAGAAATCACGCTGACGAGCAGAGACGAAAAGCCCTGAGATTTGAGAACCCAGAAAAATCTGCAGGCAACCATTCTTTCAAGCAGTACATGGAGAACACTGGTCAAGTTAATCAGCTGCTAACTGTTGATAGACAACAGGTTGCCTGGCTTAAGGAGTGAGACTACTAGGCTATCTCGCAACTGTGAGGGGAAGGCACCTTTGAGCCAATTACAGCTGAAGACCCTGAGGAGATGCTGCCTTGGGGAAACATTCAGATGTTGGATCACCTGACTAAACTGAACGAGGGCTGTGTCATGGGACAAAGCAAGAGCCCGAAGGGGTTCCCAGTCAGTGAAAGGTTCATTATATGATTCAGCTTGATGGGGAGTGAAACATAAAGGATGTCATCAAGTTGTTTCTGCAGCAGAAAGGTAGCTGGACAGGAGCAGGATGCCAATACAGTTGCAAAGTGGGTCTCAAGTTGTTCTGCAAGAACCGATGAATCTGTACAAAGCTCCCCCTGTAGAACAAGACCTGGAACAGCTGTTGATCGTTGGTGGCTCAGCCCACACCTCAGGTGAAGAGGCATGTCTCCAGGACTGACAGACAGTGCTCCCAGCATGCCTTCTTACTGCATTTGACCAGACAGCAAGAATAAAACTTCACAAAGGGTTGTCAGTGCTCTTACCTTAAAGCTTTTTTTTCTTTTTTTTGTAACACCTGCTCCAAGCAGAATGTAAGACGATAGAATAACTGATTTTGTAGCCAACAAGAATGACATTTTGGTTTTGAAACAAATATTGCTTTTTTTCATAACATCCTTTACCATAATACATATAGTCCATGCAAGTTTCAAAGAGAAACACGGATACACAAAAATGTGTAGTTAAACAGTTTAACACAAGTGATATATTCTTGGATGTGACATGTCTATGCAACAAAACAAGATTTTATTTTTAAGCTACACGGGATTCACTTCTTTGTATTTAATAAGTGCCATGTATTACAAGCCACTAACGACACTTCGTAAATAAAAGAATGTGAAACATGTATCACAACAACAAACAGCCTTTTATTTAGTTTCCTAGACAGACCACATCTCCAAGAAAATAATAAAAGGGAAACAATGAAGAAATTCCAGAAAACATAAAAATAGTAACACCATGATTTTATTGAAACTGACACATCACACTGGGTCTTGTACACTATTCATGAAATGCGTAAGTAAATCCTACTTTTGAGAGTACCTTCTGCACCACACATATTCGAACAAGTAAGAATATTTTTTTTTTTTTTTTTTTTTTCCATGAAGAACTTTCCTTATTGCCAACCAGATGCCTTCGATGCTGTTAGTGTAAGCACCTGTTTCAGGATCCTTAAATGTCACTTTATGGTTAACTGCAAAATGCCCAAACCCTTCATCATTCAAGCATTTGTACAACCTAAAACAGTTGGAAATGACAGTCATTCCTTGAAGGATGTATTCCCTGATGATACTGAGCAACACCTTCTTCTTATGTCTGGGAACAACTCTGAAGAAATACTTCTGTGTTCCTCTTTGAATTCCTCCAAAAACCCATCTTCCTGTTTTTCATTCCTTTTGCCATTTTTCTTCTTCTGGACATAACTTTGTCGATTTTGACAATGACTCTGTTGGCACCAAGTTCCTCAATTTCATTGAAGCACATTTCAATACATAGGTCTCTGCAGAAGCTTGGCCAATCCACCGCTGTTTTCTCAGATAACTGTAATTCATCAGTAATAAAAAAGTTTCTGCACATTTTTACCCAGAGACAAGTTATTTGTAGAATTTTTGTGATTGTTAACTTTCTTCCCTCAAATGACAAATTTTTTCTAGTGCTGCAACTAATTCTTTGATCAGTCTTTCTGCAGCTCCAGTGCACCCCATCTGCACCTTTCGTACAAGAAATAAGGCTCATATCCCTACCACACTTCCGTACAAGAAGTAAGGCTCATATCTCTACCACACTTCAGATACTTTCTATAACTGTCTATAAATCTGTGCCACATACATAAGTTAACAACACTGCCTATGTGTTACATGAGAACAAGGTCTCTGCGGCAGATTTGTTCAGAGGCCATAGCTGAAAACACAATGGAGTCAAAGCAAATTATCCACCTAAAATAGGCTGAAGTCATCTGTTACAATATTCCTCATCGGTTACTTACAAGAACAGCGAATGCAGCATTAGTATCTACGGTTGTCTTATAAAGTGATTAGAGACATACAAATCCAGGTCAGAAAATTAAAAGGTAATACCTCTAAAAACAAATATGCTTGAGTAAGTATTTATTTAAGTTAGTGCAAAATAACACCCACTATGTAAACCCACTCCCTTCTGATGAGGTACGATCAGAAGAATCTGTGCAACAGTGAAAAAACTATTAATTAAACTTACATAAGTATCTATTTATCACAACCAATGCTGTTACAAGTTGAGAGAAATCACTCCTGCATAGCTCTTGGACTACACTACATGTCAGTGCAACAAAAATGTAACCAGTTTTCCAGCTTTCACATTCATTGGCTTCCAATCTAACATAGATCTTGGGCTATGCTGTGGGTCTGTCTCATCACAACCAATTTTGCTCCTTTCACATTTGTTGGCTTTGCCAACTCACAATAGAACTTCACATTCCCACCTAATCTAGATGTTGCTCGGCTACATATCATAATAAAACCACCAATATGCTGTAACAGAAAAAACTAAAAAAGTGTCATCTACACAATGCATGTAATTCACCTCTCACCACAACCAAAATTCACTACTGCATACAATTTATTCCAATCAGAATGCCACAAAACAAAAATATCTGCAATTTAGACATACCTCTTAGTTATTAACATAAAAACTGTCAAATTGCTTATATACTTTGATGATAGAAACACAAAAATGCAGCAGAAGTAGAAAATTTAAAAAGGGCCATCCATAAAATGTGAATAATCCATCGCTGTCTGTCAGCAACACAACATTTCACACACCACCACAAAAATCGCTAGATATATAAAAGTAACCCAATTCACTAGCATTTCCTCATTTTCTGGTTAACTTGGCACTAGCTCTACAAACACTTGTCTCCAATTGGCAGCCACCAATGACATTCAGCACAAGCGTTCCCAATATTTGTGCTATATATAGTGTACGTGAACTGGAATACCTGTGCGACTGTAGTTTTTTTTACTTGTTTGACTCTTTTTCATGGTTTAGAAGACAAATCTTACAACATTTTTTAATTGTTTGTCTCTCTCTTTTTCATGCTTTAGAAGACAAACCTAACAACATTATAGTAGTAGTACTAGTAGTACTTGGTGGTGGTGGTGGTGGTGGTAGTAGTAGTAGTAGTAGTATGGTATTCTGCCTTATGGCAGGTCTTATCACGGGTTAAGCCTCTTCCACTTGTGGCTGTCCATAGCCAGTATTTTCATGTCTGAATATTACCCTCCTTTGATATTGTCCAGCATTTGATATCTTCTTTTTCTTCTTCCCTTTTTCCCTTCACCATTCCTTCTATTCCTTCCTTCAATAAACAGTCCCTCCTCAAGCAACGTCCAGTCAAGTTCCATTTTCTCTTTCTGATGACTTTCAGCATGTTTCTTTCTTCTCCAACTATTCTTACTACTTCTTCATTCCTTACTCGGTCTTCCCATTTCACTTTTTCCATTCTTCTCCATATCCACATCTCTAGTGCCTACAATCTTCTTTCATGTTCCTTCCTCAACATCTAGGTCTCCACACTATATAGTGCAACATTCCAGATGCAACTTTTGGCAAGTATTTCCCTCAGATCTTTGTTTAGTGGTCCACGAAGTAATTTCTGTTTCCTCTTGAATCCTTCTTTTGCCATTGCAATTCTTTTCCTAATTTCTGTTGAGCAATACATATCATTCATTATTACAATTCCCAAGTAATTGAAGTTACTCATATGCTCTATTTCCTCACCCTCTATTTTCATAGGGCAATTTCTCCCCTTTCCTCCAATTACCATGCTTTTCATTTTCTTCTTGTTAATCTTCATTCCATATTCTTCTAATTTTGTGTTTAGATCATCTAACATTTGTTTCATCTCTGTTGCACTCTTGGCCATCACAACTATGTTGTCTGCAAATCTTATACACTCCACTCTCCAACCCCCTATACAAACTCCTCTCCCTCCATCAAAACTTACACTAATAATTTCCTCCAGATATAGCCTATATTGAACAGTGTTTGTGATAAACAACAACCTTGTCTTACACCTCTTCCCAGTTCAGTTTCTTCACTCAGCACACCTCCTATTCTTACTCTTGCTTTCTAATTAGCCATCTATCCCTCCAGTCAACTCCATGTTTCCTTAGGATTTCCATCAGTTTGTCCCATCTGACACACTTCCTTTTCTTCTCCATGTACCTCTCCCCTATCACTCTCAGAAGCCCAATGGCACCTGTAGTTCCCACTCCTCGCCTGAAATCAAATTGTTCATCTCCTATTACGCAATTCAGCTTTCCATATAGCCTTCTGTTGAGCATCCTCAGCAAAACTTTGGCTGCATGAGATATCAGGCTCACTGTTTTATGTTCCTCACACTTTTTGCTGTTCTTTTTCTTTTCTATAGGTATTAAGATACTTTCTGTAAAGTCCTTTGGCCATTTTCCTGTTATGTATATTTGATTATACAATTCAATCAACTCCCTTTTCCCTTCTTTCTCCAATGACTTTAACAGTTCTGCAGAAACCTCATCAATTCCCATTGCCTTTCCATTTTTCATCTCCTCCATAGATTCTTCCATCTCACTAGTTAGTAGTGCAATTCCTTTGTCATCATCTGCAACTTTATTTTCTTCTTCTATCCCAAGGTCTTCTTAGCTTGGTCGGCTGTCTGCAGCTTACAGCCATTCTATATATTCTTCCCATATTCGCATTATTTCTTGGGGTTCACTCACCTTTTTACCATCTGCTGCCTCTACTTCCTTTAGTTCATTGTTGTTTCTCTTTTCCCTGAATGTCAAATCCATTGCTTCTTTGTACATCAAATCATATTTTCCTTATTTCTCTAATTTCTCTACCTTGTCACACTTTTCTATCAGCCGTTTCTCCTTTGTTTTTTCTGTGTCCATTCTTAACTCACTATTTAACACCTTTAGTTGTGCTTCCCTCCTTCTGTGTTTACAGTTTTCCATTTCCTGCAATCATCCATCTTGGTTATCATATCTGGTGTTACTCATTCTTCACTTTTTTTCTCTCCTTGACTCCAACTATTTCCTTAGCTGCCTTTCTGATCCCCTTTTTAAAACGAACCCCTCTTCCTTCTGTGCATTCCGTTTCCTGTCCTTTCATCATGATATCACAATATGCATTCTCTAGTTTTTCACAACTGCCTTTGTCTTTCAGTTTCTCAAAGTTAATGTGCTCTCTCTTAAGTCCCTTCCAGGTTCTTTTCAATTTAACTAGAACCTCAGCTATTACATATATATGATCTGAATAAGTATCTGCCCCTGGATAGCATTTTACGCGCTCTGGACAATTTCAGTATTTTTGTTGTATCATTATGTAATCAATTTGATATCTTTTGTTGTCAAATCGAGATATCCAAGTATACCGCCTTCTTTTGTGGTTATCATATAGAGTATTTCCAACTATCATGAAAGTTTCACTGCAGTATGCCAACAATCTTTGCCCTCTCTCATTCCTTTCTCCCAGTCCAAATTTTCCCAGAGCTTTTTCCTTCTGGTTCTTCGCCAACTACCACATTCCAATCACCCATTACAACAATACACTCATTTCTTTTCTCTCTCTCTGCTATGTTTTCTATCGTCTCATAACATTCTTTTACCTCTTCATATGAATGACTACTTGACCTGGATGATAACTAAGTCTCTCTTTTTCCCTTTCAGTCTCATCATCATTATTCTTCCACTAACATATTCAACCTCAATAACCATGTCCTACAGTCTTCTACCTATCAAAATTCCAACCCAATGCATCCCATATTTATCTCACCTGAATAGTACAATCGGAGGTCATCACTTTCTAGTTCTCCACAACCACCCAATCTCACCTCACACATCCCGAGTACATCCAATTTGTTTCTTGTCATTTCATGTTTGGTGTTTTCTAATTTCCCTTCCTGGAGGAGGGTTAAAACATTCCAATTCCAAATCCTCAATAAATCTTCCTTCTTCTTCTCCTTCCTTCCATTTCCATTTGCCCTAATCTCTTAGAGTCCTCATTGTATTCCCCTCCCTGAGATCTGATTGAGGGGAAGCTTTACCTCTGGAATATTGTACAAAGAGGTCCATCCCACGAACGTCTAGGGAAGTAATTCCAGTGGTGGTTTCCCGTTGCCTTCCAATGAACATTATACTACATGTGATATATAATCAATGTTATATTAGTAATTTCTACTTTTTTAATGTTCATTTGTTAACAGTTTTCTTTTATTAATCACTTCTCTTTGTTTCAGATGCCTCCATGGTAGGATGTTTTATGGAGATGCTCCGTCTTTTGTGTGAAGCAAGAAAGTGTAAACTTGTATTTCAGTGCTATGTTTATTACAGGTTTGGAGAGGGGTTTTATTTGTGTTGTTGTTGTGGTCTTCAGTCCTGAGACTGGTTTGATGCAGCTCTCCATGCTACTCTATCCTGTGCAAGCTTTTTCATCTCCCAGTACCTACTGCAACCTACATCCTTCTGAATCTGCTTAGTGTATTCATCTCTTGGTCTCCCTCTACGATTTTTACCCTCCACGCTGCCCTCCAATACTAAATTGGTGATCCCTTGATGCCTCAGAACATGTCCTACCAACCGATCCCTTCTTCTGGTCAAGTTGTGCCACAAACTTCTCTTCTCCCCAATCCTATTCAATACTTCCTCATTAGTTATGTGATCTACCCATCTAATCTTCAGCATTCTTCTGTAGCACCACATTTCGAAAGCTTCTATTCTCTTCTTGTCTAAACTATTTATCGTCCATGTTTCACTTCCATACATGGCTACACTCCATACGAATACTTTCAGAAATGACTTCCTGACACTTAAATCAATACAGGATGTTAACAAATTTCTCTTCTTCAGAAACGCTTTCCTTGCCATTGCCAGCCTACATTTTATATCCTCTCTACTTCGACCATCATCAGTTATTTTGCTCCCCAAATAGCAAAACTCCTTTACTACTTTAAGTGCCTCATTTCCTAATCTAATTCCCTCAGCATCACCCGACTTAATTAGACTACATTCCATTATCCTTGTTTTGCTTTTGTTGATGTTCATCTTATATCCTCCTTTCAAGACACTGTCCAATCCATTCAACTGCTCTTCCAAGTCCTTTGCTGTCTGACAGAATTACAATGTCATCAGCGAACCTCAAAGTTTTTATTTCTTCTCCATGGATTTTAATACCTACTCCGAATTTTTCTTTTGTTTCCTTTACTGCTTGCTCAATATACAGATTGAACAACATCGGGGAGAGGCTACAACCCTGTCTTACTCCCTTCCCAACCACTGCTTCCCTTTCATGTCCCTCGACTCATAACTGCCATCTGGTTTCTGTACAAATTGTAAATAGCCTTTCGCTCCCTGTATTTTACCCCTGCCACCTTTAGAATTTGAAAGAGAGTATTCCAGTCAACATTGTCAAAAGCTTTCTCTAAGTCTACAAATGCTAGAAACGTAGGTTTGCCTTTCCTTAATCTTTCTTCTAAGATAAGTCGTAAGGTCAGTATTGCCTCACGTGTTCCAGTGTTTCTACGGAATCCAAACTGATCTTCCCCGAGGTTGGCTTCTACTAGTTTTTCCATTCGTCTGTAAAGAATTCGTGTTAGTATTTTGCAGCTGTGGCTTATTAAACTGATTGTTCGGTAATTCTCACATCTGTCAACACCTGCTTTCTTTGGGATTGGAATTATTATATTCTTCTTGAAGTCTGAGGGTATTTCGCCTGTTTCATACATCTTGCTCACCAGATGGTAGAGTTTTGTCAGGACTGGCTCTCCCAAGGCCGTCAGTAGTTCCAATGGAATGTTGTCTACTCTGGGGGCCTTGTTTCGACTCAGGTCTTTCAGTGCTCTGTCAAACTCTTCACGCAGTATCATGTCTCCCATTTCATCTTCATCTACATACTCTTCCATTTCTATAACATTGTCCTCAAGTACATCGCCCTCGTATAGACCCTCTATATACTCCTTCCATCTTTCTGCTTTCCCTTCTTTGCTTAGAACTGGGTTTCCATCTGAGCTCCTGATATTCATACAAGTCGTTCTCTTATCTCCAAAGGTCTCTCTAATTTTCCTGTAGGCAGTATCTATCTTACCCCTAGTGAGATAGGCCTCTACATCCTTACATTTGTCCTCTAGCCATCCCTGCTTAGCCATTTTGCACTTCCTGTCGATCTCATTTTTGAGACGTTTGTATTCTTTTTTGCCTGTTTCACTTACTGCATTTTTATATTTTCTCCTTTCATCAATTAAATTCAATATTTCTTCTGTTACTCAAGGATTTCTACTAGCCCTCGTCTTTTTACCTACTTGATCCTCTGCTGCCTTCACTACTTCATCCCTCAAAGCTACCCATTCTTCTTCTACTGTATTTATTTCCCCCATTCCTGTCAATTGCTCCCTTATGCTCTCCCTGAATCTCTGTACAACCTCTGGTTCTTTTAGTTTATCCAGGTTCCATCTCCTTAAATTCCCACCTTTTGCAGTTTCTTCAGTTTTAATCTACAGGTCATAACCAATAGATTGTGGTCAGAGTCCACATCTGCCCCTGGAAATGTCTTACAATTTAAAACCTGGTTCCTAAATCTCTGTCTTACCATTATATAATCTATCTGATACCTTTTAGTATCTCCAGGGTTCTTTTATTTGGTAAGTTGAAAAACCTATGTCCATTACGAGTCCTCCTACAAAAATATTATATCACTAAGATGTGGTCTTATTGACACAACATGGTCAGAACAAATTATTTATATACTTAGATTAAAGCTGCACAAGTAGAATCCAGAGCTGCTGCAATCAAGAAGAAATGAGTTAAAGTGATAACCTCCAGGAGGTCACTTCACAATACATTAATGAGAATTGGTAGTGTTACAGGTGAACATAACAACAGCAGCTGTTTGGTCTGCCGACCTCCCTCATATCTTCAATGACTTATTATTTATACAATCAGTAAAAAATTAAAAAACTAAATCATGTCACCACCACTGGCCACCAGTTACCGAAGACTGCTGAATGAACATGTGAGTAGATAAAACTGTTATATTGCATACTTTTAAAAATGTGCTGATTGTACTTTATTTCAGTGTTTCAGTTTTGCAACTACTGTGGATGAATGAGCCGAGTACCAAAAGTAAGGTGGTAAAAAAGGCTACAGAGGAAAATTATCCTAATAATATACTGGAGGTAAACTGTGAAGAATATGCAGACAACTATTTTGCAACAAATGCAAGGACCATTCAATTATCACATTGGCATGATTACACTTGGTAGAGTATATCAATACTAAACCCACATCCTATCCTGTTCTAAAAATTGTGTAACTGTGGGTATCATCAGTAGCAGTATTATTGTTCTAAAAAATTGCTTCAATATTACATAGACCACAAGATAGGCAACAATTATTCACCATTTGGACCCAGTGTAAAATGCATATAAAGTTTTTAAAACTTTCATAATATATTTTAATGAAGATCACTGTTTTAATTTTCAACAGAATGTTTTTAATTTGCCAATATGGAACCAGTCAACAAAGTAGTTGTTCAGAATAGTGGAGGGAATTTAGATGTAGAAAATGTTACTGCGCACAGTCAAATGACAAATGCCCATGAAACACACAATGTCGGATACCAGTGGAATAATCATGAAAATTATTTAAACTCAACTCATGAAGGGAAGGAAAATGTGCTGATTGGCGACGTAACACTATTCACAGTAGATGAAATCAACTCGCAAATGACCCTAGGGAGCATTTTTTCCCAAGATAAAGAGCTGAAGACATGCTAGCGTGGGTTCCAAAGAATCTGTTGATGTCACACGAACAGAGCCTGATCATGAGCAAATCTGAAAGATACACAAGGTGTTAGCACGTCATCAACGTCCAAAAAACAAGTAATATTAAAAGCTATTTGTGACCTAAATATGAACATTTGCAATTTTTGCACAGATTTATATGACGACTTAACAGAGAAGTTTGACGATTTGAGCACAAAGTGACGCTCGACCTGCGCAGAGATCTGGCAAAAGATTTATGCACAGACTTGTCCACTGGCTTAAATAAGCTAGACCACAAGTTCTCATCCATAATTAAAAATCAAAAGCCAAAATTACAGAAACTGTGAAGCTTGTGAAAGGCAACATAACAGAATTGCAATCAGTCAGAACTTACTGGATGAAGTACAAAAAATATCCAGAGAGGGTGAACCCTTGAAACTAGATCACAAATTTGTGAAAAAATACCAAGAGCACATGCACAAGGATAGCAGCAAAAGAGTGAATATGCACAGAGCTCGTGAATAGCAGTGGTAGCTCAAAGGAACTGACCGCAACCACAATCAAAGCAAAATAGATATGTCTGGGAGCATGAATGCATTCATCTGTGACAACATCTGGCAGTGAAGAATGGGACTAAATTTGAAACAACCAATAGTAATGACAACGCCATCATATGTTGTGTACAATCGCATGCACACGGAGATGGAGACAGTGCCACTGCCTGTGAGCACAGCACCTCATTTGTCATCTACTTTAGCAGATTAAGGCCTAATTAGGCATAGGCAACTTCCAGTATATTCAACTGAAGGGAGGAAGTATCCATACGGGCAGTCCGGAATGCGCTGCCACATAACTGGATGGAAGCACAAAAGATCTGATTCTTTGTAGGCAATACCCAAAGTAACACTTTGCTCTGGGCTGCCGACGTGGCTGAGTGTTGGCACAAATACAAACAATTTGAGTAAGCATTTCTTGACAAATTCTGGTCAATCGAGCCCTTTAGAAGCAAACAGGAAGGATGACGTAGATGTTTTGAAAAATATTTTAATAACACGCACTACTGGACAAATCTAATCTCACATGTTGATGTCTTATAGATAGTGAAGAGCCGGGTGCCGGCACATGTCAAGGAAAAATTGATAACCATACCAAAGAACATTCTCTAACATTTCCTCTCTATTCGTGACTCAATCAGTTTCATTTATGAAGAGGGGCAATCTGCAGCTGAAAACAGAAATATACAGCCTGATGCATCACGTAATAACAACAACAGTGGAAACAACGAGCACAGTTGGCATACTTATTTGCCTCAGTAAAGGAACAAAAATAAGAAAAACGGTAACAGAGGAAACTACAAGTACCAAAAAAGGGATAGGGGAGAACACGATCCATGTTACTATGACCCAGCATCTATGGAACAAATGGGTTCAGATACCAGATTTCAAAATCCACTGCCTTGGCCAGGATGTACCAACAGCAGGAGGTGCTGTAACATAAATAACAATGATTACAGATGAGGAAGCAGAGGATACATACAGGAGCTAGAACAAGGACAAAAGGAAATTGATTCCCGATCCAGACAGGATGCAAACTGGAGAAACAATGATCATACTGTGCACATAGTAGAGGCAACACAAGTTATGAAATTACTCCATTACCCCTACAGCAAAACATGAGGGGGTCGCGATAAGCCCCCAGCCACAGATTGAGGAGAGAAGAAGGGGCACCACTTATTTACAAACTGTCTTGTACACTTTGACATGGATAGTGCTATTAAGGAGGAATTATGAGTCAGAGAAGAAAGAGATATTAAAAAAGCAGAGGAAATAATACAGACCATGATAATGGCTAAAATAGGCAATGTCACAGTACCCACTGTACTAGATATACAGATGTCAATTAACATTATTTCACAAAGTCTGTTCAATGAAATTAGAAAGGATATAGACATACCAACTTTACCAGTACAAAATTGCCATATTCCAACTGCAGTTGGGAACAGATCAAAGGGGATAAGATTACAGGCATACATACCCATAACATCACCAATGGCCTTGCCGCAGTATGAACAACAGTTCCCTTCAGTTAAGTGCTGCCGAACTTGGTTAGCACTCGGATGGGTCACCGTCTGGGTCCGTCGAGTGCTGTTGGCACGCAGGGTGCACTCAGCCCTTGTGGGGCCAACTGAGGAGCTACTTCGACTGAGAAGTAGGAACCGGGCTCAATAACTGACAATGGGCGGGAGACCGGTGTACTGACCACACGCCCCTCCACGTCCGCGTCCGCATCCAGTGATGCCTAAGGGCTGAGAATGACATGGCAGCCAGTCAGCACCATTGCCCCTTTGAGGCCCGTTCAAATGGAGGTTTTTTTGTTGTATACTCATAACATTCAAAGACGTCACCATAGAATGTACCTGTTTGGTAGTAGAAAAATTGACTGTCAGTTGTTTAATGGGTGTGGATGCTTTCGGATTATTCAAAGTACAAATTGATGTAGATAATGGTAAGTGTTACTTCACAGTGGATGAGTAAGAGATATCGGTAGATTTGGTGAGGGTGAGAACAACACACAACAACTGCAGAGGAGATGGTAGTGTAAAAATAGAGTTGTTATATCCTGAGATATGTTTACTTGAGGCACAAAAATACGAACACTTGAACAGGGAGAACATAGACGTATTAGCAATATACGCAGAAGTCAATTAATCTACCTGTTTATCTGAGGCACAAAGGGAAGAGTTAAGTGTACTCATCCAACAATATGCTCACGTATACAACCGGGATTAATAAAAGATTATGTCTACAAGCTTGAAAAGTCAGAATAGAGTAAGAGTTGTTAGAAAAGTGCTACATGGGGAGAGGGCTGCGGCTGTAAGTTGTGATCTCTTTGCTACTCTTTAACTTAGCACTAGAGAATGTAATTCACCAATTGCCAACAAACTCAGGGAGAACAATATTTAACCAGCTGGTCCATGTGGTGGCATACGCTCTTGATGTACCATTAATTGCAAGGAATATCAGAAGTTTGAAGGATAATTATGTTGCACTGGAAGGAGCAGTGTGAAATTTAGGACTGGAGGTGAATACAGGTAAAACAAAGTATATGATGATCGGAGATACTGGTGAGGATAGAGGAGACACCTCAATAAAAATACATGTGAAAGAGTACCAAATATTGGAAAAGTTTGAATATCTACATTTAATAACAGAAAAAGGTAACAGGACAGCAGCAAAAATTCAACAAATGATACCAAGTGGAAATCAATGCTATTATTCCTTGTAGAATATATTCAAGCCCTGAAATTTTAGTAGGAATATAAAAACACAAATATATTTGACTGAATTAAGTCTTGTAGTAAAGTATGAATCAGAAGGCTGGGTGGTGACTACAAACAAGGAAGAGTGGTTATTGAGATGGGAAAGGAAGATTTTGAGAAAGATATTTGGGACAGTGAGAGGCAAAGGAAGCTGGAGAATCAGAATAAAACACAGAACTAGACACTTTTTGGGCAGAAGAATGCTGTAGTGAAAATCAAGCGAGCAAGAATAAGATGGGTTTGTCATGTACAGAGAATGACAGAAACTCTAAGAGTTAAGAAACTGTTTATGGGAAAGCCCGAAGGGAGAAGGCGAAGAGGAAGACCCAGCAAATGAAGCTTGAAGATATGGAGGAGGACCTCAAAGGAATGAGGGTCAGGAACTAGAGAGGGAAAGTGACAGACAGTGATGAAAAATGGAGGCAGGCAACAAAGGAGGCTAATGTTCTACGAGTACTGCAGAACCGACCACAAGCAAATAAGCTCAGGACAAAATTGCTTAAAAGTGATAAGGTTGGTCTGCGAAGGATGTCATTTGAATCACTGCAGAGTTTGTTAGTGAGCCTGAATCGTTATTACAGTGTCTTTAATCCATCACGGCACGGTGGACTGGGAGGTGGGTGATGGGGTTGGAGGGAAAGCCGAGTACAGGGAGAGGGGTGAATAGCAGTTCCAGCAGTGCGGATGATCGCATCTGAGACACCTCGCACAAACTCATCAATACAATCCAACAGACAGGTGGTGAATGTAACAGCAGAGGCACGCAAATGCCAGCTGGCTCTGAAGAGCCCAACAAGGCAGTCGGTCCATCTGGCAGTGGCAAGGAAATGACAGGACCACAGGAAAGTGGTCACTGTCACAAAGGTCATTGCATGGTGATTAATGTAGTGAAGACACAGGATTAAGGGAAGTGATTGTTACGTTAATAAATGGAAAGGTGCCATGGGCAACACCGAATTTGGCAGGAGAACCATCATTGAGAAATCAGAGATCTTGGTTGTGAGAAGCTAGTCAATTAGAAAGCCCCTAACAGACGAATTTTTACTCCCCCAAAGGGAGGGGTCTGCACTGAAGTCCCCAAGCAGGTGAAAAAGGGGGAAATGATGTTGGATTAGTGTAGTCAGTTAAAAATAAGTTAAGTGGTCTTCCTGGAGGTAGGTAAATGTTGTAAGTGGTAATTGCTAAGTTCATTTGCACCAAACTACTACTGCCTCCAATGATGTACAAAGGGGAATTTATTCAGTGACTACTTTGTACAAACCGAAGCACAGATTCCACAAGACGCCCTCCTGGAACCAGCACGGTTCTGACAATGCACAATAACCAAAAAGTATTCAAGAATGCTCATCAGTGAAGAGCATTTCTTGAAGAGCTACACAGACCACAGAACAGGAGAAAATAAGGTGGTGTAGTTCCAGCACGTGACAGTAGTACCCTACATCTACATCTATACTCCACAAACCACCGTGGGGTGCATGGCTGAGTGTATGTTCCATTGTACCAGTTATTAGGGTTTCTTCCTGTTCCATTCATATATGGAGTATGGAAGAATGATTGTTTGAATGCCTCTGTGCATACAGTAATCATTCTAATCTCCTCCTCATAATCCTTATGTGAGTAATGCTTAGGGGGTTGTGGTATATCCCTAGAGTAATCATTTAAAGCCGCTTCTTGAAACTTTGTTAACAGACTTTCTCGAGACAGTTTACATCTGTCTTCAAGAGTCTGCCATTTCAGTTCCTTCAGTACCTCTGTGACACTCTCCCATGGATTAAACAAACCTGTGACCATTCACGTTGCCCTTCTCTGTATGCGTTCAATATCCCCTGTTAGTCCTATTTGGTATGGGTCCCAGACACTTTAGCAATATTCTAGGATGGGTCGCATGAGTGATTTGTAAGCAATCTCTTTTGTAGACTGATTACACTTCCCCAGTATTCTACCTATAAACCAAAGTCTACCACCTGCTTTACCCATGACTGAATCTAGGTGATAATTCAATTTCATATCCCAACAAAGTGATACACCCACATATTTGTACGAGCTGGCCGATTCCAACAGTGACTCATTGATATTATAGTCATAGGATACTACATTTTTTCATTTTGTGAAGTGCAAAATTTTACATTTCTGAACATTTACGGCAAGTTGCCAATCTGTGCACCATGTTGAAATTTTATCAAGATCTGACAATATTTATGCAGCTTCTCTCATATAGTACTTCAGTATAGATAACTGCATGATCTGCAAAAAGCCTGAGTTTTCTATTGATATTGTCTGTGCAAGATCATTAACATAAGACATGAATAGCAAGGGTCCCAACACACTTCTCAGGGGCACACCTGAAGTTATTTCTACATCTGAAGATGAACCTCCATCTAGATAACATGTTGTGTCCTCCCTACCAAAAAGTCCTCAATCCAGTCACAAATTTCACTTAATACCCCATATTATACTTTTGACAATAAGTGTAGGTGCAGTACTGAGTCAAATACTTTTCGGAAATCAAGAAACACTGCATCTGCCTGATTGACTTGATGCAAAGTTTTCAGTATGTCATGTGGGGAAAGTGCGAGTCGGATTTCACACGATCGATGTTTTCGAAAACCATGCTGGTTTGCATCGAGGAGGTCATTCCGTTCAAGATACCTCATTAAGTTTCAGCTCAGAATACGTTCCAAGATTCTACAATAAACCAATTTTTTTTTTTATTTTACAAGTCTAGTTCCACAGAACCAAATTGAGGAGCAAATCTCCAAGGTCATGGAACATTTTAGCAGATGAAATTACAACATAAAAGTAATAACAGATAAAATAAAATGAATTAACAATAAAACATAGGAATCAACTTAATTTTTCAAAGAACTCCTCAACAGAACAGAAGAATGACCCATGAGGAAACTTCAGCTTTGATTTGAAAGTGCATGGATTGCTTCTAAGATTTTTGAATTCTTGTGGTAGCTTGTTGAAAATGGATGCAGCAGTACATTGCACACCTTTCTGAACAAGATTCAAGGAAGTGCAATCCAAATGAGGCCAGTGTCAGAATAGCCAGCTTATGAACAGTGATCGACAAGAGGTTCATGAACTTACACCCCTTATTGCCCGAACTACCCATTTCTGAGCCAAAAATAACCATCGCAAATGAGAAGAGTTACCCCAAACTATAATACCATACGTCAGAAGTGAATGAAAATAAGCAAAGTAGGCTACTTTTTGTGCAAATTACACTCACTTACTTCAGGCACCTTTGGAATAGTACAAATGGCAGCATTAAGTCTTTGAACGTGATCCTGAATGTGGGCTTTGCACGACAGTTCTCTATATGAACTCTAATTTGAGCTGTTCACTTTCACTAATCATACATCCATTCTGTGAAACAAACTTCGGGTTTTGTTGAATTGTGTGTTAGAAAATGTAAAAATGAGTCTTACTGTGATTTAGCATTAATTTATTTTCTACAACCTTTGAACTTGCATCATGAACTATACTATTTGAAACAGTGCCTACATTGCACAAAACATCCTTCACTACCAACCTTGTGTCATCAGCAAACAGAAATATTTTATTGGTTGTTTTGTTTTGTTTTAGAGCGCAAAAACAACTGGGGTTATACACACCCAGGTCAAAAACATAGAACACGAATATAGAGAGGAGTTAAAAAACAACTACATGTAAATCCCAATTGACATAAGAGAAGACAGCTAAAACCAGGGATGTGGAGAAAGGGCTACAAAAGATGCCATACAGAAACGGAGGTCCAAAACTAAAAATTAAATGGCCTTTGTCATATTGCTTTGATGGACAAAAAGTAAAACATGGTTGGCAGCCAAGTGTCATTTGTTAAAATGGCTGATAACTCAGACGGCAAACCCAAGCGGGAATGTAAACGGTTAAAAAATGGGCATTCTGTCATGATATGGCGGGCAGTTAAAACTTGGGCACAATGTGTACAATATGGTGGGGCAGTGCCAATTATCAAATGATTATGGTTAAAAAGGCAGTGCCTAATATGCAACCTAGTTAAAATGACCTCCTCCCAGTGGGAGGGCTGAGAGGTGGTCATCCAAACCACTGGGAGATGCCAAATAATCCAGAGCTATTTCCTGTGAAGGGAGGACCATTGGTGATGCCAAAGGGACACCATCTCTTGACAGACAGCAACAAAGAGATCATCAGAGTGAATATAGGAACTAGCTGGCTGAGGTATGAGGATTGCAGCCTTGGCAGCAGCATCAGCAGCCTCATTTCCTTGCAGACTGACATGACCAGGAACCCACAGAAACATCACACTGGCTCCACCAAGAGTGAACAAGTGACAGTTTTCCTGCACCCACTGCACTAAGGGATGGGTGGTGTACAGCATACATAGACTTTTTAAGGTCGCTGAGTGTGTCTAAGCATAGGACACAACTGAAAAGTCTGTGTTGCTGGATGTACTCAGTGGCCTGATACAGGGTGAAGAGCTCGGCTGTAAATACTGAGCAGTGCACCTGAAGCAGATATTGAAAAACGTGGGCACCAGTGGCGAAGGCACACCCGACACCACAGTCGGGCTGAGAGCCATCAGTGCTCACAAAGGTGGTGGTGTTGTGGTCTTCAGTCCTGAGACTGGTTTGATGCAGCTCTCCATGCTACTCTATCCTGTGCAAGATTCATCTCCCCCCAGTACCTACTGTTTAGTGTATTCATCTCTGTCTCCCTCTATGATTTTTACCCTCCACGCTGCCCTCCAATACTAAATTGGTGATCCCTTGATGCCTCAGAACATGTCATACCAACCGATCCCTTCTTCTAGTCAAGTTGTGCCACAAACTCCTCTTCTCCCCAATCCTATTCAGTACCTCCTCATTAGTTGTGTGTTCTACCCATCTAATCTTCAGCATTCTTCTGTAGCACCACATTTCGAAAGCTTCTATTCTCTTCTTGTCCAAACTATTTATCGTCCATGTTTCACTTCCATACAAGGCCACATTCCATACAAAAACTTTCAGAAACGACTTCCTGACACTTAAATCTATACTCGATGTTAACAAATTTCTCTTCTTCAGAAACGCTTTCCTTGCCATTGCCAGTCTACATTTTATATCCTCTACTTCGACCATCATCAGTTATTTTGCTCCCAAAATAGGAAAACTCTTTTACTACTTTAAGTGTCTCATTTCCTAATCTAATTCCCTCAGCATCACCCGACTTAATTTGACAACATTCCATTATCCTCGTTCTGCTTTTGTTGATGTTCATCTTATATCCTCCTTTCAAGACACTGTCCATTCCGTTCAACTGCTCTTCCAAGTCCTTTGCTGTCTCTGACAGAATTACAATGTCATCGGCGAACCTCAAAGTTTTTATTTCTTCTCCATGAATTTTAATACCTACTCCGAATTTTTCTTTTGTTTCCTTTACTGCTTGCTCAATATACAGATTGAACAACATCGGGGAGAGGCTACAACCCTGTCTTACTCCCTTCCCAACCACTGCTTCCCTTTCATGTCCCTCGACTCTTATAACTGCCATCTGGTTTCTGTACAAATTGTAAATAGCCTTTCGCTCCCTGTATTTTACCCCTGCCACCTTTAGAATTTGAAAGAGAGTATTCCAGTCAACATTGTCAAAAGCTTTCTCTAAGTCTACAAATGCTAGAAACGTAGGTTTTGGCCTTTCCTTAATCTTTCTTCTAAGATAAGTCGTAAGGTCAGTATTGCCTCATGTGTTCCAGTGTTTCTACGGAATCCAAACTGATCTTCCCCGAGGTTGGCTTCTACTAGTTTTTCCATTCGTCTGTAAAGAATTCGTGTTAGTATTTTGCAGCTGTGGCTTATTAAACTGATTGTTCGGTAATTCTCACATCTGTCAACACCTGCTTTCTTTGGGATTGGAATTATTATATTCTTCTTGAAGTCTGAGGGTATTTCGCCTGTTTCATACATCTTGCTCACCAGATGGTAGAGTTTTGTCAGGACTGGCTCTCCCAAGGCCGTCAGTAGTTCCAATGGAATGTTGTCTACTCTGGGGGCCTTGTTTCGACTCAGGTCTTTCAGTGCTCTGTCAAACTCTTCACGCAGTATCATGTCTCCCATTTCATCTTCATCTACATACTCTTCCATTTCTATAACATTGTCCTCAAGTACATCACCCTCGTATAGACCCTCTATATACTCCTTCCATCTTTCTGCTTTCCCTTCTTTGCTTAGAACTGGGTTTCCATCTGAGCTCCTGATATTCATACAAGTCGTTCTCTTATCTCCAAAGGTCTCTCTAATTTTCCTGTAGGCAGTATCTATCTTACCCCTAGTGAGATAGGCCTCTACATCCTTACATTTGTCCTCTAGCCATCCCTGCTTAGCCATTTTGCACTTCTTGTCGGTCTCATTTTTGAGACGTTTGTATTCCTTTTTGCCTGCTTCATTTACTGCATGTTTATATTTTCTCCTTTCATCAATTAAATTCAATATTTCTTGTGTCACCCAAGGATTTCTACTTGCCCTCATCTTTTTACCTACTTGACCCTCTGCTGCCTTCACTACTTCATCCCTCAAAGCTACCCATTCTTCTTCTACTGTATTTCTTCCCCCCCATTCCTGTCAATTGTTCCCTTATGCTCTCCCTGAAACTCAGTAAAACCTCTGGTTTAGTCAGTTTATCCAGGTCCCATCTCCTTAAATTCCCATCTTTTTGCAGTGTCTTCAGTTTTAATCTACAGTTCATAACCAATAGATTGTGGTCAGAGTCCACATCTGCCCCTGGAAATGTCTTACAATTTAAAATCTGGTTCCTAAATCTCTGTCTTACCATTATATAATCTATCTGATACCTTTTAGTATCTCCAGGGTTCTTCCATGTATACAACCTTCTTTCACGATTCTTAAACCAAGTGTTAGCTGTGATTGAGTTGTGCTCTGTGCAAAATTCTACCAGGCGGCTTCCTCTTTCATTTCGTAGCCCCAATCCATATTCACCTACTATGTTTCCTTCTCTCCCTTTTCCTACTCTTGAATTCCAGTCACCCATGACTATTAAATTTTCGTCTCCCTTCACTACCTGAATAATTTCTTTTATCTCATCATACATTTCATCAACTTCTTCATCATCTGCAGAGCTAGTTGGCATAGAAACTTGTACTACTGTAGTAGGTGTGGGTTTCGTGTCTCTCTTGGCCACAATAATGCATTCACTATGCTGTCTGTAGTAGCTTACCCGTACTCCTATTTTTTTATTGATTATTAAACCTACTCTGCATTACCCGTATTTGATTTTGTATTTATAAGCCTGTATTCACCTGACCAAAAGTCTTGTTCCTCCTTCCACCAAACTTCACTAATTCCCACTATATCTAACTTTAACCTATCCATTTCCCTTTTTAAATTTTCTAACCTATCTGCCCGATTAAGAGATCTGACATTCCATGCTCCGATCCGTAGAATGCCAGTTTTCTTTCTCCTGATAATGACGTCCTCACAAAGGTATTGTTGTGAAATTCCATGTGAAGGTTGTGAAACAGAAGGCGATAGAGTGAGGCTGGAGTTGTGTCCTTAGGAAGCGAAGGAAGGCCAAGGTTAACACATGCCACTACAAGAAACCACAGTGGTGAAGGGTTCACACCCATCGGGGAAGTTAGAGGTAGTGTTAGAGGTAGTGTGAAGTTAAGCCACCGGAGCAAGTGCTGAACGTCGACTCCAGGAAGTAACAGATAAGAGGGACGCGCCCTATACTGGTGATCAAAGGAATCATCGAAGAAGGAGGCACAGGATGGGTGGCCACACGTCAGACAAACAGCATGCATACCTGCTGAGGAGAAAGTCAAGGCGGTAGGACATTGGTAGTTCAGCAGCTTCAGCATACAGACATTCAACCAGGCTAGTGTAAAAGGCACCAGTGGCCAAAAGGATGCCATGATGGTGGATAGTGTTGAGATGGCATAAGAGGGATGGATATGCAGACACACAAACAAAGCACCCATAGTGTAATTTCAAATGGACACAAGGGACCAGTACAAACAGAGGAGGGTGGTTCGATCAGCACCCCAGGAAGTACTACTGAGGACAATTAGGAGATTGAGGGACCACATACAGCGGGCTGCCAGGTAAGACACATGAGAGGACCAAGAGTGTTTCCTATCGAGCATGAGTCCCAGGAATTTCACAGTTTCAATGAATGGAAGAGCAACAGGCCCAAGATGCAAAGATGGTGGGAGAAAACAATTGTGCTGCCAGAAATTATACAACGGTTTTGTCAGTGGGAAAATGAAAGCCATTGTTGAAGCTCCAGGAGTAAAGATGATCAAGACATTGCTGAAGATATAACGCCGGAAATGCATATCCTTCTATTTCCATCTGCTGCACTTTTCCTTATTTTTTTTTGTGTGTGTGTGTGTGTCTATATATATATATATATATATATATATATATAAAATTTTGGTTTGTTTAGTGAATATTATTTGTATTTTTACGCTGGGTCTGGCCTAGGGAAAACTATGTTATTGAACGAATACATCGATAGGTCGTGTGGAGAAGCAGAGTGTTTAGGATCTTTGGTAGTGTTAACTCGGTCGCGTGGAGTGCGGGCAGAGGGGAGTCTGCCTGGAGTAGCGAGTGGAGCAGGTGTGTTGTGTGAAGCTCCCGCGAGTTGCCGCGCTTTTGGGGTTTGGCAGCATGTAATTGCGCTCGACTTGCAATGATAGTTTCTGACATGGTGTCGCAGACGCGAAGCATTAGCTGGCGCACATCAAGAGCCTGTTTCATCTGGTGACCATGTCGAGAAGAAGGCGCGCCAACATCCAGCTTCTGCAACAGCGACGACCGACAATGAGTGACTGTTGCCACCTCCTCGATCGACGGCTTCAAACCTTCAATCAACCAACAAGGAAGACTGGAAGCACGTAAATTTTTAGAACTGTATGGCAGACCTCAGCTTTTCAAACTTTTAAAATGGTTGCATCACAAAATTACAGCAACTTAGCATGAACCTTTGTTGCTCATTGTCCCAATTGCATTACCAAGCAGGGTCCCTTCCTTTTCCAGAATGAACCCGAGTGTCGTTGAAATTCAAACACCAGCATCATTTGATTTCACTGCTTTAATTTCAAAGTTCAGTTAAGGTATTCATAGCTGGTTACAATATTTAGATTACAAAAGCACAAATTAAGAGTGCGAGTTTTGTTACTGTATTTTAGCTTACCTGTGACTGCAGCTCAGCTTGGTACGTACTAAATTTTACTACTGTTAATTGTTCAGAATCATTTAATTCAAGTTCAAAGTTAAATCTCTTATTTCTAAATTGCGTAGATTCAAGTAGCTTTTGAAACGATTGTTGAGGTAGTCCAAGACTAAACGTATTTTACTGAATTTCGATGTGCTTCAGAAAGAAAGCTCACTATTAACTTCAGTCACTAAATTAACTTTCAATTTTCCGGTTTTATTAATTCTTTTGCTAAATTAAGTCAGAGTGTAGCGAAATTTATTACTTATGATAAACTTTCAGTTTTCACATTACACGTGTCAACCTTCAGTTGCCACGCTTCTAGTGCTAATTATATGTGTAATAACCTTTCTTTTTCAGTTACTATAGTAATTGTCCTTAGGACTGGCGACCGTAATTTCCCCCAAATCTCAAATATCTAATTAGTGCCAATTAATTGTTAACGTGATGGCCGCACATTTACATTCTTTATTAACTTTACCCCTTTTCAAAATTAATTTCCACCAGTTTCATTTGCATTTTTCCTTTCATTTAGATGTAACCCTTTCCTCCCTCTTTACCGACAGATTAACTTCGGTGACGATTGCTTTTCCCAAATTTCCATTAGGTACACGCGGTTTAATTTTTCACTGTCATTAACGTCGATAAGTGAGGGGGAGGTTACAAAGACACTGCTCAGCAAGACAGGTCCATGGAGAACTGCAATAGATGGCAAAATTGTCAACCATAAGGGAGCCAGAGATGCCCACTGGGAGACAGGCCATTATGCAGTTAATGGCGATAGCAACGAGGACAATCTTTGGGACGGAACCCTGAGACACACCGTTTTCCTGGATGAAGGTGTCCGACAAGGCAAAACCCACACGCACCCTCCTGAAGGAAACAGGGAAGGGGGCCACGGAAGCCCCACGAGTAAAGAGTACAGAGGATACCAGTTCTCCAGCAGGTGTCTTAGGCCTTCTCCAAAGTGAAAAACAAAAGCAGTCTGGGATTTCTGCATAAAACCATTCATGACATGGGTGGACAACATAATGAGATGGTGAACTGCAGAAGGGTGCACTCGAAATCCACACTGTGCAGTTGTTAGTAAATTGCGAGACTTGAGCCACCATACCAGCCAGGCATGAATCATACGTTCCATCACCTTGCAAACACAGCTGGTGAGAGAGATGGGGTGGTAGCTAGAAGAAAGGTTGGAAGGTTTTTGTCCTTACACGGCTTAGGTATGGGTATGTCGGTGGCTTCAAGACAACATCTGTGAAATGTGCCCTCTGCCCAGATGCGGTTGAACATAGTAAGCAGAAAGTGCTGGCTCACAAAAAAAGGTGCTGCAACCTCTGAAAGTGGACAGCGTCTGGCCCTGGGGAGGAGGATCAGGATGAACTGAGAGCATGATCTAGCTCCCTCATAGTAAAAAGGCAGCATTGCAGCACTCATGATTCTGAGAAGAGAAGGGTATCGCACAAGCCTCTTCCGCTTGTTTCCGATGGAGTAAGGTATTGTGATAGTGGGAAGAGCTCAAAATTTCTGCAAAATGGTGGCCCATTGTGTTCGAGATAGTAACAGGGTCCACGACGAGATCATCTGCTACTGTCAGGCTGGAAACTGGCAAATGGATCTTGGTCCCAGAGAGCCGTTGGAGATTGGTCCATGTGACAGAGAAAGGGGTGAAATTGTTGAAAGAACTAGTGAATGAAATCCAGCTAGCTTTTTTGCTGTCCCAAAGAATGCGACGACACTTTCCACTCATCTGTTTATAAGGAATGCAGTTTGCCATCATAGGATGATAGGTAAAAATGCAGAGAACACGTTGTCAGTGCACAAATTGCAGCACTGCATGCCTCAGTCCACCAAGGGAACGGGAAACGGCGTAGTAAAGATGGAGTGCGAGGAATGGAACATTCTGCAGCAGTACAGAAAACATTTGTGAGATATTACACCTGGTCAGGTCATCACAATTGGGGAAATCTAGTTCTTCAAAGGTTGCCATGGAGAAGAAAAGATGCCAGTCAGCCTTAGTAAGCTGCCATTTGGGTGTGCACGCACGTGGGGTAGGAGTTAGCAAACAGATAGCACATGGGAAATGTTCGCTCAAGTAGGTGTCAGAAAGAATGGACCACTCAAGACGATGGGCAAGCTGGGCAGTGCAGAAGGATAGGTCCAAATGGGAATAGGTTTGCAAAGAGTCGGAAAGGAATGTGGGTGCTCCAGTGTTAAGGTGAACAGGTTTAGTTGATTAAGATGATCAACTAAGAGGGCACCTCTCTGACATGTTATGGGAGAACCCCAAAGGAGACGATGTGCATTAAAGTCACCGAGTAGCAGAAATGGGGGAGGTAGCTGCCCGATAAACTGAAGGAAGTCGGCCCTAGCGACATCAAATGATAGAGGGACAAATGGTACAGAGGGAAAGTGTCAGGTGAGGAAGTAAAAGGCGAACTGCAACAGCTTGAAGATGGGAAGTTAGCGAGGTGGGTTGACTCAGAATGTCATCCCATATGAGCAGCATGATGTCCCCATGAGATGGAATGCCGACCTCAGGGAGAAGTTCAAAACAAACTGGGAAGAAAAGTGAAAGCTCAAAGCGGTAGTGAGGATGCAATTTTCTTTCCTGAAGGCAGAGTACAAGGGGAAGCTGCAATGCTAAAAGCAGCCATAAATCCTCTTTGTGGGACCGAAGCCCACGAACATTCCTTTGGAGGAGAGTCATGAGAAAGAAATGAAGGGGTGTCACCTTGGGAACTACCGAATGACAGCCTGTGAAGACTCACTGCTACAGGGCACAGAAGGAGGAGGATCCTGCTCCATGAGGTCCAAAGAAGCATCGGCGTGCTTGTGCTGTTGGTCTGTGGAATCCAACGTAGAAAACAGTTGGTAGTGTGCACTGGCGACACGGAGGCTAGCTGGGCTAAAGTATCACATGGCAACACCATTGAAGAGGATCTTCAGGTAGGTGAAGAAGAAGAACGTTTGTCTTTGGCAGACTTCTTCAAGCCTTTCCGGTTAGAAGAGGAAAACTCGGGTGTTGTTTGGCTGGAGGGACGTAGGAAGTCTTCCCGGGAGTACTCCTTCTGCCCCTTCCGGCCTACCAGTTGTGTAACTGGTGGCTTCGCCCCTCGAGGCGAGAGTTTGATGGCATGTTGCACAGCTGGATGGAGGGATGGTGATGCTTGGAAATTTCAAAACCTCAGCACTGAATTCAAGGTCGCGTGTTTGCATCCTTCATGGAGCAAGGGGTAACAAGAAGGAAACTATAGGTGCCAGATGGAAGAACACAGGGTTTGCGACTAGCCAGTAACTCGCAAGCAACTGGGTAAGGCACTTTTTCCTTTGCCCACATCTCCTGGACAGCCCGCTCATCAAGATACACGGAACAATCCCGAGAGAAGGCAGCATGGCCACCATTGCACTTGATACAGAGGGGAGGGGGCAGACAATCGCCCTCATGTGCATCCCTACCAAAGGTTACAGATTTGGCTGGGTGCCTACAGGACTCTCAAGTGTGGTTGTAATGATGACACTGGTAGCAGCACATAGTGTTGGGAATGTACGGTCGGACTGTGATAATTTCATAGCCTGCTTTGATCTTGGACGGAAGCACCACTCTATCAAAGGTGAGAAAAAGAGTGCGGCTGGGTACTAAGGAGGAATCTACCTTTTTCATCATCCAATGGATGGCAATGACACCCTGATCAGAGAGGTAATAATGGATTTCAACCTCGGTCAGGCTGTCGAGCAGCCTAATGTAAATAACACCAGGGGAAGAATTCAGAGTTCTATGGGCCTCAATATGAACAGGACGACCGTGGAGGAGTGAGGCAGCAAGCAGTTGTTGCACTTGAGAATCATAAGAAGCCCCCAAAAGCAAAGTCCCATTCTGTAAACGAGAGCAGGATTTCACACGGCCGGGAATGGGATCAACACCTTTCTGAATAATAAACGGATTTACCATTGCGAAGGGCTGGCCGTCTCCAGTATGTGAGACCACAAGGAACGGCGGTGCAGCTGGAAGAGTCAGTGAATCATTAGCCTCATTCCATTTACATTTCATAGATGTTGATTGTGAAGATGATCGGCTCATTGTGAGAAAATTCCCCACGATTGCCAGCATCTCCAATGGCATGCTCCTTCCAACTGGGGGTCCCCTTCACAATGGGGTGCACCTGCCTAAGGTGAACCTCAGGTCACACATACTGAACACCTGACCGAGGAACCAATCAGCAATTTGGGAAGGTAGTAGCTCAGGCAATCACCCTTCCCTGGGCCTGGCCTGTACCAGGGAGGAAAGTGCGAACCCTACCTGTCGACCCAGAGCTGGGAATTACGCGTTACCCAGTCACCTGTTACACGTCAGACACATGGATCGGGCTTCAGGAGCACATGAGGAGGAAGAAGAAAAAGAGAACCTCAAACACCGAAGTGGAGGAATGAGAGGAGAAGGGAAACAAAGAAAGGGAAAGTGAACAAAAAACAGTGTTGAGACTGTTCTTATATCAGTGACAGACAATGCGGAACATTACCATTAACATCCCAGACATGTTCCCCAAGGGAGGAAATACAGCACGGAAGGGAAAAGATGCTGCAAAGGCTGGGGTCCCACGGTACACAAGCATGAACCCGCCAAAGAGAGGTGAGCCCCTTGGGGAGGAAATATTTAGAATCACCTGTAATAGTAGAGGGCATGTCTAGGATATTGGACAGCAGTTTTGCGGATCATTTCTACTACCCTTCTTGTAGTTGGGTGTGTCCTGGGCCTTTTTCCAAAAATTGGGCACAGTTTTTTGTTCGATGGATCTATGATAGATTATAGTGAGAAGAGGGGGCTAACTCAACTGCAAATTCAATACAGAATATGACAGGAATTGCATTGGGACCTGGAACTTTGTTCAATTTTAACGATTTCAGCTGTTTCTCAACATCAGTGACACTCGTCCTTATTTCATTCAGCTTTTCAGTGGCATGATGATTAAACTGCTACATTTCTCTTGGGTTCTCCTTCATAAAGAAAGATTTTAAAATGGAGTTAAGTATTTCAGCTTCTGCTTTGCTGCACTCAATTTCATTTCCTGTCTCATTTGCTAAGGACTGGACACTAACTTCGGTGGCATTAACAGTCTTTACATACAACCAGAATTTCTTTGGTTTTTGTGATATCTTATTTAACAGTATTCGTTTTACACCTATTATGCAGTAATCTCTGGTTCTTTAGAAGCAGAATTTCGAACAATCCCTTCTTAAACAATATCTACTATGTAAGTTCCCAAATTTTCAAGTTTCTATGATTAGCAGTTTGGGCTGGCCGATGACTAGTCAATGAATCAGCCAGGCACTATTTCACCTCTAGGGATTGAATTTCCAAAAACAAATACTAATTTTCATAGATGAAGCTTTAAAAATACTTTAGTAGGTTATTAATACAATTTACATTAAAAAAGCTTTCACCCACTATTTCATCTCTGAAGGGGTAAAATTTCCAAAAACAGTGAAACACTCATTTCTTTACTCCTAAACAACAAACCAAATGCCAATTTTCATAGGTGTAGTTTCAAAATCGCCTTAATAGTGACATATTAAAAACTTTCATCTCCTATTGCACCCCGTTAGGGGCAGGAATAGATTAATCTGTAATCTCAACCTCACATGCACAATGCACTGCTCTAAAACATTCCATTATTTCTCTTAACACCCACTATTTTTTCATCATTCTGCTACATCACTCCTCTTGAGTTTTTAAAACATATTTGCAGCTAGATTAAGGCAATTAAGGTTACCTTGAAAGAAAGAAATATAAATAATTACAGTGGTCATGGTTTCCTTTGCAACTATTCTGTAACTTTTGTTTACACTATTTTTTTTAATCCTCTGAAAAGCACATCACTGATTCAGCATCCATATTAGTCTTGTTGCAAGCTCTGTAACAATTTCTATATGTACAAAATTACTTTTACACCAGTCCTTACTATTTCAAACTAAATGATAGGAGAAACATCAACCTACATTTTTACCAGAGAATGCATTTTGCAAATAACAAGAATATGAAAATAAATAATTACCAATGCACTTCCAACTAGCAAATACTTTTTTGCACCACAGTTTAGATGGAAACCAGTCTTGTTACATAAAATGAAGGGCATACTAACATCTGCAGCTATAATGTAACAGTTATTATACCTGCTCATTTTGCCCCAAAGCTGATGGTCCAGCACGAACAGAATACTCCGGTGATGAATGCTCTCTACTGCCATCATCCATCTGTCTGCAAGTGAAATGTTAAAAGAATTCAAGGAAAGCTATGACACAGTACATTTTAAAGAGAAAATTCAATCGATTTGTCCAAAAAAAAAAAAAAAAAAAAAAAAAAAAAGGTCCATGCTTGACAGGCTACGCAGCACATTTCCCAAATGAGGAGACCTGGAGGTCATGAGGGTCCAAAACATGAACTTTTTATTTAACAAAATTCTATGATTCTTCCCAATTCTAAAAATACAAGGTGCTCTCCAAAATTTTTGGGACTGGTGGTGCCATATGTTGAAAACCTTACCTTTGGACTAATGGTCACGCATCCCAGAGCTTCTGCCACTGATCAAACTTTTTCTGGAAGTCCTGTTCTTTGAGAGTGTTAATCACCACCAGCAATGCTTCTTGAATCCTCCCTAGAGTGTTGAACCAATGGCCTGTCAACTTGAGTTTCAGTTTTGGGAATAGCATGAAGTCACAAGGGGCCAAATCTGGTGAGCACGGTGGGTGTGGTGCAACCACCATGTTTTTTGTCAAAAAGGTCCTGGTCAGCAAGGACGCGTGACAGGGCGCATTGCTGTGATGCAGCAGCCAGTTCCCTTGACGCCAAAGTTCAGGCCGTCGTCACTGCACGTTTTCAGGGAGCCAACCCAAAACGTCACAGTAGTACGTGGAATTCACTGTTTGGTTGGGTGGGATGAATTCTTTGTGCACAATTCCCTTGGTATCAAAGAAAATGATGATCATGCTCATCACTTTGCTCTTCACCTATCTCGCTTTCCTGGGTCTTTGAGATCCCGGCCTCTTCCACTGGGACGATTGTTGCTTTGTCTCTGGGTCATAACCATAAATCCAGCTCTCATCAGCAGTGATAACCCATGACAAGAAGGTTGGATCATCACATGCGGTCTGATGAACGTCCATGCACACTTCAACGCGCAGTGCCTTCTGATCGGCAGTTAAGATCTTTGGTACAAATTTTGGGACAACATGATGCATGCCCAATTCATCAGTCAACATTCGTTGTCATGTCCCATAACCTATACCCACTTCATCTGCAACATCTTGAATGGTTCGACGTCGATCCGCACAAACCAATTGTTGAAGTTTGGCAACAATGTCTGGTATTATGCGGCTAACGGACTTTCCAGTGTGAGGATCATCTTCGACGTCTGTACGGCCGGCCCTGAACCGAGCATGCCACTCAAACACTTATGGCTCATGCTCTGTCCCCCAAACACTTGTTGAATTATTGCAAGGGTCTCCATAGCACTTTTCCCAAGATTCGCACAGACTTTGATACACACGTGCTGTTCTGTTCGCAGATCCATTGTAAAATAGCCACCCACCAAACAAAGAGTATTATGGAAATCACTGTGGACATGCAACACATCCTCCCAGCTGAATGTCAATCTGACTCCTCAGATATGCAGCTCTCGCTACCTAGCGGTGCAGAGATTTACTAATCCTACTTTCCAGATGGCAGCACCAGTCCCGAAAATTTTGGATTCCACCTCGTATATACTTTATGTATAGTACCTGATCATTTTCATGTTTAAATGCCTTTCTAAAGCAGATGTAGCATGTGAATGCCTGGCTGTCACACTGCTGTCAAACACACAACCTTGCCTACGAAGTCTCACTAATTAATTTTGGTGCTGCTATTTTTGTAGAAACTCATTTGTGTGACATCCTTGAAGAACATATCAACTGTATTACAAGCAGGGATTTATTGCAATTGATATTTATGTTGATACTAGTAGATTACTTTAGTTTACTTACGTTTTTGTGTGCCTTTGTGCTGTAAACTTGTTGTTTTGATGGTGTGTTTCAACCCTTTCACAAAAGTTAGTTTTATGGTAGTCAACACAAGCTTGTTATTGGAAATTGTAAAAATGAAGAAATTGTTATGCCATAGCAAAGTGAGGTTACACCTAAATGTTCACTAGACAGTGATTCAAAACTCAAGTTGAAACATGTAAATAGTAAAAATAACAGTTAAATTTCAATTAGTAAGCATAAGCTTTCAGAGTTGCTTTTGTCTGTTGCTAAACGTAAATATTGTAATAGTCAAAAATCACTTACATTTAGTGAGGACATAAGAGAAAAGGCCTATTCAGCAAAATTGTAACGTGTAAAGTAACAAACTGTACATGACATCTGTAAAATGCACAAAATATAGTGAATATATGCCTTGCTTATGCCCTGAGGCGTACTGGAAAGAAAGAAAAGGAACCCAGGTATTCTGTGCTATAAAAGATCTACCACTGCCACCTGTAAAATATGAAAGGTATTATAAACATTTGCACAATGCCCTAACAGGGCAGAGGTGACGTCACATATCACTGGACGGAGTTGTCGCAGTTACCTCTGTAGATACTGTCCAGGCAAGGTGCTGGACTATGAATGGCTGACAAAACACTGCCAAAATTGTGCAAATAAGGTAAGTGAACACAAATGTGACAAAAACTTCAAAGGTTTCAGTGGTGGTATGAAAAGCAAGTCTCTCTTTTTAGTAGGTCAGTTGCTACACATGGTGTGCTATACATACACCACCTTGATGATGGTGACTCTTAAGCCTTCAAAAGTGCTGCAGCTGCTAAACCACGTGGTGAAGCTGAAATTAAAAAAAAAAAAAAAAGTATAATGTATAGGGCATGTGCAGAAAAGAGTGGGGGCAACATAGGGGGCAAAATAGGAAACTCTGCAAGGACATGACAGGGAAAGAAGTCTCTGGTGGCGAAGGAATTGGTGAACAACGGCAGACTCACCAAATCAGAAATAGAAAACCTCACAGAATATTATAGTCTAGCCACCAGGAGAAACTGCAAAACTGTCAGTGAGACGGGAAAAGCAATTTGGCCATTTCGGTTTCACAGAATATCCACTGACAAGCAACCATAGAGTGGCCTCTGCCCAAAAGGAAACACTTCATGGTCTAAGTATAATATGTGTAAGACAAATGGACAAAAACATACACATGCAAAGCTCACACCAGAAACTGTTATGGTAAAAGTAAAGCCAATATATAGAAATCTTCCAGATTCTAAACTCCTGAAAAAATTTTTACTTGGAAAACACACAATTCCAATGAAAGCTTCAATAGCTGCATTTGGGCACACTTGCCAAAAACTGTTTTTGTTTGCGTCTCAGCTTTTCAGATTGGTGTGATGGATCCCATAATATATTTTAATGATGGAGTACAAAGCAGCTTAAAAGCCATAAGCAGACTCGCATCACGACTGAGACAACATGAAAAGTGGGCTGCTACAAGCAGACAGGCAATGTGTTGCTGACGATGAAAAAGTTGATGAAAGCATAACAAAGGAGGCCAGAATAACAAAGAAAAAAAAGAAAACTAAATAAGATAAAAACGACACTCATGGTCATAAATTATTATGGAGCTGGAAAGTTTTGATACATTATCATTGAGAAGAAAATGACATGCAAAATTTTAGTTTCAGTTTCCCCTAGTCAATGTTTTTGCATACTTAGGTATCATTATCTCATCCAATATTACAGTTACAAAAAGAAAATTTTGCAAGAATAACAATATACTGCTTGTCTACGCTGAAACCACATTATTCAACAATGTATTACACATTTTAAGCTGAAACATGTAAAATGTTCTTAAATTATTAGAAGAAAAAATTGACTTCTAAAAAACATTTTATTAAATGCACAAAATAACAAATTGGTAAATATTTCTGGTTTACTGTTTCAACAAGTTAATAGTTAAAAGAATGAAATTTGTTTTGACCTTTTATTTTTAATAGTATGAAAATACAGAGTACCTGAAAAAAAATACACATATTTCAAACAATGGAAACTCCTGGTAGGAATATTAACAATGTAGGAAAAGAAATCCTACTGCCAGCTCGGATCACCACTATCCGATGCTTATCACACCCACAGTGTTCCTCCTTGTCCATCTCTCATAGCAGCTAAACCCTGTCTAGCTGATGACCTTTCCATCTCACCACATCCCCCAAAATTTCCTATCAATTGTCGTCCAAATCCAAATCTAGAGCCAAAACACTTCCTTATCACTGTTGTTAACTTTTCCACCAAACCCCTGAGCTCCATAGAAGTTTCAGTACTATCCAAAGGCCTCACCTTTAGCCCTACACCCAAATTTAATCATGCTGGACTTTTCGAAGGCCTACTCCGCTTCTCCCGAACCCTGCAATGGAAGCACTTCTTTTCTGCCACTCCCTCCAACCAAAACGACCCTAATTCCAACACTGAACCCTATCTTTTCCAGTTCATACCACCATCCAACCATAACCCCCCCTCCCATATAACCACCCACTGGTCACCTTCCAGGAATTCCTTACCTCCAACTTATCCTCTCCATCCTTCCATAGGTCCCTTCCACAGAGCACCAACCTTTCAGTAGAAAAAGGACAGCCATACACAATCTCAAAATGAATCCTGACCTAATCATCCTACCTGCAGATGAAGGTTCCACTACTGTTGTTATGAATTGTAGTGACTACCTGGCAGAAGTCCTCAACCAATTACGCGACTCCTTCACCTATAAACACTGCCAGAGTGATCCCTTCCTGGAAGTCCAACACAAACTCAAACCTCTGTTTAAGGCCTTCCTGGAACATATCCCCTGAATCCATTTCCCTCCTCACCCCTATGACACCCCACACACTCACCTTTCCCATGCTCTCCAAAATTCACAAACCCAACAAAACTGGATGCCCCATTGTGGCTGGTTATCATGTCCAAACTGAAAGAATTTCAGCCCTCAATGACCAACACCATCAACCAATTGTCCATAACCCAGCCTCCTACATCAAAGACTCTTCACCATCCCATCCCTTTACCTCCTGGATCCCTACTTGTCACTGCTGACACCACCTACCTATACACCAACATCCCTCATGCCCATGGTCTCACCGCTATTTCCCAACATCCTTTACATTCCAAACCCAGTACCTCATTCCTCATACACCTTAATAACTATCCTAACCCACAACTACTTCTCATTTGGAGGAGAGGTATGTACACAAATCCACAGCACAGCCATGGACACTCGCACAGCACCCTCCAATGTCAACCTTTTCATGGGTAATCTAGAGGAGACCTTCCTAGCATATCAAAACACCAAACCCCTAGTCTGGTTCATTGACGACACCTTCATGATCTGAACTAAAGACCAAGACACACTATCTTTGTTCCGTCACAAATGCATCACTTCCTCTCCCATCTGCTTCACGTGGTCCTCCTCAACCCAGTGTGACACCTTCCTAGATGTTGACCACCTCCTCTCTGATGGCTCCATCTGCACCTGTCCACATTAAACCCATCAATTACCAACAGTACCTGGATTTTGACAGCTGTCATCCCTTTCACACCAAGCAATCTGTCCCGTATAGTCTGGCCACCCAGTCACAGTGTATCTGGAGTGACAAATAACTCCCTTGCTCAATATGCTGAGGGTCTCACCAAGGCCTTCACAAACAGGCACTATCCCATAGACTTAGTTTGCAAACAGACCTCATGTGCCATTTCCCGTCACACCCCCAATCCTCCCACCACCCCGAAGACCCTGTCACAAAGGAGTGTCCCCTTCATCACCCAGTACCACCTTAGACTGGAACATCTGAACCATATAATTCACCAGGCCTTTGATTACCTACCATCATACCCTGAAATGAGGGACATCCTACCTGAGATATTTCCCACCCTTCCTACCATGGTGCTCTGTCACCCACCCAACCTCCACAACATCCTAGTCCATCCCAATCCCATTCCCAATCTCAGTCCCTTGGCACAATGGTCGTATCCCTGTGGAAGACCCAGGTGCAAAACCTGCCCAACCCACCCACCCAGCACTTCCTATTCCAGTCCTGTCATAGGTTTATCCTACCCCACCACGGGCTGGGCCACCCATGAAAGCAGCCATGTCATATACCAGCTGTGCCACAATCATTGCACAGCTTTTTATATTGGTATAACTACCAACCAGCAGTCAGCCAGGATGAACAGCACTGCAAACTGTGGCCAAGAGCAAAGTAGATCACCATGTGGCCCAACATGCAGCTGAACATAACACACTTGATTTCAATGGCTGCTTCACTACTCTAGCCATCTAGATGCTTCCCTCCACCACCAGCATTTCTGAACTGTGGATATGGGAATTATCTTTACTACACATTCACCGCTCCTATAACTATCCTGGCCTCAACCTATGGTAACACACTGTTCCACACCCTCCACCCAACAGTTTCCACCGCCTATACCCTACCATCTTCTCCCCATTCTCATCTCCCACCCTATTTATTTCCAGCCCTCTGCCAACGCATCCACCTGTCTTTCCCCGCTCCTCACCTTTCTTGTTCCTTTTTTCCCCACCTTTCTGCCCCACAACCTGCTGAAGCTGCACCTGGTGGCAGTCTAGTCCCAGCACACTCCAGCAGACAGCATTTATCTCTCTCTCCCCACCTATACACTTCCCCACACCCTCTAGAGTGCTGCTTGCATCCCATGTGATGTTGCATTCTGGCCCAAGATGCTGTAGTTGGTGGACACGCGTGCGTGAGTTGTGCTTGCTTTGTGTGTGTGTGTGTGTGTGTGTGTGTGTGTGTGTGTGTGTGTGTGTGTGTGTGTGTGTGTGTTTTTTTACTGATGAAGGCTTTGGCCAGAAGCTATATGTGTCTTTTAACAGTGCCTGTCTGAAACTTTACCTGTCTTCCTTACGGTAAGTGGCAATATGTCTTTTCCTACATTGTTAATACATGTAATAAAGTTCATAAGATAAAAATCAATATTCACTTCACTACTATGTATTCCACAGTTTTTTAAATTTTTTTCACATAGAGGTCACAATATACTAATTATTTGGTTAAAGTTTCATTCCAATAGCTATTAAAGGTTTTGCACTATTAAATTTCAAAATACTACAAAAACTGCAGTTCATGACGTCCAGGTGCCTGTAAACAGCTTTTGTTTTATCCCTCATGACCCACGACCTTTGATAATGTAACCAGTGATATAAATTAAATTAGAATGGTTTAGGCTGCTTTTTTATGTAAGTTCTTACTACCTATAGCACGGCTGAGTTACTGAAAGTATTTGGCATGTTCTGAGTTATTGAATGTTTTGGCATGTTAAGTTTGGTGCTTTTCTTAGCAAATGTGTATTGTTAGTGAACATCAAAATTTATGCAGAGCCCTTTAATAACTTTAATAAATAATTTTCCTCGCATTGTCCTCAAGGCAGACAGGGGTGTAGTGCCGCTATTCAGTTTTTCAGTAAAAATTACAAATCTTTTTCAAAAGTAATGAGACGTAGTGTGGAAGCCACTATGGAGCATTGCATTAATGGCCACAAGCTGGTAGTTTCCAGTGTGGTGACATGTTGGTGACAACAACATACACAATACCAAGGAGGTCTCTCATTATGGATGGCATCACTAGGTGTCAAGTTTTAGTCAAACAAATACACACCAAAGGCATATATATAAGTCTAGACTTTGAGGCAGGGAACCATTTCTCATCACTGGGAACTGGCAACACCACCACAACGGAAGAGTTATGCCGAGCAGCGAGACGACTGGGTACTGATAGCAGCAGCCACACATTTGAGACCGTGCTGCGCCTGCCCCAGCACTAAGTCCTTGGTGGGATTTAGTACCACAGCCCTGTCGACCTGCTATATGAGCCTCCTGCCATCTCTACACTGAATTTCTAGTAGTACTTGGTGCCACAGCACCAGCCACCATCTGACACCTGTTAGAGGGCAGCAAGTCGCACCACATGCACAGCCACCTTCACACGCCGTCACAGTGATACGAGCAGAGCAAGGTGCTAACAGACTGTACAGTGCCAACGGAAGCAGGGCACTGCTGATGTTGACAGCTGTGGCCCCTAAAGGCTGCCGGCCTTCCACAGGCTTGCTGTCATCATCACATGGTGCCGGTTCAGCAGCCAGAGTGGGAGTCACTGCCCATACATCAGCACCAACTGGGGAAAATGGAGAGAGGCGTGGTCATCTCAATATGTCATGTATCAAAACCAATAAGAGTCATTCTTAACTGTGAACAGCATCTCCACTGGGGTCTTCAACAGCCCCAGTCACCCTGCACCCTTTAGGTGCAACTCAATCTAGGATCTTCAATCTAGCCTTCCTTCCCAATCTATCTGTATTTCCTTTCCTTCCTGAGAAAGTAATTAACAATTCCAAAAGCTTGGGATTTGTTTTTAATTCCCCTACTTTTAACTGTGCCTTACTGGCAACACAAGGAAATTTTCATCCTGAAGACAAGTACTAACCAGCTCTCTGTAATTTCAGTTTCCTCTAGTGAATTTTCTTTCTGCTAGTTTTTATTTGTTTTCTGTTTAATGGTGTTCCAGATAGTTTTAATCTTTGATAACTATATTTTTTATTCTTTGTATATAGACATACCTTCCTGCCATTTCAATGACAGAAACTGTAACTTCACAGTAAGATTTGTGATGCAATTTCAGTTCTTCACACCAACTAGCCCTAACTTTGAAAAACTTTGCTCTACCCAACATTTCATACTTTTAGAGCAGAAGTAACCATGATTTCTTCAACACTACTATTTTAATTTATTCTCCTCTGTCATGATGAAAAATTACACCAACTGATCAAAGGTATTCAGAAACCTTTTAGTGGACATTAATATAGGATGTTTCCACACTTTGTCTTTATGACACCTTGGGCTCTTCTGGGGACAATTTCAGTGATGTGTATGAATGTCTGAAGGAATGGCAGACCATTTTTCCTGAAGAGCTGAAATCAGATAACATCTGTGGTCTGGAGCAAAGTTGACGTTCTAACTCACTCCAAATGTGGACCACTGAATTCAGGTTGAGACTCTGGACAAGCCAGTCCTTTTCAAGAAGTTTATTATCCTCCTGCATGTAGCATTTTCTTAAGCAGAATAATGGAATCACGCCCTATCTATGATGAACATCGTCACACCTTAAGAACATCTCCTCTGTAATTCACTGTTGCCACTACATATGACGGCAGGTAACATTCTCCAGGCATTCGTTAAATCCAAATCCTCTCATCAGATTGCCACAGCGTATGGCAAGAGTCATCACCCCACATCACTCATTCCCAATCCCCCACTGTCCAGTGGCATCACTCTTTACTCCACCTCAAGTGTCACTTAACAATGGCTACTGACACGTGTCGCTTATGAAGATCTGCTTGACCATTGTACCCCATTCTTTTTAGCTCCCTATACACAGTCATCGTGTTAGTTGGACTGCTGGTAGCAATTTGGAACACACAACTGATTCTTTCCACCGATTTTGCACAATTTTTATAATCACCCTCTGTCTGCTTGATAGTCCCTGTCCATCAGTACATGAGGTCTGCCTCATCTTGGTTTAGCGGTGGCTACTGCTTTGCATTTCCACTTCATATTCACATCACCAACAGTTGACTTGGACAGCTTTAGAAGGGTTGAAATGTCCTTCATGGCTCTGTTACACATGCGAAATCCAATGACTAGTCCACATTTAAAGTAACTGAGCTCTCCTGACTAGTCCATTCTGCTGTTAATGCTTCCCTACTGACAACACAATACTCCCTGCCTTCTTTTACACTGGTGGGTCTGCCTCTCATGATACCTAGTAATCAATTCTGTATTGCACAGATGTGTTCGGATAGTTTTGATCAGGTAGTGTCTATTGTTAGATATCTCCACACAACATTTCCTGTACTTTTTCGCTAAACATTCCAACAGCCTCATTTGGAGCCTATTGAACAATACCTGTGGCTAGCCACAGCCATTTGGCTTTAACATCTAATTTATTAATGATAATTCAACCTAAAATCAATCTGCAATTTTTAGCTGAACTATGAGTTTCCACCACTCTTGGGGACATTACTGCCGATATCAGCCAAAACTGAACAACAACAACAACAACAACAAGACATTAATTTGGTCACAACTATGTGAAGAAAATCAGGATGTAATTACCCATGCCCTACAAAAATCCAGTTATTTCTACGCACAACATTGTTAATAGCCTCACCAAAAAAGCTTAGATATTACTTATTCATCACAGAATACTGAAACATCACTGTTGCAAATATAAACAAAGAGGAAGGTTGCAAATAATTACTGCAGGGAGTCATAGGCAATCCCAGGATAATGCCCTCAGATCGAGATAAAGGTAACTTTCGTATTTATTTAGAAATCTTAGTAGTGTCAGTAATCACACCAGTATGATGAAAAATAACGAAATTATGATTTACATGAAAAAAATTCTTCAAGGAAGTAGATTAACACTACAGTCAACATCTGGACAACGGAAAAAGGAGATACAGAGTGCAAATAATGCACATAAGATCAGCAACAGAATAGATGATGGTGGTTGTGGTTTATAACAAGAGGTAGTGAAAGGAAAGATGCAACAGCAAAGATCATAATGAGAAAGGAGAATGAAGAGAAATGAGTCTCGTTGACAAAAAAAAACGAGTGCCAGAAACAGATGAAATCACAATGATCCGAAGAGACATGTAAAATTACTAGAACGGATAAAAGGAATAGACAACCAAGTGTGAGACATACTAAACAGAAAAAGAACAACAGGGAACATAGCTGGAGGAATTTCATTGGTACTGTGCAGGTTGCACTGTGGTGTACAGTGAGGGAAGTATTTACTGAAGGACAGATTCCCATATCAAGAATGAAGAGCCACTGTATTACAGCACTGTTACAGAACAATGGCTTCAGATTTACCACATCTGGGGGGAAAACCAACTGGTTTCTATGTACAGTTAAAGTGCAGCAGTTACCTGCAAAGTACATGTAGGTGGGCATATTTTACATAAACTGGAAGAGTAAAATTTCTTTAGTGTTCTATTTTCCATCTTTATGCAAGCATGACAGACATGATTGTACAGGTGTGACTTTGATTGCAATGAGTACAGGTTATCTCAACAGTAACTCTTAAAAGCTTTACATAATAATGCAAAAGCCCAAAATTCATTTCAATGAAACTGGCCATTCTTCAGTTCTTAGGCCACACTCATTCTTCACCACAAAATGATAGTGTCTCTCCCTGTTGTTGCCTGGCCTTGACTTCTTTCTTAGAATACAGGAAATTTATTGATGAGTCAGATTTCAGGTGAATTTTTCTTGATGAGTAAAAATTACTGAGAGTAAACAAATATCAACTGAATGAGATACTCCTGAGCTTGATCGGTTGCTTGGTTGGTTTAATCATTAAAAGGTCACCAATCCTTCCTACCTGGAAAGAGGCAAGACAGAAAAACTAAACACCAAAGAATGGTCTAGGGCACGAAACCCAAGGAAAGAAAACTCCAAAGTCTACTGAAGGTCGATGGAGCCTAGAGAAAGAAACAAACCAGAGGCACCCCACCCAACAATGCACAGAAAAGACTAGCAACAAAACCAGAGACATCCCACCCCACAAAGCACAGAAGAAACTTACAACAAAACCAGAGGAATCCCACCCAAAAATACACAGAAAAGACTAGCACCAAGGACAGGGTGAGAGAAGTACAACAAAACAGAGGAAGAACAAGTAATACAGGATACATGAGAAGGGTGAAAAAGAGCAAAAGAACATGTAGGGTGAGTCCTCAGGTGGACCGCCAAGCCCAGACAGCAGCTGCCATTCAGGGCAGAGGTGCTAACAGGGTGTCCTGCCAACTCCTCAACGGGTCAACAAGGCTGAGACACCCTCCCCTTAGAAATAATGGTAACACCGTCTCAAAAAATAAACTGTAAAACCAGGTCAGCCACTTAGGCATCGTCCACCAAGACCAGGAGCAGCGAGTCAGGAAGATTAAGAGGTTGTTGCAGGTTAGCTAGGTTAGGACAGTCCAGCAAAATGTGGACCATCCTCAAATGGGCACAACGACACAGTTGAGTAGATCCTTGCAACAAAGGAGATGGTCATGAGTCATTCAAGAATGGGCAATGTGGAGCCAACATGGAATAATGGAGTCCTTGCACGAGGCTCGCATTGACAACCTCCACAAATGCATGGTCTCCTTTGTCACCCTAGTTTGTTTAGCAAAGTCAGAGTACGCCAGTCTGTATTCCAGATCCTTAGAACTTAACAGTGTAGTACCAATCAAAGTTCCGATTCCGAAAAATCAATCAAGAGGTGGCTTGCCAGTAGCCAATTTGGCCCGCCTGTCAGCAAGTCCATTCCCAGGGATCCCAACATGACCTGGGGTCCAGGCAAAGGCCACCGAGCATCCACATTGTTTGAGGGCAAAAAGGGAATCCCGAATAGTCAGGACCAAGATATGGTGAGGGTAAAATGCTAAAAGCATCACTGCAGATGAGGAAGGACTCACAAGAGCAGGAATGTATGCATTAAAGAGCATAAGAGATGACTACCCACTCTGCAGTGAAAGCACTGCAGCCATCCGGCAAGGAGTGCAGTTCATAATATCTTGCAGAAATGTAAACAAAGACAGTATGACTGGCAATTACTGAGCAATCAGTATAGAATTCTTCTTAACCCCAAAACACTCCATCAGTGGAGAAGAACTGGCAGCAGAGGGCCTCAGGATGAGCCTAACCTTTTGGATCATGTGACAGGCCAAGACAGAGCTGTGGACGGAGGCTGCACCATGCAGGTGTAAGTGAGTGGACCCAAAGATGAGGTGGCAGAGGAGAAAGCTGGAATTCAGCAAAAAGGGACCAGATGCAATGGCAATAGTACACCCCTGTCCTGGACTGCCATTGTGGGAGTTGGATCTCTTTATCTGGAAGAGGAGACCATAGCTCTGGTGCTCCAGATAAAAGTGAATGAGTACGCATAAGTGATCAACTGCTGCTGGCACAGGACCCGCAACAGTGGATCCATTGCCTCCGCTAGGAGGCTGATCATGAGGCAGTCTGAAAGGCACCAGTTGCCAGTAGTACTCCACAATGGTGTATTGGGTTCAGCACGTAATGTCTGAAAGTGGTGCCGAATCATATGCAAAACTCTTGTAAAGTAGATGGGACTGGACTAATGCTGTGTAGGGCCATATCAGAATAGAAAAGTCTGCTCCACAGTTGGTGTTACTCAGGCATCAAAGGGCATTGGAGTGCAACCAACATGTCAGCCTTAGTTGTTGAAGATAAGGGAGTCATGTCAACTGGGCATCAAATACCAGTCCAAATGATGAGAGTCCACCAAATTGAGGGCCTGGATATCAAGGTACATAGCCAGATGGGGATGCACTACATGGCAATGCATGCCTTGGCAGCCAAAAAATGGAAGCCATCACTGAGAGCCCAATATTGCAATCTGTATATTGCTCTCTGCAGTCTGTGTTTAGCAACACCCATCATGGATGAAGAAAAATAAATGCAAAAATCATCAGCATACAAACAGGGGGCCACCATAGACCTCACAACTGCCACCAGACCTTGATAGCCCCTAAAAAGAGGAACACTTAAAACAGAACCCTGAGGAACCCCATTCTCCTACAGATGGGAGGTGCTATGGGAAATGCCAACATGAACCTCAAAAGTGTGACGTGAAAGCTCTAGATACGAATCAGAAGTGGGCCACAAAGGCCCCACTCATGTAAGGTGGCAAGGATGTGGTGGTACCATATGGTATCATAAGCTATATGCAGATAAGAGAAGACTGCAACAAGATGTTAACGTCAGGCAAAAACATTCGGATAGACTCCTGTTGGACTAAATTATCTACAGTGGAGCAGCCTTGGCAAAACCACTTAAGCCGACAAATCGTGGGATTCAAGGATATAATACAACCTCTGACTCACTATATCTACAAAGTAAATTGCACAGGAAACTTATTAAACTGGTCAGATGATAGCTGAACATTTGAAGAAGCGGTTCACTGGAATTTGAAACTTGAATAATGACATTTTCTCGCCACTGGGAAGGAAATTCCGCCTCACTCCAGAGAGAGTTAAAAAAGGCCATTATGTGATGCTGACTAGGCCACCAGTAAGTGGTCAAGCATTTGGCTGTGCATCTGGTTTGGTCCAGGAACCATGCCTGGTGGGCGAGAGGAGGGAGGGGAGGGGGGGAGAGAGAGAGGGGGGGTGGTGGGGCGACAGGAAATTAAAGATAAAAGGAGTTGTTCCAGACAGTGTTTGAGAAGACAGAATGTTGGCGGATGGTTGACTGACACTGAGGCCTGGGTGAAATGCCAAGCCAAATGCTCAGCAATGGAGTCTAGGCCAATGAGGATAACACAATTCAGGGACATTCCCGGAACACATTTAGGAGGACAGCTACCAAAAATGTGGCTGCTCTTTGCCTATACCTGTGAAGAGGGAAAATTCCCACGAAATTCATTTCTGGCACTTATGAAGATAGCAGGTCGAGACACAAAGCATTTACAGGGCAGGAGGTGGTTGAGAGATGGATGCTGTTGTAGCATTGGAAGGTGCGGCAGTCTTTAACGGCTGCAGAAATTTTGGGGTTCCACCAATGGACAGTCTTCCTCTGGGGAAAACCTAAGGAAGAAAGAATCAGGGAAGCTGTTGACAAGAGGATGGCATCAGTCAAACTCCATTCGAACTCATCAATGCTATTGATGCAGCTGAGAACAAGGCATCCCAATTTGCATTAGTAAAGGCCCACCTGCAAGGGCGTCCAGGCGACTGACACTGGAGAAAAGATCAGCTGATCTGACTATGACTACTGTTGGATAAATTGTTATGAACTCCCCACTGAATAGAGGAAAGAAACCCAGGGCTACAGATGGAAAGATCAATGGCTGAGAAAGTGCCATACGCCACACTAAAGCATTTGGGGGCGGCTCCAGTGTTTAGGAGGTATAAGAGCAAGCCCTGCCAGTAGGTCTTCAACAATCATGCACCAGACAAAGGTCGGAGTACCACCCACGGAGGGTTATGGATGTCAACATCTCCACGGTGAAGGGGGGGAGGGGAGGAGGAGGAGGGGGGGGGGGAGGGGAGGAGGGGGGAGGAGGGGGGAGGAGGAGGGGAGGAGGAGGGGAGGAGGGGGGAGGAGGAGGGGGGGAGGATTAAGAAGAGCAGGAAGTGTAGAAGGCCAGTCTGGGGGAAGGGGGGCAATGTTGATTGCATGCTATACCTCAGAGTCTAAATGGATTTGAATGGCCACTGCTTCAAGTGCAGTGCAAAGAGGAACTCAAGAACTAACAATGTCCGTGCAGACAAGCGTACAGACACCAGCGGATGCTCACAAAGAGCCAACACAATTCTGGCAAAAGCTTTGTAAACCATGAAGAGTTGGCAAATGAGTATCCATAAAACAAGGTTTCCGCAGTATGACACACACTACAGAGTAGAAAGAAAGGAGAGACTGCAATTCCGGAAGATGATTACAGGAACTATTACAGTTCCATTGGAGGAGAGTAGTACAAGAGGCTGGATGGATGTCGAATGGGTGAGAATCGATCATTTGTCGAGTTAGTGGCCATCACCAGTAAAGAAGGAGTAACACCGGTGACTGTAAAATCAGACCCTCATCAAGTGGGAGTGGGTGACACCCCCTGGGGTGTTGGGCAGGGGATTCTCCTGGGACTTACACAAATTCTTCTCTTCATAGGATGAGGGGAGGTGTAGCCAGGAAGGGAGCTAGCTGCAGCAACATCAGGATCTGAATGAGAACAAGCTGCCTTGCGGCCCACAGAGTAGGGGTTCCCCAGGGAGCCCCACATACCAGCGTGTGCTAGAGAAGACGGTCTCTTCTCCTATCAAAGAGAAGGAGCAGTCCCATGAGAGGAGATAATGGTAACTACCAGAGAGGAGAAAAGGGGAGGAGGAGAGGATGGCAGTAAGAAGGAGGTGGAAAGGACACAACAGAAGCAAACGTAGACAAAGATACCACGTGAAGACAGTCAAATTTCTGTCAGGCCTCAGTAGCATAGAAGGTCAACAGTTTTGAATTCTTGAATTTTCCTTTTCTTTTTATAGATAGGGTAATCTGGTCAGCAAGGAGAATGTTGGCCAGTATAGTTCACACACTTTGGCGGCAGTGTGCAAGGACTCTCCACATGGAGAGGGCAGCTGCAGCTGCTGCAAACAGGATTTTCCACACATCAGGAAGACATATGAGCAAAAAGCAGACATCAGAAACAGTGAATGGGAGGTGATTTAGGGCCTCATGTCACTGTTGTAAACCATAACTTTGACATTTTCCAGAAGGATACACCTCACAAAAGCCAGGATGAAAGTGACAGTATCAAAATGACTGTCCTTAGTACCTCTCTGGACTCACAAAGTGAAATGAAAACCGCATCATTCAATATTAGGTCCGAGTTCCTCATCAGACTGGATAAGGAAGTCCCTATGGCAAATAATGCCCTGGGTCATATTTAAGGACTGATGAGGAGTAATGTTCTAAGTACTTGCAAACACAAACATAAGCCAAATGACAGACAGAAGAGGTTTTAATCAGTAAGCAACCAGATTGCACCGTATCGAGTCTACATCACCAAACTTATTTTAGAAATGTAAAGACAGAGTGGTTTGGCAGCAGCTAAAGACTCTCCCGTCTGTCCTGGAACAAACCAACGGTTTCATGACAAACCTCCTCCCCACGAGGGTGACCAGGGAGAGGAGGGCTACGGAAGCAAAAGTACGAGCAGTGAGAGAACCATTCCCACCTGAAGGGACGGGCACAAAAGACCAGCCAGAAGAATGGAGCTTCATGTGCAGTGTGTTCACCCTAGTACCATCCACTCTGATCAGAGGCTCACACCGTGAGTGCCATCCAGCCACAAAAGGGCCACCTGGCCCAGTGGTCGTTGCCAGAAGTTCCGATGCTGGCTTACAAGAGGCAGTGATAGCTCAGGTACCAGAAGCGTGATCCCTGTGTAGTCAGGGACTCAACCAGATAAGTACATAACAGCCCCACCACACGGAATAGCTACACATGCTGGTGAGCTAGCAAGATGGGAGGGGGAGGCAGAGGGCTATGTCAGGGAAGGAAGGGGAGAAGGAATGGAAGGGGGAGGAAGCAATGCTGAAATGCTGAGGAAGGAGTTCTGCACCAAATGGCTCGTACTACAGAAACAGAATTTAGAAAAGAACACCAAACCCATGGAGTACAATAGGGGAGGGTGAGTGGAAAAACAAGATCAAAACGAAATAGACCAAGGGAATAGTTGGGTCACTGAGGAGTTGATATAAGGGCAGGAATACAGTCAGGAAGACTCCTGAGATTGGAAAAATGGAAAGTAGATATATGAGTGCATAAAGGAAGTATGTAAATATATGGATAAAATTCTGTCCTGTTCACCTGACATAGCCATTGTACAGCAGTTATGGGAAACTTGTGTGTCCAAATCAAAGTACAAACTGACTAAAGATACAAGAACCATGGCGAAAGTAAATTATATGAAAAATGAAGTCTACCAAAGTTTATGATATCACCCATCTGCTTCGACCCATGATGTAACTGTGTTGTGGTGTGGGAGGTAATGGTGATGTGCTGTATTTGAAATGAATCATGTTTGCTGACATCTGGTTGGAGTATGTGGTGGTGCTCTATGGTGTGAAGTGTTTATGTTTCTAAATTGTTTTTGAGTGTTGTTAAGTGATTCATTGGAGTTCTTGAATACTGCTTATGAGAATAATATTGGAAGAGTTTGTGGCAGTTGGTTAGTGAGATATTTTCTTGTTGGCAGTTATGAGCAATAGATTAATTATTGGGTTTGGAATTATTAGTGTAGTGTGTTATTTTAGGCTGGATATGTAATTGTGTGTTTCATTTTTGTTAGTTATGGACATGACAACAAAGTTGGCAAGTTGGTCATTTCATGCCAAGGGGGGGGGGGGGGGGGGGGGGATAGCATGGTCAAATACTTAGTTATTTTATTTAATTGCCAAGACTGACTAATGTTGCCACATTTTGGATGAGAAACCAGTACATATGGTACTGTCAGCAAGAAAACATATGACGTTCTATCTGAAAAGGTTCCTGGTTTGACAAGCATCAGCTGGCCATTCAAAAGATTGTGTTGAGAACACATTTTTTCTTTCAATAAATTGCTCAAGTTATGTGTTGGTTAACTTTGATTGATATGTAAATTTTTATGGTTTTAATTTAAAATCGGTCAAATAATGTCAATGTGACATATCGAAATTTGACTCGTATTAGAAGATGTGAGATAGAAGAGTAGAACAATCACATCACTGCGAATTTCATTAACTAACTGGTTTTATTCACTCATTTAGTTTCAATACATAATATCTACCTACACAACTTCCTTCTATAGTAGCATTACTTACAAAAAGCATGTGTCAAATATGAATCATTATCAATCCCTCGTACGCAAATATTTTACGTAACCTTGTCACCACAGAATATCAAGCAATTGCGAACACCACATGCGCTTTTTTAATTCTGAATTTTATGAGATAATGCCATCAAAAACAAGTAGTTCAGAACAACCTACGTCTATTCCTTCTTCCTCAGACTCTTAGCCACTACATGCAAGCTTTGAAAACAACTACAATATAACCGAAAGACTTTACCTGTAAATCTCAGTATTATACTTTATGCGACTGCTGTTTACTTCTTACGGCACAAACGTTCACGTACCACATCTCATAAACATTGCACCTAAGGCACACGATTAATTACTCTCTAGCGGCAAAAGTATAGTTCAGTCGATAGTACTACAATTTCCAAGATGTCCAAAACCGAAAAAAGTAAAAAATGATGACGCTTTCGTTTAGCCGGCTCTGTCAGTAACTAGTATAATGACGCTTACGCCTTCAACAACACAACAAACCCCAATTAATATCATCTCCGGAGCGCAACAAGTGTACATCTCTGACAGATCGAGAGATTGCATCAGAAAGGTCGCCTCAGAACCGAGATAGCGAACGAAACGTCAAAACATCCACATATTCAAACATATTTTCCAGTAGGTCTGCTCGAAACGAGCTTCGGCGTCAAGATTTCTCGCGATGAATGTTTTAAAAAGGGCAGCACAAATGGTCACAGGTTTGATTGACCAGCGGAATAGTGTCATAAGAGGCCAATTCATACTGGCCGTCACGTCACGTTCAAACATACCACAACTCATTTCAAATGGCAGCATACCAACAGGACGTCAACGGACCGTCAGATCACATCATGCAAGGTTTCTGAGAAGGAGAGTTTTGATGTCAGGGTCTTTAGCTCACTGGAAGTTAAGCTACTTTCACCAAGCTCGCAAATATATTAGTAGTGGATCTTTCCCTTCTTTGTCTTCTTAATTTTTGTATTTATTATTGTGCATTGTTTCCGTAGCAAGTGCAATTTTTCCATGTCGATTTGGATACTTTTTCTATTGAGTATTCTTTCATAAGCGGGGACAGATATCTGGAAGCGAAAAATAATATAGAAAAGAGCTGTCACATTGTAGCACATATAAATATTTCTCTGAAAATTATTTCGAGCAGTTAGATCATGAACCCACGCGAATAGTAAAAGGTTGTGAAAACACCCTTGACCTCTTAGCAACAAATAATCCTGACTTAATAACGAGCATCAAAACCGATATAGGGATTAGTGAACATAGGGTTCTCGTAGCGAGATTGAATATTGTAATCCCCAAATCATCGAAAACTAAGCGAAAAATATACCTATTCAAAAAAGCAGATAAAAATTCACTTGACGCCTTCCTGAGAGACAATCTCCACTCATTCCAAATTAATAATATAAGTGTCGACAGATGTGGCTTAAATTCAAAGAAATAGTATCGGCAGCAAGAGATTTATACCAAAGAAACTAACAAACGAAGGAGCTGATCCTCCTTGGCACACAAAACGGGTTAGAACTCTGTTGCAGAAACAACGAAACAAACATGCCAAATTTAAACAGACGCAAAATCCCCAAGATTGGCGATCTTTTACAGAAGCTCGAAATTTAGCGCGGAGTTCAATGCGAGATGCCTATAACAGTTTCCACAAGGAAACTTTGTCTCGAAACCTGGAAGAAAATCCAAAGAGATTCTGGTCGAACGTGAAATATGTTAGCGACAAGAAACAATCAATGCCTTCTCTGCGCGATAACAATAGAGATACTATCGAAGACAGTGCTGCCAAAGCAGGGTTACTAAACACAGCCTTCCGAAACGCCTTCACAAAAGAAGACGACGTAAATATTCCAGAATTCGAATCGAGAACAGCTGCCAACATGAGTAACGTAGAAGTAAATATCCTCGGAGTAGTGAAGCAACTCAAATCACTTAATAAAAGCAAGTCTTCTGGTCCAGACTGTATACCAATTAAGTTCCTTTCGGAGTATACTGATGCATTAGCTCTATACTTAACAGTCATATACAACCGTTTGCTCGACGAAACATCCGTACCCAAAGAATGGAAAGTTGCACAGGTCACACCAATATTCCGGAAAGGTATTAGGAGTAATCCACTAAATTACTGGCCCATGTGCAACAGAATTTTAGAACGTTATGAATTACCCCGAAGGAAACGGTTTATTGACACACAGTCAACATGGGTTTAGAAAACATCGTTCCTGTGAAATACAACTAGCTTTTTATTCACATGAAGTGCTGAGTGCTATTGACGAGGGATTTCAGATCGATTCCGTATTCCTGGGTTTCTGGAAGACTTTTGACACTGTACCACACAAGCAGCTCGTAGTGAAATTGCGTGCTTATGGAATATTGTCTCAGTTATGTTACTGGATTTGCGATTTCCTGTCAGAGAGGTTACAGTTCGTAGTAATTGACGGAAAGTCCTCGAGTAAAACAGAAGTGATTTCAGGCGTTCTCCAAGGTACTGTTATAGGCCCTTTGCTGTTCCTTATCTATATAAACGATTTGGGATACAATCTGAGCAGCCATCTTCGGTTGTTTGCAGATGACCCTGTCGTTTATGAAAACAAACTGCAAAACGATTTAGAAAAAATATCTGAATGGTGCGAAAAGTGGCAGTTGACCCTAAATAACGAAAAGTGTGAGGTCATCCACATGAGTGCTAAAAGGAACTCGTTAAACATCGGTTACACGATAAATCAGTCTAATCTAAAAGATGTAAATTCAACTAAATACCTAGGTATGACAATTATGAACGACTTAAATTGGAAAGAACCCATAGAAAATGTTGTGGAGATGGCGAATCAAAGGCTGCGTTTTACTGGCAGGACACTTAAAAAATGTGACAGACCTACTAAGGAGACTGCGTACACTACGCTTGTCCGTCTTCTTTTAGAATACTGCTGCACAGTGTGGGATCCTTACCTGATAGGATTGATGGAGTACATCGAAAATGTTCAAAGAAAGGCAGCACGTTTTGTATTATCGCGAAATATGGAAGAGAGTGTCACAGAAATGATACAGGATCTGGGCTGAAAATCATTCAAAGAAAAGCGTTTTTCGTTGCGATGGAATCTTCTCACGAAATTCCAATCACCAATTTTCTCATCTGAATGCGAAAATATTTTGTTGACACCGACCTACATAGGGAGGAACGATCACCACGATAAAATAAGGGAAATCAGAGCTCGTACAGAAAGATATAGATGTTCATTCTTTCCGCGCGCTATACGAGATTGGTATAATAGAGAATTGTGAAGGTGGTTTGATGACCCTCTGCCAGGCATTTAGTCGTCCGGAGTGGCCGAGCGGATCTAGGCGTTACAGTCTGGAACAGAGCGACCGCTATGGTCGCAGGTTCGAATCCTACCTCGGGCATGGATGTGTGTGATGTCCTTAGGTTAGTTAGGTTTAAGTAGTTCTAAGTTCTTGGGGACTGATGACCACAGAAGTTAAGTCCCATAGTGCTCAGAGCCATTTGAACCAGGCATTTAAATGTGATTTGCAGAGTGTCCATGTAGTTGCAGATGTAGATGTAGATGTACTTTGAAAAACCCCTCAACGCCAACCCCCCCCCCCCCCCTATGAGAGAAATGATGACAGAAACAAGCACGTACAATCCAGATAGTGAACCTCCAACTCTAAAAGAAGTTAAAGAAATAATCAAGTCGCTCAAGAATCGTAGAGCACCAGGAAAAGACGGCATCATCTCGGAAATTTGGAAGTTACAAGACCCAGAACTCACGAAAGACATCCACAGGATCTTGGAAGATATCTGGAAGACCATGCAAATTCCTGATGACTGGAAAGCTGCCGTGATACACCCACTACACAAAAAAGGTGACAAGACTGACCCGAACAACTATAGAGGAATATCCCTACTACCACTCACATACAAGATCCTCTCTAAAGCTTTACTAAACAGACTAGGATGATAGACCAACTACTTGACTGGGGAATACCAAGCAGGTTTCCATAAAGGGCAGTCATATGCGGAACAAATTTGGAACCTGAAAATGATTTTACAACACAAACAGAACCTGATCGTTACCTTTGTCAACTTCAAAAAGGCGTACGACTCTATCGACCAGAAAACTCTCTTCAGAATTCTAGCAGGATACAAAGTAGACAACAAAACACGGACTATTATGGAGTGAACCTTGACCATCAAGACCTCCAAAGTAAAGTTCTGTCGGGAACTATCAGAGCCATTTGAAATTTACACAGGTGTCCGACAAGGCAATGGCCTCTCACCTCTCCTTTTCAATCTAGTGTTAGATAAGGTAATAAAAGAACAGGAAACATCACAACAGGGGATAACCTTAGGAAACCTACAGATTAAATGCCTGGCTTTTGCAGACGATTTGGCGATTGCCATGAAAGGTATAAATGAAACAAAAGACACTATTGAAAAACTGCACGAAATCGCTTCCAAAACTGGACTACAGATCTCTCACGAAAAGACACAGTTTATGAGCACAAATAAACTCTCATCTCTGAACGCAAAGTATGGAACGATTTACAAAATGGTAAACTTCAAATACCTCAGCGTAACACTACGAATGAGCGGGTATAACAGAGACTCAAACGAAGAAAGAAAAACTAAACTGGACAGAGTAGTGTGGAATCATTACAACAAGAAGTCTATCTCACAAAAAGCCAAATTACGCCACTATGACAAGGTGGTGCTCCCCAAGGCACTATATGTAACAGAGACCACACTGATCCTAGGGCATACACGTATCAGACAACCAGAAAAAGTAGAACGGAAAATACTTAGGAAAATATTTGGCGCAACTAACAACAATGGAATATGGATCAAGAAATCTACAGAGAACCTGTACAAACATACGGAGACAATCACAGAAAACATTAGAAAATGCAGACTACAATTCTATGGACACCTGTACAGAATGCCATCACGCAAACTGACCAGACAGATCTTTGACTGGGTAACCACTAGAAACAACAAATGGGTGGCAGAGGTAACCAACTCAGCATAACAGCAGATACAATAAACGACAGAATAAAATTCAGAAACATCATTAAGAAAAGTAAACTACATGAGATCCACTGTGAAAAAGGAACAGACGTAAAATGGACCGAAGAACACAAGCAAGATCACAGCCGGAAGATGAAAGAAATATGGGCAACCAGAAAGGCAATCAAGATGAAGCCGAAGACATGAAGCTGACAAGAATCATGGACAGAGGACCAGAAACAGAAACACAGCAAGCGAATGAGGGAAGTTTGAGCAGCAAGGAAGGCAGCAAAAGGAATTGGCCATGTCGTTTAGTCCAACTGCGCTCTTTAAGGGCAAAACACCAATAATAATAATAGTAATAATAATAAGAAGAAGAAGAAGAAGAAAATATGTTGATGAAGCAGTTTTCAATAAATAATATTTTAAGTTGAAAAGTCAGTTCTAATGAAGGAGTAAAATACAGTTATTTATAAAGTTCTTGGACATGTGAGAAAAAACATAATGAATAAGATAAACAGGTTCTATTTATTCCCTTATAAATATTGTTAGATGTGTCTGTATGTATATATTTTCGTTAGAAAATAAATGTCGATAATTTTAAATGTTGTTTCACTTCTCATAACTCTATCATGCAAATTTGATCGAGAACATACGTTGTGAAGTTTGCTTTGGCCATTTATAAACTTTATACTTGTTAGTTCCTCAATTCTGGCACTACACTCCTACTTTTTGAATCATGGATGCTAACTCGAAGCTGCACATTTACAGTTCAGTACTGGGCTAAACAAATTTGAGTGACATGATATGACGGACATCATGAAATGCCATGACATGACAGTGCTGTGCCACGACTTGATGGCCAGTGTAAATTGGTTTAAAGGTCTTGACAAAAGTGAAATGACAGACTCTTGAAGATAGATATAACAATCCTGAGGAAACCTACTTACAAAATTTCAAGAACCAGCTTTAATGATGATTCTAGCAATATACTGTAACCCCCAACATATCGCTCCCATAGGGATCATGAGGAAAAGATTATATTAATTGCAGCAGACACTGTGGCCTTAAGCAATTATTCTTCTTGAGCACCACACATGTATGGAAAGGGAAAAAGCTCTAGTAACTGGTTCAATGGGATGTTCCCTCTACCACATAACTTATAACAGTTTGCGAAGTATGACTGTAGATATAGATGCAGACATTGATGGTGGCATTTTAAGCTAAATATCAGGACCTCTTGTCGCCATGCTCACTGATAGCAAGGGATTTTGCGTACTTTTTTCTTCTCAATCTCTATTTAATTGTGACACTATCGTCTTTATGTATGTCTTTATATGCCTTGATTAAGTCTGTGCTGTGGAGTCTTCTCCTGATAAACAAGAAATGGTAATACCAGATGTTATTTCTGCAGTGCTTACCTTTATGTATTATACAAGAAGTCGCATTTTCAGATTTGAATTAATGTGGTAAATAAGCTCCCATAACAACAATGACAATTTCTTACTTTATTTTTGTGACACTGCGAAGGTTGCATGAGAACTTGAAATTTTTCCTACGAGTATTCTCTCGCAAAAGACACCAACCCATGACAGCCTGTAGCATAACAACTACATCAAGAATTATCTAAATGTCTCGTCTTTCGAAAAAATACCTAATAATTTGGGTATGACTCTATCATTGTCTACCATCCAGTGAAGGTTTGGTGACCAATGTATTGAGGACATCACGAAGTAGTACTCTCAATTTATTAATATACCATATTTCTGTATATAAGACTTTGTTAATCAAAAACTAAATCAGGAAGTGTAGGAAGAGGATTAATTAGGTAATTAGTAATTAATTAGGAAAACATTACACAATAATTATTTTATAAATTTTGGGCTGACATTTGTAATTCATCTCACAGAAGCATATGTAACTTGGAGACAAGTAGCAGCTAATATCTGAGCTTGTGGTCTGCAGAGACTTGGGGTAAGTCTCTACGTGTACATTGGTAACACGACCTTGGTCACTGCTAGGCCATTTGCAAAGCTGCAGGTTTACTAAATTCTTGTTTTTTTTTTCATTGGATGATTAAAATTTTCCATAATTGTATTCGTATTCCACAAAACAGAAGCTGGTTTCATGGCATTGTTAGTTAGTTAGTTACATGCTCCATAGATCAAATTCATGACAAACTTTATGATCTGGACTGTGTCAACAAAACAAACACAGAACACTTAAAGAAAACTAAATGAGAAAAATTAAAAATAATTTTTATGTGATAGCATGCTAGCCATTTATAGTCATTTTTAATAACTAATTAACTCTGCTCAAAAATTCCTCTGTGGTATAGAAGGCGTTGTTAGGGAGAAACCTCTTCAACCTAAATTTGAAAACACTTTGTAACACCATTATCGATAGTAAGCAGGTTATGCTACGTAATTATGTGTATATAGCTTTGAAATGATTGTTCTATACTAGTTAAAATCTTTGAATTGCCAGAGGAAAGTGGAAATTTGTGAAGTATATAGTATAAAAACTTAATAATGTTAAAAAATAACGAAACTTTATAAAATACGTATGCTTGTAAAAGAGAATTTGTAATTTGAATACTGGTTCATACTTAGGGAAATTGTATGATGTAACTTAAAAGACGTAGGGAACCCCCTCTGCTACAGAAGGATCTTGGCACGTGGGAAAAGGTGGATTTGGTGGTCAATCTGGGCGGCAATAGAGAGAGCACATTACGCAGTCAGTGGCTAGACATTGTACTGTTAACAATGCAGGTGCCAAGTGAGGCATTTGGAAGCCAATTTATGTTGAAATTGCCTCGGATGTGGTTTTGGCTGGTGTATGGTGCTCTTGTTATCATGGAATAGCTCTGAAATGAAGGAAATACGTCGCCAAGAAGAATTTATAAAGAGCATTCAACTTCAAGAGCATGGGATCACTTAACCGCCACGTGCTTGCCACCACTATTGCGCCACTGCTCCATCAACTGCAGGAATTCAGATATGTATCATAGTAAGAACCAGTATATTGATGTGAGTGTTTTTTCAATAATAATTCCAGTGGAATTCAGGGTCCTGTCCTTAATGTACAGGTAATCAAGCATCCTGTTTCTGAAAATACAATGGTTTGTTGTTGCACTAAAGGTGCTAAAGTTCAGTGCTAAAATATTTGAATGTTGTTATCAAAGCTACCTACTTCACAGGTGGTGAGAAAGGCATGTATATTGGACTATGGTGAAAAGTAACTTGCATTGATTTGTATTATGAACTTTTTTCTGAAATTGGTTGAGCTTAATATTTGACTAACTTGTGTTAAAGCATTAAAACACAAACTATTGCAAGTGGGGCTAAAAATTTAATGTTATTAAATCGCAATTGGTGTCCGAAATAATTACAGAGTTTGCATGTATACAAAGTAACAGTTTATGGGACCCCACAGTAATCTATTCTCAAATTGAGAGGTAACTGGGTTTTTCATTTCTATTAAAAGAAATCTGTGACAGTGCTAATAATGAAGGCATAATAAGTATAGGTGTAGGATTATTTAATTTCATTTGTGGTATGTATGTGTTAGCTAAAATCAGAACTCTTTCCATGCTCAATTTCAGCCCAGTGTGTCTTTAGTAACATCTTAATGTTGAATTAGTACTGAATTAATTAATTACTGCAATAGTAATTTTTATTACTATGAGTAAATTATTATTTAGTTCTCTATGTTTGCTGGTTTGTGTAAAAGCTATCTACTGCTAACCACAACATAGTTCGTTCGTGAGTTGTGTGTATCCATTGCACTGTTTAAAAGGAGCATTAACGAAAGTCACTTCTGCAATCCATGTACATTTTTCTTTAAACTTAATGTTTCAAAGTATTATGCCTAATTAGGCTGGCGACTGTCGATTATTTCATTTGTATGCATTTTATTACTTTCATTATCTCCTAAACTCAGTCTGCTAGTCTTTCTATTATCTGCCATAGAAACGAAAATACTGTTCAATACCCTCTGCCCATTAGGTTAAAACATGGCCAGACTTCAAAAATCCTCACAGAGGGTAACGCTAGATTGCAATGGAGCGTTATACTTTATGCGAACTTGCAGTAATAGTGTTAAAACGTCTGCTAAATGTCTGACATTTTATTTCCATGGTTAGAGTGTCAAAGATTTTTATAGTTGCATACTTCACACCTTTTGTGCCAACATTTAAAAGCTGAATTTTCTGTGCCCATTGAACAGAGCAGTTTAAATCAGTTCATATTAAATAAGCATTTGTAGTTTAGTTACTGTAGCATATATTATAAGTAGGATATTGTGTTATATGCAGTTTTCCCTTTCAAGAGGACATAATATATCTACATTTATCGCAAATCAACTCTACTTCAAGTTTGTTAGTGACTATAATTAACCTCAAGAGCTTTTAAAAATTAATAATTTTTACCATGCTGTTTTGTGCTACCTTAACAGAAATCTCAGTTTGTATATTTGCTTCAATTTTTATAGAAAATCAAAAATTTTGTAGTTCAACGGATATTGTCAGCCGGCTTATTTTAAATATTTTTGTTCACTGTTCTGTAAAACTTTGCACCAGCCACAGTGCACCACCATAGTGAATGCTGTTCTCAAGCAAGGGACAAGTTAGTTGACTTTCATAAGCAGCTGTAAATCGCCATAACTACTGTCAAACGATTGGCAGTTTCTATGAATTGTTGTGTTGGAAGTGCTCCCAACAGCCATGTACTGCTACCTGAGATGTAAAAGGTACCTCAAGTACAATCCTCTCCTGCGGCTCCTGTCTCCTCTGCAGGAAATACAGCATCTGTCAATACGCATCGACTTAACTGCAAGTGGCATGTCAGTGGTAGCTCTAGGCATCCTGTACTGGGTGTACAGGGCCCAGAGAAGACTCAGGTGTTATATTGAACCCCAGATTCAACAAGTTCGAGGTGTCTTCCATTGAAACTAAAACAGACCCACTGGGACTAATTTCACCTGCTGGGAAACCTGCTTTGTCCTATTCAAAGAGAAGGCAACTGCAAAAAGGCATTAATCATTGGCAATTCAAACTTGCAGCTAATAATGAAATGGCAGCAAGGGACAGGAAGGAATACCATGTACACTCTGTGTGTATGCCTGGGGGCCTCATTCAAAATGCTGAACATGCTATTCCGGTAGCCAAAGAGGGAAAAAGTGCAGCCAACTACAGATTGTAGTGCATATTGGAACAAATGATGTCTTTCATCGAACTCAAAGGTCATACTTGAATCATTCCAGAGACTGGGAGAGAAGGTTGAGAGAACAAATCTTCCATACAGAGTTTATATGTAGCTCAAAATTTGCAGCATTGTCACCAGAATTAATGGTGGCCCCCTGCTCTGTGTCTAGCGAAAGGACTGCAACAGAGACTTCGAAGATTCTGTTACTTCCAGGACTTGCACCATAGGGTTGAGAGCTGTAGGGTCTCCCTAAATGTATTAGAGAGCACTACACATCAGAGGCTGCTACCTAGATAGCTAATTATGTGTGGGCTCCACACAAGGCCTTCTTTGTATTAGACATGTCTTCATCAAGTCCAGATAACGACATGACATAAGACATGCACGTTTTGAGTAATTTCTATTACAAGCCAGAAACGATAATGTAAAGCAGTATTCTTTCCCTCATCTAGGCTCTGGACATTAACACATGCTTTCTATCAGCAGTATTTTCTGGAAGAGGATGAAATTGAACCCTACTAACTGGATCAAAAACATGTGAGTATAAATGGAGGTGAAGTACACAACTGAGGACCTTTCTCGAATATCAGAAAGACGGCTCACTATGACACTCTGCAATTGACTGGTCCCGCAGTATCACGCTATCTTTCCTCATGTTTTGACAATGATTTTTTCCAAAACATTAACGGCTTCTTTGGGACAAGGGGTGGGGTGCATCAGCTTACTTTGCATAATTGTTTAGCACATGATACGGGAATAGTGCAGGACATTGATGATTTCAGAGAGCTCCTTTTCCAACACTGCTTGGCATGTATGAAGGAAGACAGCATGACTCCATACCCTGCATTAATGTTGTCAATAAGGGATTGCAATATCCTGTCCCTGAAAGCACGACAAACCGAAGAGTAGTCTAATGCAGCTGCATGATTTACCTGGTGCTCTGTAACAGAGCAGGCTCGACGACTGCTACTGCTGCTACATCTAGAACACTGCTGCGGTGACAGGCTGCAAAGTGAGCGTAGCAAACAATAGGTTCCTCGCTGTTATGATTGGGTCATATGGGATGACAGTATGATGGTCTGAGCTGGGGCGACGAATCCACATGCTGTGATGGGAGCAAATATGACTCTCTGTGCTGAAGCAATGGGGCTGCTGCAATGCAGTGTTTGGAGCTGCAGTGACAGGGCTGCAAGCTGTGATCATAGCAAGAGTGATGACCTGGCCCTTGGCGACAAGGAGAATAATTGCTTAAGGCCACAGTGTCTGCTGCAATTAATATAATCTTTTCCTCATGATCCCTATGGGAGCGATATGTTGGGGGTTACAGTATATTGCTAGAATCATCATTAAAGCTGGTTCTTGAAATTTTGTAAGTAGGTTTCCTCAGGATTGTTATATCTATCTTCAAGAGTCTGTCATTTCACTTTTGTCAAGACCTTTAAACCAATTTACACTGGCCATCAAGTCGTGGCACAGCACTGTCATGTCATGGCATTTCATGATGTCCGTCATATCATGTCACTCAAATTTGTTTAGCCCAGTACTGAACTGTGAATGTGCAGCTTCGAGTTAGCATCCATGATTCAAAAAGTAGGAGTGTAGTGCCAGAATTGAGGAACTAACAGGTATAAAGTTTATAAATGGCCAAAGCAAACTTCACAACGTATGTTCTCGATCAAATTTGCATGATAGAGTTATGAGAAGTGAAACAACATTTAAAATTATCGACATTTATTTTCTAACGAAAATATATACATACAGACACATCTAACAATATTTATAAGGGAATAAATAGAACCTGTTTATCTTATTCATTATGTTTTTTCTCACATGTCCAAGAACTTTATAAATAACTGTATTTTACTCCTTCATTAGAACTGACTTTTCAACTTAAAATATTATTTATTGAAAACTGCTTCATCAACATATTTTCTTCTTCTTCTTCTTCCTCTTCTTCTTCTTCTTATTACTATTATTATTGGTGTTCAGAGATGAGAGTTTGTTTGTGCTCATAAACTGTGTCTTTTCGTAATAGATCTGTAGTCCAGTTTTGGAAGCGATTTCGTGCAGTTTTTCAATAGTGTCTTTTGTTTCATATATACCGTTCATGGCAATCGCCAAATCGTCTGCAAAAGCCAGGCATTTAATCTGTAGATTTCCTAAGGTTATCCCCTGTTGTGATGTTTCCTGTTCTTTTATTACCTTATCTAACACTAGATTGAAAAGGAGAGGTGAGAGGCCATCGCCTTGTCGGACACCTTTGCTGTCACCAGTTTGATGGCCCAGGCTGGGGTGATGATGAGCATATCATCGGCTCAGTCTGAGACACTGAAACCGCATGCAGTGATTGATGCAAGAATGATGTCTGGGGCTGTTGTGACAGTGCTACCACAGGCCTTATTTGCAACTGTCAGTTTGACTGCTCAAGCTGGGACAAACATGAGCACATCATCATCAGCAGGTGCAGCTGTGGTTTGCTAAGTCTGCCTCCAACCTTCTCCAATACTTCTGGAAAGGGAGGAGTGAGAATGATAAGTGTCATGCATGCACACATGCAATAAACATATACATCCACCAATAATAACAATTTCTGATATATACATTGCGGTTCACCATCGCCAATAAGTGAGTTTAGCCATTCGTCATCTCCATCACTCAGATAATAGTATTAATACTCACATATCTCATTGATTGCTGTCATCCTCCTTGAGGTGTAACTAGAAAATATTGCCATGACCTGTTGTGGTTGTGATAGCTCATTGTCATTGGTCTGTGTTCATTCGTCAATAATTGGGCCAAAACCCCATGAGCTCTGTGTCGAAAATGGTGTCATGGCCTTTGGCAATTCAAGGTCAATAGAACCTATAGCAGTGGTTCCTCACCTCTCTGAGACCGTTCCCCCTGAATGCAATCAGATATTAGCTAGTATCCCCCATTTCCCACAATAATCAAAATTAGTACCTAACTAGACTTTAGAATGAAAAAGAATTTTCTTTGAACACTTTTATTTCTAAAATGGCGAAAGATAAATGATATTTAGTCACCAAGTCAATAAGAATGTTGGTAAAAGCTAACTATTCACATTGAAGGTAAACAGTTGTTGCAAAACAAGCTTCTTCTGCAAGGCTCTTGTCCTTAGTGATACTTGCTACACATATACCCAGCATTAACATTGAGTATCAATTAAGTCTGTGCTGGACTCCTTACTTCTGAACTGACATGTTGGAAGACTTCACACTGCCAATGTTTTTATCAGACCACTATCACTACTGCTACTACTACTACTACTAACAATAATAATAATAATAATACTGTGTAGGCCCTACAGCAGTGTAGAAGCCATTACCTATTTAGTCTTCTATTGTGCTCTCCATCAATTTGTTTACCTCTTGTGAATGGAATAATGAAGCACTTTCTGTTTCCATTGTGGAAACTACCTACTACTTGGACACGGCAGTTTCATGAGTTACACAAGCTTTTGTGATGTAATGGTTCAATTTTACTGCCATAGATACATGACAGAAAGTAGAAAATATGTATGTAGTGGGTGGGCTGTAGGAGGAAGATGTTCATATTTTCATGGCACAATGATTGTTCCTTAAAATTTCGGGCGTGAACCCTCATAAATTTTACTTCTTTTCTGATATTTCGACTGTGTAGCGTCCAATCATCTTTAGAGTGAGCTGAGATGACTGGTGCTCCAGCTGTTTCTCCATCATTTTAAATCTGCAGGCCGAGCCATTGTGCATGCCACCAAAAATACACAAGGCACCAGAGACATTGATCGGCAGCAAAGAGGTACAACAAATGCATGAAATTAGATCAATGTCTGCATGGTCGATCCATCTGATGATATCAATGTTTCACTGCAAGCTGCACCATTGCGCGGCCTTTGTGACTTTTATACAGAAAGTGCTTGTGCCATTTCTCTGGCGCGTTGCGTATCCGGCGCTATCGATAGCAGCTTGTATTTCTTTTTCCGTCTGGTTCGGCCTGCGCAGGCGCTGAAGCAGCTGCTGCCCTCTGGAGCGTTTTTCGTGGGGGGGCCGCGCACGCTCGGCTCGGCAGTTGGATTCGCTGGTGGTATTTTGCCTACCACCCCGGCACGGAGGTGTGGTCTCGTTGTTGGTGGGCCTCGTTGATTTGGGTATTGGGCAGTGTGGCGTGTTGACGATGTGGTGTAGTGAACAACTGATAGATTCCCGCACGAGATCGCTTGAGGTTCTCAGCCTCTGAAAAGGGTGCCACGATATCACTTGGGTTTCCGCACCCAGGTTTTCTGTGTGTTTGCTCTGTCCAGTCTGTGTGGCGGGGTTCGTTTCACCTTACTTCACCTTACTCCAGCTGTTGTTTTTATTTTCTGCCTGATTCCGTTTTAGCCGGAGTCTGGGTGTCGATTTTTCTGCTGGTGTGTACCCAGTCATCGCCCCTGTTTACTCGCCTGGGGGGCAGCCGAATCTGTTGGTGAGAATTATTTAGCAGTGTGTGTTTTGCGTGGACCCGGTGTGCTCACGCGCCCTGATCCTGAGTTTAAATTGCTGTGGTCAGGCTGGCTCGGTTGCTGGAGTGTGTGGTATTGCTTTTCTGGCTTGCTGGGGACTGCGCGCACGCCTGTTCCGTTTGTGATGTGGCAGCTGTCTGATATTTTTATGTGTGCTTGTTAAGTTGCTAGCAATTGTTTTTAGCCTTGTGTGTACTTAATCCTATTGAAATTCTTGGGCATTGGCATTTGCTTTTCTTTTACTCTTATTTATTTGTTGTGCCAGTTAGCCCTAAGATGGTGTTAGACCTTGGTATCTGTCAACCTTATTTTGGCTACTAGAGCTCAGGTGCAATACCACCGGGTCTATCCCTAATTTGTCATTAATTGAGAGCTTTTTTATACTGTATTTTTAGTAGTAGGTTTGGCAAGTGCACTTGCGTATGGTATTTATTGTGTTTACCCCTCCCCCCTTCTTCCCCTTCGTGTAAACTGATTTCGGCAAGATTGCTAGGTGGCCTGTGTTATTAGCTATGTAAGTTTGCCTGCTGCTGTAGTCGTAACATGTTTTGACCGGCAAGCGGCCCATGTTAGCGAAAGTTTGAATGTGTTTTGCGCTGTTGATGTTGGGACTTGCCGTACATATATTTAGTCATGTACGTGTTGTTGTGTTAAGGATTTTAGGGCATTTTTAACTGAGATACCTGTTGAAAATTTTATCACTCTTTTAAAGAAGGTATAGGAAGGAGTAACTTCAACTGAAAATTTAATTGTAAATTATACATTTGTGCTTCACATTTAAAAATTGAATTGTATTAGGTGTAGTTTAATGCACAATGATTATTTGTTAATGTATCAAATTGTAAACAGTTTTGAAGTTTCTCTGTTTACCTGTCGTCGGCCGCGGTGGTCTAGCGGTTCTAGGCGCTCAGTCCAGAACCGCGCGACTGCTACAGTCGCAGGTTCGAATCCTGCCTCAGGCCTGGATGTGTGTGATGTCCTTAGGTTAGTTAGGTTTAAGTAGTTCTAAGTTCTAGGGGACTGATGACCACAGATGTTAAGTCCCATAGTGCTCAGAGCCATTTGAACCATTTGTTTACCTGTGGTATATAACATGTTTATTACCTCATATTGTAAGCAGCTTGATTTGTTTGTGTCACTGTAATTTGTAAGCCACAGTGTAATTTATTACAATTAATTGATTGTTTTGGGGAAATAAACCTTGAATTGCTTGTCCCCTTTTCATTAACCGAATCCCATCCAAATCGTCTGCTCAGTGCTGGATCCATGATTTTTCCAAGTTGCAGCCGCTATGTCTATTAATTAAATTCGTTGCGAACCGAATTTCAATTGCTTCTTTCACTACTGAGTCCCATAATGATGAATTAGAGGCTGAAATTTCGCCATTTTCATACATCATAGAGTGCCCACTGTCAATACAGTGCCCGGCCACCTCCGATTTATTAGGTTGTAAGAGGCAGGTGTACATGCGGTGGTGTGTACATCTCTCACTGACTGTATGTGTCGTCTGTCTGTTGTACGAACAGCCATACTCTCAGGGGATCTTATAAACCCCAGGCTTCCGAAGCACCAAATCAACTTTAACGGAACCCAGAAGTGCTGCTGTCTTTGGTGGAGAGTGAAAAATGAGTTTCACTTTGTGTTTACTGAGGATCCATCCTATTTTTGAGGATAGGCTTCCCATGTATGGCAGAAAAGACATGGATTTAAAGCTTTTCGTGTCTTCTTTTGCAGTCTTTATGGCCACTATTGGTTTCATTCATAGTGCCTTATTTATCTGCTGTGGAGAATACCTGTTGGCTTCAAAAACTCTTCTGAAGTGTAGAAGCTCATCCTCCAGTCTGCTCTAATCAGCAACTCTTGCACCACAGTTCTGAGAACACTCATCGTCTGTGAACGATGGTGGCAGCTATTTGCGCGTTACATAAATCGATATGGGGCGGCTTGCAACTTACTTCATGTCCCAAAGTGCCATCATCTTTGTGTTGTACCAAAACATCTAAAAATGGAAGGCTTCCATCTTTTTCGATTTCCATTGTGATCTGAATTTGTCTACAGATGGAATTCAGATGATTCAAAAATTCTTTTAATTTAGCTTCACTATGGGGCCACACTACAAATGTGTCACCAACATACCTCAAAAATACAGTGGGCTTCAAGCTAGTAAATTCCAGCGCCTTTTCCTTGAAGTCCTCCATAAAAAAGTTGGCTACCAAGCTCGACAAAGGACTGCCCATGGTGATACCTCAGTCTGTTCATAAAATTCGTTATTGAATAAAAAAATATGTCGAGGTCAAGACATGTTGAAACAAAGCTGAAATCTCTTCATCAAAGGTTTTGCCTATGAAAAATGACTATTCTGAAAGAGGAACGTTTGTGAACGATGACACTACATCAGAACTGACTAATATATTAGAACCGTTCAGTTTGAGTGATTTTAGTTTGCCAATGAAGTCCACAGAGTTATGTATGTGATGAGCGCATTTTCCGCAAGAGGGATAAGGACCGTAAGTGTTTGACACATTCAAAGGTTGCGGGGTCAATGTTACTCACTGGGGGGTGTCGTACACAGAGAAACATCTTTCTGATGATTCTTTGGAAGTACACAAAGCTTCAGGGGAACCGCATCACTTAGTTTCAATCTTCACACAACTTCTGGTGGAAAGGGGAAGGTGTTCCGAAGCTAAGCATTTCTCCTTGCCACCTGGTTGGTTGGGTCTTTACTGATCTTCTGGTACGTGCTATCACTTAGTAAACTGTTCATTTTATAGTCGTCACGACACATTAAAACAATGACATTACCTTTATCAGCTGGAAGAATCACCGTCTGAGTATCCTTAAGTACTGCAGCCATCTCTGCCACAGAAATGATACTCCTCTGTGGGTGAGCCTTCCTAACTGCTCGACAAGTTTCCCGTTTTATTTATTCTACTGAATCTGTGGAAAGAGGTTGAACAGATTCTTCAACGGCAGTGATGAATATAGGTATTGGTGAAAACTTTGGCGTGGATGCAAAGTTCAGTCCTCAGCTCACTCTGAAGATGGCTGGACGGTATACAGCCGAAATATCAGAAGAAGTGAAACTTATGTGGCTGCAGGCCTGAAATTTTATGGAACAAGGATTGGTGAAACCTTTAGCGTGGGTGCAAAGTTTAGTCCTTGGCTCACTCTGAAGATGACTGGACGGTATACAGCCGAAATATTAGAAGATGTGAAACTTACATGGCTGCACACCTGAAATTTTGTGGAACAAGGAAGATGTTGTTTGTGCATTCATTTCAGAAACATAACCTCCCCCACACTGTGTCATACATTAATATTAACATTTAAAAATGTAATTACTTTAACTTAAGTAATCAGTAATATCGCGCTATAAAATAGTGTTAACAGTAATGATGTTTTAAAAATAGTTTCGTGACAGAAACACAATAAAACCCTTTCGTTTTTACCCCTCAGAAGTTTCATTTTACCCCTCAGAGGGTAATTATCCCCAGATTGTGAACCACTGACCTATAGAAACTGTAAGTACTGCAGGCAAGCATGAAAAAAAATTAAGACATGTTTTATAATGTTTATATTTACGTTCACCTCCTCTTGCAAATCACACATTAGGAAAAACCATAGATTCATTGTCAATGTGTAATGGTGTCATGCTATTGTCCTGCTCACACATATGTACAAGAACATTCAGATCACCTATAAAAAAGGTGTCATAAGTTACTCTGCTAATGTCGTCTTGTACACAATTGGAAAGTGGTAAGTTGCGTATTTAGCTTCTTCTGTGTTTTCCTACAGTCCATACGAAGTATATAAGCACATTTAAAATTTTCAAATTCGATTTTCTCGAAAACAGTAAACAGTTGAGAGTTGCGTCTCCCTATCTACATGTGTTGCAGTCCCAGATGTGCCCTACACACCCTGTCAGTATGAATCAAATCGATCTGGGGAAGTTCGTATGGTGCCCTTGTAAGTGTAAATTCAGGCAGCCGGTAGTGCACTAGTTATTCACTTGTTTGTGTTGAAGAGACAGGGATCGTTCATTCCAGCCTAGTATAAAGTGTCAGTCAGGCTCCTGTTGACTTCCAGTACACACCTGGAAAGCGCCCAAGTTACGTATTTAGCTTCTTCTGTGTTTGCTTATTAGTATCTTTCTTAAATTTTGTTTGTTTTTTTCTCTATTTAAGAGGTTTATTCTTGCGGGTTTTTTTTTTTTTTTTTTAGCTAAGTGCAAATTCAGGCAGCCAGTAGTGCACTATAGTCCGTTTAAAATTACTTGGTACTTGACTTCTGTCATTTGCCACTACAGTGTTGCCACATCGGCCACTGGCTACCCCTAGGTTATAGCTAAACGCACAAACACGGCAAGCCACTTCACAAATGTTGTAAATGTGTAATGTGGAACAGTGTCGGAAGAGGCTGCTGTAAGGTATGTCGGAAATGTGAGATGCTCGGTGGGCAGCTGATTTAAAATGACCAATGACTGACTTGCGGCAGGAAACCCGTTTTGTAGCCCTGAATTTAAACTCATGTCCTAAGCTAATCACACCCACGCGATGTGTAACGTATCCGGGAAAGCAGTGGCCAACACTGCGGAACGTGTCCACGGCTGTTAAACCTAACCCCTACGAGCAGACTCTCAGCGCTAAAGCAAACCGTAATTTCTTGCTATCATTGGTTACCTGAAACTAACCACTCACTGGCTACATGAGCTGCCACGTTACCAACCGATGAGCAGACCTCGTTGGCGCTTGGTTGCAGATTATGGGCGATACAGGCAGATTTCAGACGAAAAAAGAATGATAGGTGGAAAAATAATAGCAAATAAAAAAGTCAATATGACTCTCGAAAATTATGTGGTAAAGCATTATAATTTTAAAAAATACATTTAAACTAATTAATTGAATGGAAATGATAATCAGACGCTTTTGATTAGATTTAAAAACAAAAATCTTCACAGCATTTTGACCTAGGACCTTCAACATTGCTGGTTAACACGCCAACCATTTCGCTAAAGTATATAGAACATTGATTGAAATTGTTATGTTATTGACAGCTATCACCCAGTCGGAATGATGAATTGCAGCCTTTAAAAACAAGGTTTCGGGCAATGTCATGCGAAGCTTATCTAATGTAAGCTCATCTCTGTGACTGTGATAACTGCTTATATGATGCTGACTTGCATCTTGTGTAGAAGTATCTAGTGGTGTCTAGTTAGAGCTGTGTATGAAATGCGTGTATTACACTAGTATGGTTAAGTGTGTGCATGTGTTGTTCGTGATGTGGTTATCATGTATGATGGAACTCGAAATAACAGTACCAGACCCATGGTTTGAGAACCAAACCCATCAAGAAAGAGAAACAGTCAAGGAACTGGATGTGAGCTGACTAGTTGTGGCAGTTTGGCAATGGCGAAAGGTACCAGCGTGGCGTTGAGCAGTCTGGAGGAAACCACCTCTACCATGTGAAGCGTCAACTATCAATTAATTTTAATCATACTGTAGTTATTCACTTACTTGTTTTGAAGAGCCAGGGACCGTTTGTTTCGAGCCTAGTAAGCGTCAGTCTGGCTCCTACTGCCACCTGGTACGCGCCTGGAATGCGGCAAGTTACGATTTATCTTCTTCTGTGTTTTCTTAGAAGCATATTTCTTAAATTTCGTGTGTGTTCTTTGCCTGTTTAGCAGTGCTATTCTCTCGTTTTCTAGCTATGTGTAAATTCAGGCTATCAGTAGCGCACTGGCTTATCACTCTTTTGGGTTGAAGAGCCAGTGACCTTTCATTTACAGCCTAGTCAGCGTCAGTCAGGCTCATTTTGCCGTCTGATGCACACTTGGAAATCAGCAAGTTACGTATTTAGCTTCTGTGTTTTCTTAGTACTATATTTCTTATGCATTGAAGCGCCAAAGAAATTGGTACAGACATGCGTATTCAAACACAGAGATATGTAAACTGGCAGAATACGGCGCTGCGGTCGGCAACGCCTATATAAGACAACAAGTGTCTGGGCGCAGTTGTTAGATCGGTTACTGCTGCTACAGTGGCAAGTTATAAAGAACGTGGTGTTATAGTCGGCCCACGAGCGACGCGACACAGTGTCTCAGAGGTAGCGATGAAGTGGGATTTTTCTGTTCGACCATTCCACGAGTCTGTCGCGCATATCAGGAATACGGTAAAACATCAGATCTCCCACATTGATGAGGTTGGAAAAAGATGAATCGTTTAACGTGACAGAAGTGTAACCCTTCCACAAAGTGCTGCAGAATTCAGAGCTTGGCCATCAACAAGTGTCAGGTGTGAACCACTTAACGAAACATTATCGGTATGGGCTTTTGGAGCTGAAGACCCACTCGTGTACCCTTGATGACTGCACGACAAAAAACTTTACGGCTCGCCTGGGCCTGTCAACACCGACGCTGAACTGTTCATGACTGGAAACATGTTGCCTGGTCGGTCGAATCTCGTTTCATATTGTATCGAGCGGAATGACGTGTGCGTATATGGAGACAACCTCACGAATCCATGGACCCTGCATGTCACCAGAGGACTGTTCTAGCTGGTACAGGCTCTGTAATGGTGTGGGGCGTGTGCAGTTGGAATGATATGGGACCCCTGATACGGCTAGATACAACTCTGACAAGTGGCATGTACGTAAGCATCCTGCTGATCACCTGCATCCATTCATGTCCATTGTGCATTCCGACGGACTTCGGCAATTCCAGCAAGACAATGCGACACCTCACACGTCCATAATTGCTACGGAGTGGCTCCAGAAACACTCTTCTGAGTTTAAGCACTTCAGTTGGCCACCAGACTCCCCAGATATGAACGTTATTGAGGATATCAGGGATGCCTTACAACGTGCTGTTTAGAAGAGATCTCCACCCTCTCGTACTCTTACGGACTAATGGACAGCCCTGCAGGATTCATGGTGTCCTGAAAGATTCATGGTGTCAGTTGCCTCCAGCACTACTTAAAACATACCACGTCATGTTGGGGCACTTCTGCGTGCTCGCGGGATCCCTATAGATATTAGGCAAGTGTACTAGTTTCCTTGGTTCTTCAGTGTATTTCGGGAGTGTTCTTTGGGTATTTAAGACGGTTGTTCTCGCGTTTTGTAACTGCGTGTAAATTCAGGCAGTTAGTAGTGCACTGGTTATTCACTCGTTTGTGTTGAAGACCCAGAGACCTTTCGTTTTAAGCCCAGTAGGCGTCCGTCGGGCTCTTACTGTCGTCTGGTACACACCTGGAAAGGGCAAGTTACGTTATCTTGTTCTGTGTTTTCTTAGTAGCATATTTGTTAAATTTGGTGCGTAATTTTCTATTTAAAAGTTGTGATCTCGCGTTTTTGTAACTATAAAGTGTTATCAGGCGGTCTGTAGTGCAGTTTTCATTTCTGCTGAACAGGCAACTTCGTAGCTCATAATGCATCAGCTGCCATTGGTGACACATCAGGAGCTTAGCAAGTTGCGTATCAAGGTTCCTCTCTGTACTTTTATAGTCATTTCTTTAGTTAGTAGCACTTGAATGGGTAAGATGTGTGCATGTTACATGTGGGCGCAAGAGGACCTTGTCGCATTTCGCAAACAGTTAAATGTGCTTTTGGCTACAGTGAGTCATCTTTAGGCTGCTGTCTCGGGGTTTAGTGATGTCTGAGAATCTGGTGCATTGCATGAGACATCTCAGGTGTCGCTTATTTCGCCCACAAGCTCTGCTGCTGCTGTCCAGTATACCCAACGTGGTGGATCCACCATCACAGGAGGCTGAGTGGCAGGTGGTAATGCATTCATATCACTTGAGGTTAGTAAACAGGTGGCCACTCTGTCAGGGTCCGAGCACGCACACAGGGGGAGGGGGTGGTGGGTTTATTAGTTATCAGGAGCTCCAACATTTGAAGCATTATGTAGCCCCTTAGGCAGGTAGTGTTCAGGGCCAGAAAGAAAGGCAATGTGCACTTGGTATGTCTGCCAGCTAGCCTCATCGGACATGTGGAGGAGACTTTGACAGTGGCTATTGAGCTTTCAAGGTGCAGTCATCTGCGAGTTGTGACTCATGTCAGTACCAACAATACCCATCGCTTGGGTTCGGAGGCCATCCTTAGTTATATACAGGAGACAGGCGGAGGTGGTGAAGGTTGCTGGTCTTGCAACTGCGGTGCAAGTAGAGCACACAATTTGCAGCATTTTTACCAGAGTGAGTGGGGTCCAGCAGCAGTCTGGAGCCATGTGGAGGGTCTCAGCCAAAAGCTTCTTTGAGTCTGTGGCGGTTTTGGCTGCAGATTTCTAAACCTGAATTATCGAGTGTGGAATTGTGAGACTCTCCTTGACAGGTCAGGGGGCACTGCACAAAGGTAGTTACTTAGGTAGCGGAGTTCTTGTAGAGTTCACATGGTTTTTTTTAAGCTAGGTGATATGTTGATGTACTCTGTTGAACACTAACCAGACTCCCAGAAAGCGAAATCAGAATGCACCCAGAGTAAAGACACTTCACCTGTCAAAATCTAATCAGTAAATTGTCGAAGTATTCAAAAGAAAGTTACCGAATATACTGTCCTCCAGGAAACTTCTCACGCTCGAATTATTCTCCAGTCTGAGAGCTGCCTGAAACCTGAAGTAGAAAACTGAGATATTTAGCGCTTCATGGTACACATATTGGAAAGGCAGATTAGACGCCATAGCAGTGAATGTGATCATTGCAGCTGACAAAAATATTGTATCTACTGAGGTCGAATTTGATTGTGACAGTTATATGGCCGCATATAATGTGCCCAGGTGCAATAAAGTTAATTGCTGGATATTTTTACTGGCCACTGGAGTCTACTGTGACGGATATCGTCATTGACAGAAAGTCTACAGTTAGTAATGTGGAAATATCCAGATCGTGCAATGTTAGTTGGAAGTGAGTATAGACTGGGAAGTCTATGGATTCATTTCACAGGGTACAGAGAGAGACAGTCTTGTGAAGTTTCTTTGAACACTTTTCCGGAAACTGTTTTGAGCAGCTAGTTCGACAGTCGACATGCAAAGGAAATAGTTTAGAGCTTGTAGCTATAAACAGGCCCAACCTAATAAGTGGTGTCAATAGAGTCAAGGATTAGTGAGCATGATGTAACATAGTGACTTTGGTTAATAAAGTTAATAAATAAATCAAGAGTGTTAGGAGAGTATTTCTGATGGAAGGAGCAGATACCCAGTTGTTAGGATCCCACTTAGACAATGAATTGAAATCTTTTAGTTCCAATACAATGGACATAGAGGAATCATAGGAAAAGTTTAAATGGACTGTAAATTACATCAGCTGACTGTTCCATCTGTTCTTCGTAGAATATTTTGTACATCATGAATGAATCACAAACAACACTTGTGTAATATTCTACAGCATTTATTATTTGCTACACAAACTGGTTTTTGGCTGTTACACCATCATCAGGTACAAAGATAAGTATATGATGCAGTGAAATTTTGTTGGATCAATGATTTTAAACTAACACATTGACAGATTATCTCCATATCCAGAGATGAAAAATGTTAGTGTTAGAATTAGGAATAAAACAAGATGGATTATTTCAGTGTATAAGTGATGCAGGATTATTTAACTAAAATAAAATATGTGACACATTAACTAATGAATTATAGACAAATTGCAACAGTTGTACACAGAAGAAAATAATTGAACAATAAACTTTGGTGCCATATTTCCAGTTATTGTAGCTAACCTAATGTCATTTGTGACCAGTGGGTTAACTCCTGATTTATCTAATAAGTCTGTGTGACGACATAAGGTTAGCTACAGAAACATATCTAACACAAAATTATTTCTGTTTCAGTGGCATGATATACAAACAATTGGATGGTCTGCTTATGGGATCCCCCTCAGTCCAGTTCCTGCTTCAATGTTCATGGACAATTTTGAAACAGTTTTTGGAAAATAATCTACTCTCTTCCAAGGTTGGATACTGGTTTCAGTATCTTGATGATGTGTTGTGCTTATGGACCAGTACTACCTGGCAACTTTAAAAATACCTTCTAAACACAACAGTATAAAATTCGCAATAGACTGCATAAATTGTTTAGATCTAACCTTAGACATCAGTGACCATATTCATACTTTCAAGATGTATAGGAAACTTATGACCACAGATATGGTAATAAGAGCCAAGGCTCAACACCCAGTGACCCATAAACATACCACCTTTCATTCAGTGATGAATATCCATCCCCATGAGTGAAGACAACTTTCAAATGGAATTAAACACAATCAAACAAATAGTATCAAACAATGAATATCCTCCTACCTTAGTAGACTCTATAACCCACAAAAAGCAGAAACTCTCTCCTTTACACTGTGCTTGAGCCACCAGCTCAAGAATGCAATAAATGGTGCACAATTCCATACTTACGAAACACCTCACTGGATGTAGCCAGAAAACTGTAATCCAGGAGCGTAAAAACATCAATTTTTTTGTATGTACAACACTGATGGACACTTTTTGCCGAATGGTAAAGACATCAGTTCGGCTTTGGAAAATAGTGGAATATACAAAATTACTTGTAATTGTGGCAAATTCTACTGTATATAGGTCAGTCTGACAGAGCAATATGTGACTTCTTGGAGCACTACAGAAGTTGGAAACTTAGAAAAGGACACTCTATTTTTTCAGACCATCCGCTTAAAGAAGGCCATAGTACAAGGTGAAACATAAAGTATTATGTCACATCAATAAAAGAAGGAAGATGAAATATCTTGAAATAATGTAAATTAATAAACCCATTTCCATCAATCCAAGCTTAGTACTGAATGGCCAAACACAGTTCCCGTACCTGCCACTTCTAACTGGAGAGACTACTCATAATCCCATCCAGGCCATGTTATAATTTACCCTCTTACTCACATTCCCCATTTTCCTTTATTTCAGTTGCTATTTAATCCTCTCCTTGTTTTTTAAAAAAAAATTTGTATAAACACAGCAACTTCATCACCTGCTTAGTATCACTGTTTCATCTTATCTGTTTGTAATTTAGGACCTATTAAAGGCAAGATTATTTTTTTCAGCCACGTCTTTGGAATATGTCACCAAAGTTTGTTGTTCAGTTATTTTCTTCTATGTGCAATTTTTTTAATTTGTCTACAGTTCATTATTTAATGTGTCACATATTTTATCTTTTTTACACTGAGATAATCCTTCTAGTTTTATTCCTAAATCTAAAATTAACATTTTTCACCTCTGAAAATGGAGATAATCTGTATATGCTCCAGTTTAAAATTTTTGATCCAACAAAATTTTACTGCACCACATACTTATCTTTGTACTTGATGATAGCTTAACAAGCCGAAAACCAGTTTGTGTAACAAATAATAAATACTGAAATACTGTAGAATATTACATCAGTGTTGTGAGTTTCATTCGTAATGGATTGTAAATCATACTCTGTTGAAGTACGTGCCGATTAAGTGGATTAACTGTTGCATACCAATGAGGATGGGGGGGGGGGGGGCTATAACTCTTGTCGTGATATAAACTGTTCTTGTCCTGCCTATGGACTCCACAGTTCAAAAGAATTCCAATTGCTGACAACTTCTTCCTTTTCGAAAGGAATGCCAAACTTTGGTTGGAATGTATCACCATATCGTCCAAGATATTATCTTCAAAGTACATGAGAAAAATTTCGCGTGGTTATCAGATTTTATCCTGGGCTTAGTTCCTTTTGGAGCTCTCATTACGTTAGCAGTAGACGTCCGCCTTTGTTTCACGTAGCACCCTGTCTTGCTTATCCCTGACGAGGCCACCATTTCTCTGTGCCGTCTTGTTAGTTAAATATCTATAAAAGTATGGTAACAGAACAGGAGACTAGCACGCTCTAACCACTCATCTACCGAGACAGACATCCTTATATACTCAACAACATCTGCAAACAGTAATAAATAGCAATACTTAACCGGCCCATTTTCCTCAGACTCTCTGCTGTCAGAAACTACTTGTTCTGGAAGTTTCACGGCTTCAGCTTCAGTTTCACTGCTTGAACATTTGGATGGTTCCCCAGTAAATTCATTGTGTTAGTTCTCTAACAAATTCCTTATTTCGTCCTTTGTCAGTTTCATCTATTTATATATTCTATCAATATGTCATGGAAATATAAGCTTCCACTCGCCATACTGGTTACTAGTTGACTGAGAGTGACTGTTGTGCTGCTCCCATTCAGTCATAACAATCGGTATAACTCAACAATGAATGCAAACTAAATGCACTTCTTTTTATCAATTGTAGCAATAACTATTACAGTAAATGTCATATATGTATTAAACAAAATATTCAAAATGCTCAAATGTACCAAGCTTCATTTTCGGAGCATAGACTGAGGCTCTTCCTAAAATGCCTGCGTTTTTGTGATGATCTGACCCAAACAGCTCGACAGACCGAAAATTTGCTCTTACCAGGGATATACAGAACATGATAATTAGTAGGTTTTTTCCTAGTGACTCGTATGACGATGACCATTCAGGCTATATATTCCAACAAAACCAGGAAAATATGGCATACAAGTGAACGTATTATGTGATTCAGATACGAAGTACTGCTTCGCAGCGGATCCGTATGCTGGAAAGATTACCAATGAGAAGAACCATAACAGCTGCCCTGAAATACACACATCAAAAAAAGTTTTGCATCACCTCGGTTCCGAGAGTTCTGGAACCTGTACAGAAAACTGGAATAGAGATCAACATAATCATCATTTCCGCCCTTTTTATTGCTCATGAAAATCACACATTGCATGTTGTACCACCATACAATGAGACCTTCAGAGGTGGTGGTCCCGATTACTGTACACACCGGTACCTCCATTACCCAGTAGCACGTCCTCTTGCATTGATGCATGCCTGTATCCGTCGTGGCATACTATCCGCAAGTTCATCAAGACACTGTTGATCCAAATTGTCTCACTCGTCAACGGCGATTCGGCGTAGATTCCTCAGAGTGGTTGGTGGGTCACGTCGCCCATAAACAGCCCTTTTCAGTCTATCCCACGTATGTTCAGTAGGGTTCATGTCTCCAGAACATACTGACCACCCCAGTCGAGCGATGTCGTTATCCTGGAGGAAGTCATTCACAAGATGTGCACGCGCGCCCCGCGAATTGTCGTCCATGAAGACGAATGCCTCGCCAATATGTTGCCGATATGATTGCACTATCGGTCGGAAGATGGTATTCACGTATCGTACAGCCGTTACAGCGCCTTCTATGAGCACCAGCGACGTACGTCGGCCCCATATAATACCATCCCAAAACTGCAGGGAACCTCCATCTTGCTGCATTCGCTGGACAGTGTGTCTAAGGCGTTCAGCCTGACTGGGTTGCACCCAAGCACGTCTCCGACGATTGTCTGGTCGAAGACATATGCGTCACTCATCGGTGAAGAGAACGTGATGCCAATCCTGAGCGGTCCATTCGGCATATTGTTGGGCCCATCTGTACCGCACTATATGGTGCCGTGGTTGCAAAGATGGACCTTGCCATGGACGTCGGGAGTGAAGTTGCGCATCATGTAGCCTATTGCACACAGTTTGAGGCTTAACACGACGTCCTGTGGCTGCACGAAAAGCATTATTCAACATGGTGGCGTTGCTGTCAGGGCTCCTCCGAGCCATAATCCGTAGGTAGCGGTCATCCACTGAGCGAGCTATGTCATCGACAGTCCATGTCTCTCTGTATCTCCTCCATGTCCGAACAACATTGCTTTGGTTCACTCCGAGACGACTGGACACTTCTCTTGTTGAGAGCCCCTCCTGGCACAAAGTAACAATGCGGACGCGATCGAACTACGGTATTGATCGTCTGCGCATGGTTAACTACAGACAACAGGAGCCGTGTAGCTCCTGCCTGGTGGAATTACTGGAACTGATCGGGTGTCGGACCCCCTCCGTCTAATAGGCGCTGCTGATGCATGGTTCTTTACATCTCTGGGCGGGTTTATTGACATCTCTAAACAGTCAAAGGGACTGTGACTGTGATACAATATCCAAAATCAACATCTATATTCAGGAGTTCTGGGAACTGGGGTGATGCATAACTTTTTTTAATACGTGTAGTTTCAAAAGTGCTTAAAATATCTGACTTGAAACAGTCAGAAAGAAACATTAGCATGGACAGAAGGTTCAATACAGTTCCACAAGCACATGATCTTGTGATAGATAAAATAACAGCAGTTGGCACTATCTGAAGTGACAAATGTGATGTACCTACACTATTCCGTCCTTTTTCTCTAAAAAAAGCTGCACCGAGAACAGTCTGATTCACCTTTAGTGATGAGGCTACTTTAGTCAGTTACGTTCCATGAAAGGAAAGGTTGTAAGTGTTATGAACCCAACATCATGACATGACTGTGACAGAAGGGAAGCCAGACATCATCCTGTTCTACATTTGTACAAAGTCTGGAGTGGATACAAACGTTAAGTATGTAAGAATGTACAGCTGTAGTCGAGCAACGCGGCGATGGCCAGCTGAGGTGTTTTTCAACTTCATTTACATTATAGCATAGAATTTGCTTGATGTACCTCAAGATACACACAAGGAATCGTTGAAGAATGATCTCAGAAAGAATTCCGAAAAAAAGCAGTACCTGAAAAACCTTGATCGAGAACTTCACAATCTCAGCATGTAAAGACGAGGTCAAAATTCTGTCGGCCTAAACTCAAAATACACAACAGCATTATTAACTTTTGAGTATGAGTGTAGTCAACATCAATATGCTGTAAGGAGAGGAAACATCATTACAGAGCTGGTAGGGGAAATAACACGTACAGCTTGTGCATAATCTGTGCCAGGAGCAAAAAACCATAAATACATGAAAGCTTGCACTTCTTGCAAGAAGTATATCTGCCCTGCGCACACAAAGGAAGAAGAATTAGTTCGTATTATGGAATGTACTGAAGGCGAATCGGAGCAACTCTTGTAACTGTCAAATTAACATAAATAAATGTTAAATCATTATTTATACTTTATTTAAACTTCATTATAAGGAGTTTTTTTATAAGAAAGATACAGAGATCCTTCTCAGTATTAATTATCAGTATTTTGAACTTCCGGTCTATCAACATTATGAAAATACTTAAGTCACACAATTTATCCTAGAGAAAGATGGAGTAATGATCGTGAAGTCAGTCACAACTGTTAAGGCTGCGTTCACACTGCCGGCCGGGCCGGGCCGGGCCGGGATGACGCGTACTGGCTCAGCTCGTGCCTAGCCAGCTCAGGCCGAGGTCTAGTGCATTCACATTGCGCGCCGAGCCGGGACGGCGAAATGGGGGAAAATCCAGTTCTCTGATTTTCATGTTTTAAAAATTCTTAGCGGTATATAACACTTCGCCACATCGTTTTATGAACTTATTTTTTCCTTAAAAGCGTTACTTACGTCGTGAAAAAAGAAAAAGTCTACTTTTCGTTTCGCGTGATTTCTTACAAGGGAACCTCCCCATCGAACCCCCCTCAGATTTAGTTAGAAGTTGGCACAGTGGATAGGCCTTGAAAAACTGAACACAGATCAATCGAGAAAACAGGAAGAAGTTGTGTGGAACTATGAAAAAAATAAGCAAAATATACTAACTGAGTATTCTATGTACAAGATATGCAACATCAAGGAGAGCATAAGCTGAGGAGTTCCGTGGTTAGCGTGAGCAGCCGCGGTATGAGAGGTCCTCGCTTCGAATCTTCCCTCAAGCAAAAATTTTACTTTCTTTATTTTCGTAAAGTTATGATCTCTCCATTCGTTCATTGACGTCCCTGTTCACTGTAATAAGTTTAGTGTCTGTGTTTTGCGACCACACCGCAAAACCGTGCGATTAGTAGACGAAAGGACGTCACTCTCCAATGGGAACCGAAAACATTTGGTTGCAAGGTCATAGGTCAACCGATTCCTCCACAGGAAAACACGTCTGATATATTCTATGCGACACTAGTAACGGCATGTGCGTCACATGACAGGGATATGTTGTCGACCCGCCTAACTTGTACACTTGGCGAATGGGTAACAAGATTCTTCTACCTTGCCCGATTTAGGTTTTCTTGTGGATGTGATAATCACTCCCAAAAAGTGATGAAAACATAAGAGTTTGTCACATAAACTGCAACAAATGAATGCAACACTTCCACAGTCGCAGTTTTCCCTTTGCTCTGTCAAAACATGTTTTTAACGTTTTCAAATTTCCCGTGTGTAGACCGTCAAATCCTGCATATGTCCAAGCAAATCTGAACATGTTCTGGAATTCTGGAGAGCGAATTTGATTGTGTGTGAGTGCCTGAACTTTGCTAATTGTTTGAAAATAAAAAATTAATCTTTTCACTTGAGGGAAGACTTGAACCAACGACTTCTCATTCCACAGCTGCTCACGCTAACCACGGGACCACGGCGCTCCTGAGCTCACACTGTCCTTGATTTGCCTATCTTGCGCATGGACTACTCAGTTTGTATATTTTGTTTATTTTTTTCATAGTTCCACACAACTTCTTCCTGTTTTCTCGATTGATCTGTGTTCAGTTTTTCAAGGCCTATCCACTGTGCCCACTTATAACTAAATCTGAGGGGGGTGCGATGAAGAGGTTCCCTTGTTAGCTTCGTAATGCTTCCCAACCGATTTTGAAGAAAGTATGTGGGTAAAAAATCTGATTTTTGTACACGTGGTAGTGTAACATCTTAGCTTCGTATTGAATCAATTATCTTTCCATATTTCTTAATAGTCATTGTGAAATGATGCTATTTGCCAACGTTGTGCACTTGATTTACAAATCTTGTAGTGAAAAAGTTATGCAGCGGGTAGCTTACTGTTAGATCCGTTTTAGACCATACATTGTTCGGAATGAAATGTAGCTAAAAGTACCAAAAAGTTTTTGAAATGATAATGATACCGATATCTGTCTCTGGTCACAAGTAATGCGAGCTATTCAGTGGCGTCAGCGCCGCGTCCGCAAGTTCGCGCGTTTACAGCTTGGTTTAGTGTAGTCATATAATGCAGGGCAGAAAAAAAAACTAATTACTAGTGATCAGCGCAGACCTAGTGTCGGTCCCTCGTATTATTTTAATGGTCTCATTGTCTAGATAAAGTGTCTAGATAGAAGTGTCAATGACATAGGTCTGATAAAATTTGATGTAAAACTAATCACAAAAACAAACTGGAGATTTGTGATACGTTTACTGCAGAAACTGAAGCGCATTTCTGTAGTCTCGTTGGCTACTTTGTCGGAAAAAATAATGGAGAGTTAATGAAACTACTGTAGATCGACACAGATGTGTGTTTCATTGTTCTTTATTGTTTTTTTTTCTTCCTTGGCGGGCTACGCTGCACTGTCAAGATAATCCCCACTCTTTGACTAAATGGCTGTTAGCTGCCGGAGGCCAAATAAATAAATTAAAATAAATCCCCACCCTTCGACAGCTAACAAGCAAGTCAGTAGAAAACGCAGCTGCAGTCAACACTTGCTCGCCTGTAGCTAGTCTGTGCTGTCGTGTAGAACAATGTCTTCACTGTTTTATTGGTATGGTTTTGACTCTGCAGTAACTCGTCGAGTTTTGAAGTACAGAAGAACTAGGAGGTTATGGATTCATCCCATAAATAGCGACAGACATTTAGGAGAGTTTTTTTCTTTACATGAAGAACTTAAAAACTATCCTGAAAAATTTTATTCATATTACAGAATGAATCATAATACATTTCAGTATGTGCTGCAGAACATTCAAGACAAAATTTCGAAACAGAACACAAATTTTCGTAGAAGTATAACAGCAGAAGAAAAATTGTGTATAACGATAAGGTAAGATTTGTTAGTACACACTTTTTGGTTTGCAGTAGAACTTTGTACAGCATTCACTACCTCCAATTAATTGTAGTCATGCTTTTGTATTTTAAATTCCACAAACGCTACCTCTGAGGGGAAGAGAGTTTATGGGACTCCTGAGAATCATTAGGAAGTAATTAGCTTCGTCATTCTGGGTAATGTCTTGCTGTGCCTTCAACGAAGAATCGCAGAAATACTCCTTCAGAATTTTCCAACTTTTTTCTTCTTTTTTCTTCGTGATGCAGCGCTTGGCAGTAGTGATGGTTCATCATGTGGAGCCACTGATGACTCACAGAATTCTTTTCATTACATTGTAAGATAGACAGATTGATAGTCGAAGAGTTTTGAGATAATGCCCTTTGACTCAATGGTTCTATTTCCACTGATAAGTAACTGTGCATAGCTCTTGGAACTTAGGAAAATCATATGACAGAACAAAGCCCGAATGGAACTGCATTTTAATATACTATTCCCTGGATCACATGACCTTATTTTGCCAAGTTATACAAGTTATTCTCTGTATATGTCTCTCAGGTCTTTGCATTTCGATTTCATTATTTTAATTGAAAGAATATACCTGTAGAAGGGTGCAAGAAAATGTCTCTTTAATTATTTATTGTTGTATAACTGTGAAATGACATGGACTATGTAAATATCTACTGTGCCAACAAAACTGTAAAAACTTCGCCCAACACCACACTTGAGTAACACATTTTACGATTTTTTTCTCAGGTATCTGTCCACTGGCATCTCCTTACATGCACTAGCATCGTCATTCCGATTAGGAGTGTCCACCGTATCAGTGGTGGTGAAAGACGTTTGTATGGCCATATGGGAGTCACTTGCTCCCATTCATTTACCAACGCCAACTGTTTCTCGATTTAAAGAAATCATCATCATCATCATCATCATCATTTAAGACTGATTATGCCTTTCAGCGTTCAGTCTGGAGCATAGTCCCCCTTATAAAATTCCTCCATGATCCCCTATTCAGTGCTAACATTGGTGCCTCTTCTGATGTTAGGCCTATCACTTCAAAATCGTTCTTAACCGAATCCAGGTACCTTCTCCTTGGTCTACCCCGACTCCTCCTACCCTCTACTGCTGAACCCATGAGTCTCTTGGGTAACATTGCTTCTCCCATGCGTATAACATGACCCCACCATCTAAGCCTGTTCGCCCTGACTGCTACATCTATAGAGTTCATTCGCAGTTTTTCTTTGATTTCCTCATTGTGCACACCCTCCTGCCATTGTTCCCATCTACTAGTACCTGCAATCATCCTAGCTATTTTCATATCCGTAACCTCAACCTTATTGATAAGGTAACCTGAATCCACCCAACTTTCGCTCCCATACAACAAAGTTGATCGAAAGATAGAACGGTGCACAGATAACTTAGTCTTGGTATTGACTTCCTTCTTGCAGAAGTGAGTAGATTGTAGCTGAGCGCTCACTGCATTAGCTTTGCTACACCTCACTTCCAGTTCTTTCACTATGTTGCCATCCTGTGAGAATATGCATCCTAAGTACTTGAAATCGTCCACCTGTTCTAACTTTGTTCCTCGTATTAGGCACTCAATCCGTTTATATCTCTTTCCCACTGACATTACTTTCGTTTTGGAGATGCTAATCTTCATACCATAGTCCTTACATTTCTGATCTAGCTCTGAAATATTACTTTGCAAACTTTCAGTAGAATCTGCCATCACAACTAAGTCATCCGCATATGCGAGACTGCTTATTTTGTGTTCACCTAACTTAATCTCACCCAGCCAGTCTATTGTTTTCAACATATGATCCATAAATAATATGAACAACAGTGGAGACAGGTTGCAGCCTTGTCTTACCCCTGAAACTACCCTGAACCATGAACTCAATTTACCGTCAACTCTAACTGCTGCCTGACTGTCTATGTAAAGACCTTTAATTGCTTGCAAAAGTTTGCCTCCTATTCCATAATCACGTAGAACAGAAAATAACTTCCTCCTAGGAACCCGCTCATATGCCTTTTCTAAATCTATGAACATAGATACAATTCCCTGTTCCACTCGTAACGCTTCTCCATTATTTGCCGTAAGTTAAAGATCTTGTCCTGACAGCCTCTAAGAGACCTAAACCCACACTGATTTTCATCCAATTTGTCCTCAACTAATACTCGCACTTTCCTTTCAACAATGCCTGAGAAGATTTTACCCACAACGCTGATCAAAGAGATACCTCTGTAGTTGTTACAATCTTTTCTGTTTCCATGTTTAAAGATTGGTGTGATTACTGCTTTCGTCCAGTCTGATGGAACCTGTCCCGACTCCCACGCCATTTCAATTATCCTGTGTAGCCATTTAAGACCTGACATTCCACTGTATTTGATGAGTTCCGACTTAATTTCATCCACCCCAGCCGCTTTATTGCACTGCAATCTATTGACCATTTTCTCCACTTCCTCAAATGTGATACTATTTCCATCATCATTCCTGTCCCATTGTACATCGAAAACTGAAACATTACTGATCGTATTTTCACCTACATTGAGCAACTCTTCAAAATATTCCCTCCATCTGCCCAAGGCATCAACAGGATTCACCAGCAGTTTTCCTGACCTGTCCAAAAGACTTGTCATTTCCTTCTTACCTCCCTTTCGAAGACTGCTAATTACACTCCAGAATGGTTTTCCAGCAGCTTGACCCAAGGTCTCCAACCTATTTCCAAGGTCTTCCCAAGATTTCTTCTTGGATGTTATAATTATCTGTTTGGCTTTGTTTCTTTCTTCAACATAATTTTCTCTGTCTACCTGAGTTCTAGTATGTAGCCAATTTTGATATGCCTTCTTTTTCCTTTTACAGGCTGCCTTGACTGTGTCATTCCACCAAGCTGTTTGCTTCATCCTACCTTCACACACTACTGTTCCAAGACATTCTTTGGCCACTTCTAGTACTGTGTCCCTGTACCTTGTCCATTCCTTTTCCAGTGACTGCAATTGACTACATTCAACTAACTGGTACCTTTCTGAGATCACTGTTATGTACTTGTGTCTGATTTCCTTACCCTGAAGTTTCTCCACTCTTATCCTCCTACACATGGACCTGACCTCCTGCACTTTCGGCCTCACAATACCAATTTCACTGCAGATTAAATAGTGATCAGTGTCATCAAAGAATCCCCTGAATACACGTGTGTCCCTCACAGCCTTCCTGAATTCCTGATCTGTTATTATATAGTCAATGATAGATCTGGTTCCCCTGCCTTCCCAAGTATACCGGTGAATGTTCTTATGTTTAAAAAAGGAGTTTGTGATTACTAAGCCCATACTGGCACAGAAATCCAAGAGCTGTTTCCCGTTCCTGTTGGCCTCTATATCCTCTCCAAATTTACCCATAACCTTTTCATACCCTTCTGCTCGATTTCCAATCCTGGCATTAAAATCACCCATGAGCAGAACACTGTCCTTGTCCTTTACTCTAACAACTACATCACTGAGTGCGTCATAAAAACTATCCATCTTATCTTGATCTGTCCCTTCACAATGCGAATATACTGACACAATCTTAATTTTCTTGCTACACACTGTCAAATCCACCCACATCAGTCGTTCGTTTACACACCTTATTGCAACTACACTGGGTTCCAATTCTTTCCTGATGAAGAGCCCTACACCCCATTGTGATATTCCTGCTTTGACTCCTGACAGGTAGACCTTGTTTTCTCCCACTTACTCTTCTTCCTCACCCCTTATCCGAATGTCACTAACAGCTAAAACGTCCAGCCCCATCTTACTTGCAGCCTCTGCCAGCTCTACCGTCTTCCCAGAGCAGCCCCCATTGATATTAATAGCTCCCCATCTCGTTACCATTCGTTTGCCGAGTCGTATCTTAGGAGTCCCTGGTTTGTCAATTAGAGGTGGGACTCCGTCACCTCCAAAGGTCCGAGGCATTTTGCTCTGATTGTTGCCAGCATCATATTTATAGTACCAGGAAAGCAGGTTGCTAGCCTTACTTGCTCCGTTCCCATTGAGTTTTACCCCTAACGGTTGAGGGACTAACCGGTGGATTTGGTAGTCTTTGCCGTCTGAGCACAAAGGTGGCCACGACTCGGAATATGTCCGAGATGCCCAGCCTTATTCCAAAGAAACTGGTATCCCGACTGTCAGGACCACTTACTTGGCCACTCATACGTTGCCCGTGGTTCATGATACCAGGAACACACACCATGAACCACGATTTAAAGAAATTGCCAGTGAAATGCATACGAGATGGAGATTTCCAAACTGTGATGGATGTATAGTCGGGAAGCACATACGTGTCCAATGTCCTAAACTTTCTGACAGCATGTTTTACAATTGCAAACAGTATTATTCGATTGTACTCCATGCAGTTGCTGATGCAAATTTATAGATGTAGATGTTGGTGCCTACGGTAAACAGTCTGATGCAGACGTGTTTAAAGAAAGTATGTTATATAAGAAACTTACAAATGGGGAGCTGTTATTACTGCCACCAGCAAGACTTGAAGGCATGTGTCAGGAACTCCCGTACGTCATTTTGGGATATGAAGCTTACCCCTTATTAGAGAATTTGATGAGACCTTTTCCTCGCAGAAATTTGGACAACGAGAAGATTCTATACAATGATATGCATTCCAGAGCAAGAAAAGTTGCTGAATGTGCATTTGGTATAATGACCAATAAATGGAGACTACTGAGGAAGGAAATTGAAACATCCATTTACGTAGCTGATCACATAGTGCATTTGTCTGCGTCATGATATTGTCATTGACAGAGAAGGATGCAATGTTGAACCTGAAAAGTTTTGTAACAATGCTGATATGCAGACAGCTGGTGCCACATTCAGCAGAAATTCCACATTACGTTCGAAAACTGTCAGGAACACTTTTGTTGAATATTTCGTTAAAAATGCAACTTAAAATAATTAAAAAACCCTTTCAAAAATAAATTTTGCAATTGAAAGTACTTAGCTATTTACTGTATTTTTGTGTATCTCATTTCATTGTAAATAAAACAAATAAAATTATAAAGGAAAATAATTTATATTTGTGTGTACTACCTGAAACACACTCCTTGGTTACTTCTTTCCATTATCTGGAATCTGTTTCATTACTGTCATTCTAGCCGAATTTCTGATACCAAATTGATGGGCACAAGTTAATGTGATGTATATGTTAGTCTGCATTCATTAAAGTAAGAACATCGCAAAAAGATGTGACAGACAACAGCTTATAGTAACGTGCCACAGCATGACTTTACAATGCATTGTCATCTGGTAGGGACACATTTCCGTCCCTCAGTGACACTCATATCAGTGTCCGTTTACAAGTAAATGCGAACTATTCAGTGGCGGCAATGCCGCGATCGCTGGCAAGCTATTGCTGTAAATGCATGTAAATACGGTAGATTAAATAAATGAAATAAAAATAATTTCGCATGTATCATTATAATAAACGTAATTTTTCCTCACTGATTGTGAAATATGAGGTAACATCTTAAAATAAAAGACGTGTGCAGTCACACTTGTGATGAAAACAGAAGGGAGACGTGTGATGCGTGTACTGCAGAAGCTGTAGTGCTGCTCCACAGGGTCGCTCCTGCGGTCGGCTCGCGCCGGCAATATTAAACACTCGGGATGTCGCCGGCTCGGCTCCGGGAGGCTCACGCCGTGTCGGCGCGGCCCGGCCTCCAGTGTGAACACCGCAATTCAAAACCATGGTTTTTATATCAAAGCGGGCGGCGGCCCGGCCAGGCTCGGCTCGGCCCGGCCGGCAGTGTGAACGCAGCCTAAGGACGGAAAAGATCCAACTTAATTCGAAAAATGCTGAGGAAGCAAAGACTGTTGCATTCTCAGTTCAAAATAGAACGCGCAAATGACGACAGGCACAAGTTAATAGAAATTCGTCCGTCTGTAAAAACATTAATGCTCGAATCTTACGACAACTACTACCGTCATATCTTAGCAGTAGATCTTGCTCAGAACCAGGGAAAATTGTGGTTCCACGTAAAACGGCTAAGTGGATCTAAGGCTATTATCTACTCACTCGTTAACTAGTCTTGCGTGACAGTAGAAGATAGCAAAATTAAAGTCATAGTTTTAAATTTAGCATTTAAGAAATCGTTCACACGGAAAAGACGTACAAACATATCGTCGTTTGACCATCGCACAGACATAGGACATAGTGATGACAATCCCTCGTTTAAGAGGAACAGCTTAAAGAGTTGAAAGCAAAAAAGTCCCCAGATCAAGATGGAGTCCCCAATTCGATTTTACAAAGAGTGCTCTACCATTATTCCATTACTTAACTTACACATATAGCGAATCTCTGACCCAGTGCGAACTCCAAAGCGACTGCAAACAAGCGCAACAGACTCCTGTATATAAGAGCGGTAAAAGAGTGGGCGCATAAAATTACAGACCAATATCTTTAACATCGGTTTGCTGCAGAATCCTTGACAATATTCTCAGTTCGAATATAATGTTCTTCAGAGGGAAAAACTTCCGTTCACAAATCAGCACGTTCTTAGAAAGCGTCGCTCCGGCGAAACTCAGCTTGCCCTTTTTTAACATGACATCCTGCATACTGTGGATGAAAAGTAGCAGGCAGATTCCACATTCCTGGATTTCCGTTAAACATTTGACATGGTTCCAAACTACAGACTGTTAACGAAGGTACAAGCATATGGAACAGGGTCCCAGGGTCATCAGAAGTGTCTCAGGAAAGCGTGATAGGACTGCTGTTATTTTCTATATACATAGATGATCTGGCGGACAGGATAGGCAGCAGTCTGCGTCTGTTTGCTGATGATGGACTGGTGTATGGGAAGGTGTCATCGTTAAGTAACTGTAGAAGGGTACAACAAGACTTACACTGAATTTCTGGTTGGTTTAATGAATGACAGCTAGCTCTAATTGTAGAAAAATGTAGATTAATCCAGATGACTAGGAAAAACAAACCTGTAGAGGTCGAATACAGTACAAATAATGTACTACTTGACAAAAGCAACATGAACTGGAATGAGCATGTAAAAACTGTAGTGGAAGGCGAGTGGTCGATTCTGATTTATTGGGAAAATTTTAAGAAAGGGTGGCCCATCTGTGAAGGAGATTGCATATAGGGCGACCCATTTTTGAATACCGTTAGAATGTTTGAGATCCTCACCAGGCCGGATAAAGGTAGACTTGGGAGCAATTCAGAGGCGAGCCGCTATATTTGTTACCTGTAGGTTCGAACGACATGCAAGTATTACCCAAGATGCTTCGGTAACTCAAGTGGGAATCACTAGAGGAAAGTAGCACTATTAAGAAAATTTAGAGAAATGGCTTTTGAGGCTGACCGTAGAACGATTTTACTGCCGCCAACTTACATTTTGCGTAAGGGCCAGGAAGATAACATTAGAGAGATTAGGGCTCGTACGATGGCATATAGAAAGTCGTTTTCCCCTCGCTCAATTTGAAAAAAGTGAAATGACTGGTAGTAGTACAGGATACCCTCCGCCACGCGTCATTCAGTAGTTTTTGGAGTGTGTATGAAGGTGTAGACGTGTTGAGAAGTTCTCTGCAGTTCTTCGCTGTCATGTGAGAGTCTTGGGGACCTATCGTAAAAGGGACTTACTGTAATATTTTCTGCTCAGTCATCAGGATAGAGTTCAAGACGACAAAGATAAATATTCGGAGGAAAACTGTGTACCATAATAAAACGCTAAGACATAAGGCGGAAGACGTAATACCAGATGCTGGGCATTCATTTTTTCGTCAGTCAAGTTACTGGGGTCGGATCCTTGCTATGCAGCCGATTGAGATTATTTGCAGTGATGCACTGGCAACAGCTCCACTCTTCCCGGGCGTTTTTGCTACTCTATATAAAATCATCCTGTCGCCACCTATTCAAGACGCTTGGGGTATTGACACTCACAAATCAGTACATCTACTCGTTGATGATATATCTAATCAACAACAAAAAACTTTTCCAATGTAAATCTTATTAACGACCATAACGCAAGGCAGAAGCAAGGCATTCACATAGGCTCGACTACTCTTAAAACAGTGCAAAAAGGAGTTATCCAGGTGAGAATAAGAATTTACAAAAAGCTCCCAATGAGCATAACGGACATTCACAACCCCCATGTATTAAAGAGGGAAGTGAAACAATTCGTCTTAAACCATGCTCTATATAATGTAAATGAATTTTTAGAGTTATAAAATCTGTAAACGATATTTTATATTATAGACGGTGTAATCTGTATACCAATGTTTGTAATATTGTGTATCATGTACACTGGCGAAAAAAATCGCAACACTATATTGTTTGCAAGACTATTCTTTTCCTTGAAACCTTGAATGTAATATTGTATGTCTTGTATTTAAATTGTTCACAGAATTTTTTTTCTTCGCTTTTTTCCCATATAATGCATTCAAGGACTTGTCCTACATTATAGTACAATATTTGTACATATTGTAATTTAACAGGAGCAAACAAAAATCAATCACTCAGTGTAATTCTATGTTGTTACCTCACAATTCGATAGTCATTCAACAGGGTGAACGATAAGTTTTTCTGTGAAAATGTTATGAACCACCTATTTGATGCAATGTCTCTCTATGACTAAAATAGTAACTGATTTGTGTTCATCTTAAATGACACTTCATAGACAAGACGTTGTCGTAGTTCTTACTACTTTAATGAGGCCTGAGAAAACAGGAATGGAGGATTTGCTGTAATTCTCGACATCCGACCTCTAACACATCCTTATAGTGGAGAAGCAGCACAGTAGATCTGAAAGAGTATTGGGGAGAGAGGGTTAACTACAAAAAATAGCTGGTGGAATGTGCATCTCGTTTAGACGCTGGTTCCCACGTGCAGAAAAATGGTGTTGGTTGGAGTGTAGCATGCTTTGTCTAAGTGGTTTTCTGTGTTGGAATGTTTCATGTGAATAACATGCTAGAGACCTCTTCCACACTGTATAGACTAATAATAATGTCATTGGTACATTAAGCAATGCTAATGGCGTGTGTAGGTTTGAGGGAACATATTCAATTGTCTCCTAGGGCTGATGTTCGCATCTTGCATTAGGCACAGCTCGATTTCAGCTACTGACGGTTTACAAATTGTCCTGTGTTATGGCACGAACGTGTGAAAAGACAGCTCCAGAATGGATATAAACCCTTCTAACTAAGGAGTATTTTAGTGTAGGGCCCGCTTCCTCTGTTTCATCACATCCCTCATACATCACTTTCGATAATCTAGTGCATTCTGTTTATACTCTAACATGCTCTATGTCGCTGATAATCTGTATCTTCAGCGCCACTTAAAATCTAAACTCCCTTACACATCGACGACATTGAGAGGTTTCTATTGTTTTTGTTAACTGACATATTTTTTAAAAAATCTGATGGGGCAGTAGTTAAACACAGATACTTATTCAAATCTCACATACGCTTAGTCTAATCTGCTTATTTGCTGCTGCTACTGTGTGTGTGTGTGTGTGTGTGTGTGTGTGTGTGTGTGTGTGTGCAGTCGCATGAGACATCTACTGCTCGCCAATCTTTTAAAAGCGTAGTGTTGGCGTATGGCCATTAAATACTAGTTAGACGCCATGCATATTGTTATATTTTTACATTAGGTAAGACATATTTATCACTGGAAGCCATATCTGAGCTGTACAGGGGATGGTCAAGTGCCTCTTATTGGAAACTTGTCAGGGATTCCTGACTTCTTTTCCAACTTTTTGTGGACTCAAAATAGCATTCAGTTTGTTTCAAATCTGTTTACCATATTTAGTTTTGCCTTAGGTCAATAAACTGAATTAATAGAGCACCTTTCCTCTCTCAAGATACCTGAGCATGAGCTTCAAGGTAAATGTCTGGCCAAGTTTCACTATGCAGAGTACCAGCTTTTTTCTCAAGGTGCACACATGGAATTCACGTCTGTAATAATGCAAGTGTCGTAGTGGTTAGCACACTGGACTCACATTCGGGGGGGGGGGGGGGGGGGGGGGTGTCTTGTAACAATGTTGTTTAGCGAACGATCGCCTTCGCATGCATACCATGAGAGGCGAGTACATTCCACTTATCTTAAAACGCATGGTAGAACACGAAGACAGTACAGACCGTGCAAAAACTGGTGAGGAGGCGGGAAAAGTTTCAAAGCAGTCTGCACGCTTACTGAGCAATTTGCTTTCCAGACAAAATAGCATGCTGCAACCTTTTCTATGGTCTACTCCTTCGTTTGGTGTGTAATGTGGAGCTTTTTGTCATCAGAAAAGAAAAAAAAAACAGGCTTATAGCAGCAGCTCTTCGAACCACGTTCTTCTTTCTTTGAGGCGTTTCTGATGTTGAACATGTTACATTTTCCGGAATTCTACTGCGAATTTGATTTCAGTGATACTTTTTTGTTCACTGGACACCTCTCCAGTCTTTAAGTATACAGAATGGCTGTATGTGATTATTAAATATGTACATATTTCTCATGATATCTTGAAATAAACCTAAACAGTATGTGGTCTGGACTGGAAGATTTCCCACAACTGCTGTCAGTTAGCTGTTTACATGGACATATGGTTAAAAGACTGACTACTAACCATGCATGCAACCAAGCCTGTAGGTCGCACTGTTGTGAGCAGTAGTATTGTAAGAGTAGCTGTTTCAAGGTGCTTTTCGATTTATATTAATTATGGACCTCAGCAGCACATGGCGACATTGATGCGACCCTAGCGACAAACCGACATGACAACTAAAGTTATTATGATTAGATCGTCACTGCTACAAACCTAAGTACTATGTGATGATATGTATGAGTGTATACATCCTATGATACAGCTACTGAATCTACCACCACCAGAAGCTAGCAGTTACATATGAATACTGTCAAAAAAGTGTTTCAACATGAATTCGTCATTCGCTAATAATTATCTTCATGGGTAGCATGTAGGTCAGGCATACTTAATAATGCACAGAAAGTACCATTAGACTTCCTGCCTTTGAAGTGTTTGCACGATCAATGCTAGATGCGAAAACTGTTAGCAAAAACTGACATTACCTGTCACAATCGGTAGCTGTCTTAACACAATTCTGGCATAAGATTGGTGGCACCTCTATATGGCCACAAACCAACGCTGTTCCAGAAAGTGTACAAAGGCTTGCACTTTTCATAGCATCTGTCAAAGTATACTTTCACTGATGTTTTCAACACATGGTTTGATGCATAGTGGCGAAGGAACTGCTTAGTGCGTTTGTCGACTGTGTAACATTTCACACTATAAATCGTCCCACTTCTTCCATAGACCTAAAAATACACATAATCTGAGAAAACTCATATGCAGAACATTTGGAGAAGAACAGGGAGCTCTGAAGAAGGAAACAAACACATGCACAGAAAGCAATATTGCTCCTATTGTTTCCTAGCTGTGGCTCTATTAGCAGTTGAACTATATATCTAATTTTAAACACTAGCTTTGATTTCCGGTATAAAAGATTAACGCATTAAACTCCATAAATGCCCTGCTGTTAACTTGTGTAAGAGCAGCGAGTGGACGCTTGAGTGGTTAAAACTCTTTTATAGAAAATTATTGCAACTCCACTGCTGCTACAGATTTAAAGTTTTGAGTACTGTAGGTGGTTTGTGTGTACTGTGAAATGGTGGTGATTTTGCGCGACACATCTGGCAGAAGGCGCAGCTGTGTGTGTATTAGCCAAAAAATGTGTCAACAAGACAATACCACATGGCTGGCACGAGCATGATATCATATACCCGTAAGTGCTGGTTCGTGATATTTCTGTCATACCATTCCCTCAATTACACAGCCAATACTACCAATTTCTTACAAACTGAAAAACATGCTACAGCCAACAGTTAAAATACTCTGCTACTGCAAGTTCAACTGCCAGCACTTTATAAATTGAAATTGTGTATTTATTGTTGTTGTTTGATAGAGCTGCTATTGTCAATTTAAAACCAATAATTAAAGTAATAACAATTCATTATCACGCCATATTATATTTCCCCTGATTGCTTAGCAGTCCAAATAAACTTGATGTAGAAGGCTGCTGCTGTGAATACCTCCTTGTTGACTCTTGTGCTGTGGAGTATTGCTACTGTTGTAATGGTTCAGTAAATAGTAGTTCAGTTAACATTGTAATAATAACAAAACCCTAACTGTAACAACATTAACACATAATAATAGTAATGGTAATAGTAATTAGAGATGGATGAAATAATTACTGACAACTGCTTCTTGCATGGCAGGAGACTTGACAGACTTTTAAAAAGGGGATCAATTGCAACAAAAGTAACATATTGTGTTGGCAGACCCAAATAGGTAATGGATCTTGCCGCCATGCTACTGCTTGTCATTATTTCTTGAACAATATTCCTCTTGTGTACAGTCATATGCTTCTCTATTATTGTGTTTTTCCATTCTTTATGCAGAAAACTATGAATACATTTCTGTGATAAATGCCTTCTTTTCTCAATGCAGGCATTTCGCCAGTTGAAGACATCAGATAGACATACATACAGACAGTGAAGAAATGATGGTGCTCTTACAATAGAATCAGAAAATTTTAAATTGCTCGAGGGGTGAGGGTTTGAACTTGCACATCATTGGCTGAAACGTTGGTGCCCCAGGCCCCCAACACAATTAGATGAGAGCATGAGGACACTGATACATATATGTAATGCTATTGGCCACAGGGGAGGGAGGGGGAGGGAATTCTAAAGAATGGGGAAGGGGCAGGGAATTCTAAGAATGCTGGAGGTGTAGTCAACAGTTCTAGGAATTCTGGTGCTCACGTTAGCAATTTTCTGCCATAATTCTCCTTGACCTCCTATTTAGGATGCTACTGCTGCTTGGATGCTTACTTCAAAACAGTAAGGCAGAGAAATTTACTCTGGCCTACTGTATTTGGCTAAATTAATATTTGAGGACACGTATCCCTGAACTTCATTGTCTGCATAGGCCACAGGGAAAATGAATATTGGATAAGGAGCAACAAAGAGTTGCGAGTTCCCTTTGGCCTTGAAACGTAGCAAATCATTTTTCATAAGATTTCGAAGCTTATTTGGGTCGCTTGATTAACTCTTAGATCATCAGGCAGGACCCCTTATATGTAATTTCGCCTTTTGAGCTCTGCAGTGTGATTTTCATCAACTTCTCGTTAAAGTATTCGCTAATAGTATGTCCATCCATTGGTAGGGACATGTATCGTCGATTCGTTTAGTTGTAGAGCTGTAGCGCCTATGGTGTAAAGTGCCATATCTTCAGACTAGATCATCTTTGATTTATCTTTGCCTATGTTCTCCCGGAGCGCTACATTTGTACTGCCATGTTGTATTCTTACTTCTGTGCTAAATAAATGTATATTCGACGTCTAAAGTGTGTTATTACCGCCCTATGACACGTAATAGCCACAGTGGTGACCCCAACATCATCGTCGTGTGTTCGCAAATTATTTTGTGTTTCTTCTCATCATTAACGGACTTTGTGTGCCAGACCACACTGTCTTTGGAACAATGGATCTACCAGTGTCTTTCTGTGCTAGTGCCTCGCATCCTACTGACGGTGTTTGTGTATTTACAGGTATTCCTAACGTGCATTTAGTTAAAAGTGAACAATTACCTATGTCCAGCCATGCCGGCGGCCACTTAACCTTAACTGGCTCAACATGGCCACCATCAAGGGCAACTACTCAACAACAGGTGCCACATGGACAGTGCATGCCGCTTAGTGACATTGTGAACGATAATCCAGTGAAGGACGTTTTGGTTCATCCCTCAGCTATGCAGCCTCCTTCAGTTTGGTTTGATGTTCCAACGAAATTCGAGAACTGTAATTCGAACATCCAATGCACAGGGTCACATATTCTTATATGCCTAACGTTGCAACACCCCTCGCCCTCCCCCACACGCCATCTCGACGACGCCAGTCGCCTCAACCACGCTGGTTTCGGCGACCGTCGCTCCATGGTCACACCACGATCGCCTTCCGCCTACTTTCCTAACAGCACTGTCCGTTCCGCCTGTGCCGGTTACCAGATCAGCCCCCCCGTGGCTGCACCACAACTGCCTTCTGCCTGCTGTTGCAACAGCACCAGTTGTTACACCAGCTCCGTGTTCGCCATCGGGCCTGCAGTTGGGACACATTGTGCTATCGGTTGCACCTGCTCACTCCATATTCTGTGCTGCTTGCGGCCGCCCCCCCATGCAGGCCTCAGGCGACACACCATCCACCGCTATTGCACTCCCGATGTCGGGGGCTTCCTGCCCCACTCACACAGACTTTCGCCTACCAGTGTGGTGTCAACATGTGTTACCCGGCAGGTTTCCTTAGCTGCCAGCTTTGCAAAAGGACAACCCTAAGACTTAGTTCGCATTGGTGGATCACCTACTGGATATCCACGGGATTTCGGACGACGACGCACGTTTCGTCTGCCTGGTGGTCCACCTCCATACTCATCCAGACCTCATCAGAGATCTGCTCCACTCACTGCTCGCCTCGTCCAAGTATTTAACTGCAAAAACATTGCTCATTGAATGCCTTTGTCGCCCACCAGCAGAGACTATCCACCACATTATTCATGACAAGCACCTTGATGACCACACACCTTCACAGCTTTTGCGGCGCCTTCATGCATTAATTGATGATCAGGCACTACCAAACACTGCACTCTGGACATCATGGATGGCCAAACTGCCGTCGGACCTAGAACTTCACCTACTGTCTCACATTGTCGACCCTCTCGAGGTTCACCTACCTACACTATCATTCGTCACCAACACTGCCTGTCATGGACGACATCCCCATCGACATCAGTTGGCACATCTGCACCTTCAGTTTTGCGCTCTGCTGGCAGAGGACAGCGCACTCGCCTCAGCACCTCAGTGGCCTGTCAGGAGCTGCCACCTAGCGGCCAACAGGAGGTACTGCTTGTGTTCTGACAGCAGCCGACCCCGCCCGAGGAGCAGCACGAGTGGTCTCAAGCAATGATGCAGTCAGCTGTGTCCCCCTCCCACCCCAGACCACCTTGCCTCCAAGCTTACCTGCTATACTGGTACCATGCCACTTACAAGGACGTCGCTCACAACTGCCACACGCCTTGCGCATACCCAAATGATTCCAGCAGGCACGTTTAGGTGCCACGTCAGACTACGGTCCTTAACAGCACTTACCATCCAACACCGCACCACTTGGTCCAGCAGCGCGACGTCTCTGTGTCAGGGATTTGTTGTCAGGCACTCGCTTTCTTGTCAACACTGGCGCCAACGTCAGCATTATCGCAGCCAAGCATGCCTGCTTTCTCCTGCTAACCTCACTTTGATTGCTACAAATCACTCTCCTGTTGTGGTCCTTGGCTCCATCAAGATGTCGCTTTGCCTCTCACCAGTCGCCCCTTCCCTTGGAGCTTCCACATCGCTGACGTGGATGAACCTGTGATCGCATTGGACTTCCTACACCATTACAAACTTTCGCCAGACCTGCAGGCACCTACACTCTGCCACGCATCTGGTTCTACCGTTCCGTGGTCGAATGTTTTCCACATGTGCATCTCTGCTCGACCATATTACTGCACAACTCCCTGATTTATCGGATGTGGGTACACAAATTGATGACCTCCGCATGCATAATAAGGTGTTACACACTTGTATTGTCGACGCCTCTGCTGAATTATCATACGCACATAGTATGATTCACAGCCTGTCTACAGATCTGCAATGTACAGAACCATCTACTGCACCTTCATACTACATTGCACGTGTGGTGAGTTTCCCTCTGCCCGCTCCTGTGTCTACATTGTCACAGGCGAATCTACAGGATGCTCATGTTCCCGCTTTGTGGGATTCCTCACACTGTGTGGCTGCCACGCCACACCCTCTGTCGTCGTCTGCTGCCGACGTCCCACCCATGCTGTTCTGGCCCATCAAGGTTAGTGAACTGTCATCGCACCAGCCTCCCCTCTCCCCCCCGCCTGCCTGCCTCCCTTCTCAGGTATTGGGCATCAGCAATGGCACTTATCACAGAATCCACACCACGGACAGCCCACCTGTATGTTATAAAGCTAGGCGTCTTAACGCTTCCAAACTTCTGCTCGTGAAAGAAATAGTTCAGGATTTATTGGCTTCCGGCACACTCCAACCATTGGACAGCAACTGGCCTTCACCTAACCACCTTGTTTTTAAGAAGGACAGCTCCTTATGCGTTTGTGGGGACTACACGTCCCTTAATCTTTGGACAATTATCGATAACTATCCCATTCCTAATATCCAGGATTTCACGCAATTACTGCACGGCTCAAAAGTCTTCTCTGTCTTAGATTGTTTGAAGGTGTATCACCAATTTCCTATGGTCCTGCTGGATATTCCGAAGACAGCCATCATCACACCCTTCAGCCTATATGCATACTGTTACATATCTTATGGCTTGAAAAATGCTACACAGATGTGGAAAAAATTCATTGATTCCATTTTGCTACCTCTGCCTTTCGCTTTTGCTCATTTGGATGACATTCTGACTTTTTCCTCCTGTGCCGAGGAGCACCAGTTTCACCATGAGGCAGTTCATTTGGCTCTCACAGCCAACTGTGTGGTGATCAACCATGATAAATCTCAACTCTGTTCTACAGCAGTTACGTTCCTAGGCCATACCATCTCGGCTGACGGCTTTTGACCAATGGATTCTCGTGCTGAAACCATTCTCGCACTGCCTCTTCCTGAAGATTATGCTCAACTCCGTCATTTTCTGGTACATAAACTTTTATCAACACCATATCACTCAGGCTGCCTCCGTCCAATCAGCCCATATCAACGCCCTCTCCAGTAAAAATACCGTGGGGAAACGAAAGTTGGACTGGGCCAAACCCATGCTTGATTCATTTGATAATCTCAAAACTGCAATCGCAAAAGCTGTCACTTTCGCCCACCCCGATCCTGAGGCCCATGTTTCTATTACAACTGATGCAAGTGAGTCAGGTGTGGGTGCTGTTTTGCAACAGCACACCGCTGAATCCACCCTGCCGCTACACTTCTTTAAAAAAAAACTAACCAGGAGTCAGTGTAAGTGATTGGCTTTCGACCGCTAGCTTCTCGCGATTTATGAGGCAATCAAACACTTCCAAAGTGACCTTGAGGGGTGCCCTTTCACTATCCTCTCGGACCACAAGCCTCTCATGGATGCTATACGCAACCCGCCTAAGGACCTTCAGCCGCGACGTTTCCAGCATATGGATTACATTTGCAAAAACATTCCTCAGACGCTTATCACATCCGCGGTGTGGAAAATGTTGTAGCTGACTATCTATCTCGTATCTCGGTGCTTACCACACCCTTGAACTTAGATGAACTCGCCTGACTCCAAACTGAAGACATCGATACACAGCGATTAGTTTTGGACAATGAGTCTTCGCTCGTTATCCGACCTCTTGCCCTGCATGGGTCGACGACCCCAGTCCTTTGTGACCTTTCTAATGGCTGCCCCGCCCCTTGATACTGTCCACTCTTCAGCTTTACAGAACTTGGTCCACCCTGGAAGGCAGGCAACAATGAGACTTGTCACTGAACGCTTTGTCTGGCTTGGCGTGCGGCGTTACCGCTGCACTTGGACTCCTGCATGTGTCCCATGCCAACATAGTAAAGTTGATAGACATGCACAGCCTCCTTCAGGCACCTTCAACGTCCCAAGGGGTCGCCTTCGACATCTCCACATTGACGTGGTTGGTCCACGACCCTCTTCCGAGGGTTATAAATACATATTATCTATGATCGACTGTTTAACCCGTTGGGTTGAGATGGTCCCTCTCATTGACAAACAGCAGAGTCCATAGCTCGTGCTTCCTTATCCATGTGGGTCGCGAGGTTTGGCTGCCCTCTTACCCTCACTACTGATCAGGGATGACAATTCGAGTCCACGATTTTTGATCGACTATGCGAGCTGTATGGTTCACAAAATTCCACACTATGGCCTATCACCCATAGGTGAATGGCCTGGTTGAACGATGGCACTGAACTCGGAAAGCTGTACCATGATAGGTTATGCTCCGAGGCCCTCCCTTGGGCCTTACTTGGCATCCGTTCCACACATAAGGAGGACCTGAATGCATTGCTGGCAGAGATCCTATATGGAGAACCCCTCATCCTGCCAGCAGAATTCGTGTAGGACGCATCACCAGCTGACGCCATGAACCTCCCGGCCCTTGTGGAACCGGCGCATTCGCCTGTCGCTCACCTACACCCCACCCCGCCTTGCCTTCATACCACACTGCCGGTGTACGTCCACGTGTGGCATTGCAATCGAGTTATTCAGGCCTGCACTGCATTTTACGTCGTGGAGTGAATACAGCCGTAATATTTCTCAATGGTCGACCTCAAACAGTTTCCGTTAACCACTTCAAACTGGCATGGTCCCTCTCTGAACCGCATTCCGACGCTTCCGATCTGCCTGCCTTCGCCATCACGCCTGCTGACGCCGCCGACGGGACCTTGAGCGACGTTCAACCACCTACGCAGCAGTCCATCACATGTCACTCTGTTGGCATGGTTTCTGATGCGCCCGCTTCTTGTGCTGGATGCTGCCTTCAACCGCCACGCTGGCACGAAGATTTTGTGTTCAAGTGAGAAAGCTTCCTTCCGCCTTGCTCCGCACTGCCAGGGGGTGGGAGGGGGGGGGGTGGCTCTGTGTACCTCTGGCGTAAAGCGCCATATCTTTAGACTTGATCATCTTTGATTTATTTTTGTCAATGTTGTCTCAGCGCACTACGTTTGTACTGTCATGTTGTATTCGTTTACTTCTGTGCTAAATAAATGTATATTCGACATCTGAAGTGTGTTGTTACTGCCCTACGACACAAAATAGTCACAGCACTATTCGTTTACAAAGAACTGGATAACAAAAGAAGCATCAGATATACTTTATTTTATAATGTTAGAAACCTGTAACAACTCTGTTTGTCATACTGTCAACTTGCTATACTATTAACATGACGTCTAAATAGTTCGTAGTTACTGTAATTCATAATACAAAACTAAACTGAGAATGTAACCAATGTGTTTATTTAGGCTACTTGATTATATATTGGAATTCTATCTACACTATAAAAAATGTACTGATATTTGAAGCATGAAAAATGGTAGGTATGCTCGGGATAAAGTAATTTCAGTTCAGTTAACAAAACTGTAAGGAACATTGTTTATTTGAACCATTCACCTCTGTATCCATGAAAATGACAGATATGTATTTGATCTTTTATCCTGTTTCATGTATTTCAATAATAAGCAACGAATGATAACATTTTCTGTAATTTTGAACAACTTATCGAAATTTCTACATGTAACAGTTTTCATGTTGTCAGGGAATGTACATAAGACCCATGAGAAATGGCGCTAGAGAGGCAAGTACAATGTGAGAATTTGAGCTGCTCTGTGTGTGTGTGTGTGTGTGTGTGTGTGTGTGTGTGTGTGTGTGTGTGTGTGTGAGTTCAAGAAGTAAACTAAATTCAGAGTTCTAAATACGAGTATATGTGACTCACGTTTTGACCTTCTACGTCACTGGAGAAACATGGTGTTCTCTGGCCTGTCATCACTTAAAGAAATTTGCAAGAACAAGCAACTGCAGTGGTGCACAGAATAGAACTTCATATCAACTTCGTTTATTTAACAATCTGTGTTACGCTCATCCCAAATCAAGAACTTTTATTTCAGCTACCTTCTCCAAGATTTATATTCGTAAAAACTTTTACTCTGATTTATTTATTTTTTCGACAATAATTATTATCCCCAGTGAGGTGGTTACACTGTAGCCCTTAACTCATCAGTAGAGCAATCCATGGTTACGTAAGTTATGTCATGCAAGTAATATTTGATCGCTTTAGGCCTCAGTGTAGTAAGAATATAAGTTAGTTTGTATAAAGTGTTGAAGAAAGGGAAAAAAAATTAATGAATATACCTCTGCATTGTGAAACACACATGTCCTGGATTAGTAGTAATCATAAGCTAGATTAAGTCTCAACAATAAGGGATTCTACACACTTTCGATGAAGGTGCTGAATTACATGGTTGCATTTGTAAATGTACTTAAGGGACTTCACTTTAATGCAGTTATTCCTTTTTTATTTTCTCTGGGCTAGTGGCTTTTAACAACGTGGACACCAGCATTAGTTTTCTATATCGAAGGATCAGTTACCTGTTTTTAACCAGGGTGAACAGTTTTGATAGCTGTACATGAAATGTACACACTGGATAATCTTCAGTATATATAGTGGACATGTTCTTGATTATAACCCTAAAAAAGAATTGGGTGGTATGAAGGACATTAGTGAGAACATAGCATTTTTCTTGCCAGATTACAAGTTATATCCATGGTCTGATGTAAGCCCAGGTACATGTAAAGTTTTAAAACAAAGCTGAGATACTTAATATTGTTACTACTTAGGGACTTATTCATTGTAAAGTGTCATGAATTATAACTTTTTGTTTGAAAATGAAGACACAAATAGCATGGAAAAAATCGCTATGGTGCCTCATGGAAGATATGAGTTAAAAAGTTGTTAACGTTGATTTGTAGAATAAGGTTGTCATGACATCATCCAGCTATGTAGGCACAATGAGGCCTAACACTTCACTTTGGCTTAAAGCGATGTGTGTTACTGTGATCTGTCATCCGATGAACGATATCTTTTATTTTTAAGAAGGAATTGTCTGTTAGTCTGGTGGAAGTTTGCAACCCGCCTTCTGTCTGCGGAATATACCATGTGCTGGGATGAAAGCAGCATATCTGTGAAATGTGGCTATATTACGGCGTGTTGTGGCATTTTCTGCAGTGAGCGATTACTCTACACCCCTAACGTCCTTCCTAGGAGACACCCTCCAGTCCATGGAGCCAACACCACCTAGAGAAACGGTCAAACGACAACTGTGTTGCAACGTCATAGCCAAGTAGTAATCGTAGTATACAACAGTCAGCACCAAAAGAATTGAGTGGCTCGTAAAATGAGCGATTTTTTGAGTTTGAGTTTAGTTAATAGAGAAAAAATACATAGTTTTTTAAATGCATAAGTGAGGCAAAAACTAGTGAACGATTTTTGAGTTGATATTTGAATGAGTTTAGTTAATAGAGAAAAAATACATAGTTTTTTAAATGTATAAGTGAGACAAAAACAAACACGAACGCATACTTTTGATAAATTTTGAGCACAGCATGTAAGACATTACAGGCACATTTGTAAATAAAACTACTGACTTCTTTGAAAAATGCGTCATTTTCGTGCATATGAATTTATAGTGCTCCTCAGGATCCATGTAATTAATTTCGACAAATACTGTTTCAGAAAAGTTATAAACTTATTTGGAAAAGGCTGAATCTTCATACGGAGCGAAGTTTATTTAAAAACAAATATAACAAATAATAAACAATAGTCTCTGTTTTCTTTCACAGAATAAACAACAACATGCACTGTTCGCTCAGTCTGGCGACGGCGATTCCCACACAGCCCTGCTCCATCCTGCGGTAAAGGGGAAATCCAGGGACATAGAGATACTTGTATTCTATGCTTCTGCCAGCTTCAGAACATCTCAGAGGCATCTGCTACTCCTCCTCCAAGGCAGCCAGATTCGTTGGGTGTAGTTGGGCTCTGTACCCACGTCGTCTCTTCTTGCTGATGTTTCAGTGGTAAAGGGGCCATCTCTGTCTGTCGTTGCTCTCCTGTCCGTTCCTCAGTCAAGAGTATGAGTTCAGGTTACACTCGTTACACTCGTTCCACATCATTGCGAAATATCGTATTCATGATCCATGGAACTAGTATTAATCTAATCTAATCTAATCTTTGGAGACAATTTGCTGCTTTCTGTGAAACTCTGTCTTCATCGTGTGGCTGTTTATGGCTAGTGCCTTGTATGGCCCAGAGTAAGGCGGTTGCAGGGGCGGTCGTATTGCATCTGTCCATAACCCCACATGGGAACAGTGCCCCAATTCTTAGTGTACAAACTGGGCGCCATCTCCAAGCTGAGAATCCAGTGCCGGACATAGTTTGGAAATGTGTTCTCGCACTTGCTGCAGAACATGGGGCATGTCTCTTGTCATTGCTTCCGATGGTGCAGCAAAAAATTCTACTGTCAGGCAGAGGACCTCCCCATAAACCAACTCTGCCACTGAAGCTCCTAAATCTGGCTTGCAAGCGGGCTGTAATCCTAGCAACACCTGGTAAGCCTGAAGTCCAGCTCTCAGCATGGCACATCAAGGCAGCCTGTGCCAACACTCGACCATGCCATTACTTTCAGGGTGGTAGGCTGTCATGTGATTCTACCGAAATCCACAAAACTTTGCCAGTTCTAAAAAATAAGATCGATTCAGATTGGCAGCCTTGGTATGTGGTCACATGTAGGGGGCAACCGAAATGGGCAATCCAAGTCGCCAAAAGCACTTGTACCACTCTCTCTGATATACCAGCCAATGGCACTGCCTCTGCCCATCACATGAACTGTTCGGCCTTCCGTGCCTACTGCCGGACGCCGTCGCCGTTTGGGTACACACATGGTTTTGTACATCTCATTGCCTTCTCGCCAGTGGTACCAACACATGTCCTCAAGTTGGCTACCGCTGTTAGCCCCATTGTTGTCCTTCTTTTGGCCACGTGAGCTCAACCTGTACTGTAAAGCTTCAACTTGACCCATGAGTTCATGATGCTGTATGGCTAAATCCCCCAAATCTTGTTCTTCTTTGTAGCTGTGGTCTCTTAATGTGCACAACCTTCCACAACCAGTATTGTACATGCCTCATGTGTATTAAACTTTGCCTACTGTCGTTATGAATGTCAGAACATCGACTTTTGCGCAGAAACCGCCGATTTGAATGCACCAGGTACAAACGAAGAAAAAAGAAATATAACAAATAACAAACAACAATCTTTGTTTTCTTTCACTGAAGAAATTAAAAAATACACTGTACACTCAGTCTGGTGATGGTGATTCCCACAAATTGTTAGGAAAGTCTGGGACATTTTAAAGTGTACAGTAGTTGTTTAATAAAACATTCACACACTTTCAAACAATATTTGTGTACAATAAGACAGAGACATGCACTTCACTGTTGGTTGTATTCATACAATTTTATTACTACTACGACCTGAAATACAAATTCAGTGACTAGAATTTGGTTTAATGGAACTCCTTTTGAATAAATATTCAGTTTCAAATTATTATCAATCACAGTGTACACTAAGCAATGGAACTACACACATAGATTGACACACACAAAAAAAATACTTTTCTTTCATTATTTTCACAGTATTCTTCAGTAAATATTACATTAAATTCATCTTTAAGTTCCTGGAGATTGTTATTCGAAGTTCTTTCTAAAAACTCATGGCTGGCTACACTAATCTCGAGGCTTTCCTGCAGTACTGCTGCCTCCAATGTGCTTCTTCTTCTGGTTCCCCTCTGCATGGTGCTGCAGCTGATGATAGATAGACTGGACAGATCGAAAAAATTCCTGGCACGGTATTTGAATCAAGTCGTGGTTTTAATATTTTCCCAAATATGCTTTGAAATGCTTCTGGCACACCTGAAGAAAGAGCAGTGATGTACTTTAATCATAATATAATAAGCCAAAGGATCCAGCAAACAATAACATACCGTAAGCTAAAACATGCATTCCTAAATTACACTCAAAACAACTTACCACTGAATAATTAATAACCGCGAAATCCTCGCTTGGAACCGAATGAAGTCGTTTCTGTCTCATTACAGCGTCTTTAGGAACCTTGTCTCCTGCTGTGTAATTCCCAGTAACTTTTGGTATGCGATATTTCATAACTATAATGAGGATGAATTTATATAAACATATATTATGTTGCATTAAACTCACACAAACACAGCTTAGTAACACACAATATGATTCTGTGTACCCAAATAACAATTTCGTAATGATCACCTAGCACAACAAATCTTTTATACCCATCACATTGATACAACACGAGACAGCTGTTGACTTTTGCTGTTTGTCGCTGACATCACAAATTCGAGTTCTCACACTCGTCCAGCCTTTCCATCTACAAGAGTCTGGTTGCACTGTGGAAGTAAAAAAAAGAGAATTGAGGAAGGGAATAGCAGAGTAGACTTACCCTGTGCATTTTTTGGAAGCCAGAGTGGGCGGATCTGCCGCCATCTTAAGTAGCCCAAACATTACATTTACGACTGATTCCTATTCATTACTTCTATCATGTAGGCGCAACAGCTATTTTAAATACTAAAAATTACATTGTTTACATGAATAACATAGTATCAGAAAGGCTATTAAGGACGTTTTTCTGTTCTTGAATGCATATTAGCTCTAATAATACGACACATTTGACGTTCTTAATGTAAATTGTCTTTTTGTAGACGTATTTCGAATGACCAAGAAGAAAGAAAGTGATGTGAAGTAAAAAATTTAGTAATCCATTGTAATCTCCCTCCTCCTTCCTTCTTCCATCTATTGTCCACATTAAAAAATGCCCAGTCCAAGTAATTAATAAGCAAAGTCTTTTATGAACATTTGAGAGGAGCGAAGATTACAATAAACTTTAACATTTATTCAGTTCGTCATTTTGAGATGGCTCCAGTTTTTCTTATCTAGGGGTCTGATTCTTGAAGTTGAAAATCTAACATCAGGTCCTCATGGTTGCATTGAACTAAATAAATTGAAGAGTGTTGTTGCAGATATTTAAATAAATACAGTTTTCACTGATTTTCTCACACTTTAGTGTATCATACAGTATTTTGATTTTTCTCATTCAGGAAGCCGAAATTACATTGTTCACACAAAAATACATCCAATCACATCAGAAGCAAGCATATGAATTTCACACTCTGCAAAAATAAAAACAATATTTCAAAGGGTTTACAATTATTCTTAACTAATGAATTCCTACTAGTTTTCGTTAAATTATTCATTTCGATTATTATTTCATAAATGAATTCAGAAATAAAAATAGTAAAGAGTACAGGAGTGTGTAATTAATAATAGAAATTTTAAGTGTACAAATAATTTGTAATTTCAAAAGTTTCTAAAAAAATAATTTTAACTGTACCTTCAGAACTATTACTTACCAATTATAACATTGAAACTAAAATGTCATATAAAGTAAGTCCTGACCTGTCCAAAATTCAAATAAAAAATAATACTTGTATCGACAACAACTGTTGAGGAAAAGTAATGCCAGAGCATGATGTCATGTTACACCATTTAACTCTACTTTTACTGTATTTGTATTGAGAGCACATCAAGCTGGAACTCCAAAACAGATGCTTGTTTGCTTACTGGTATGGCTTATTGTTCATTACATTTTCAGCTTTCATCTCATTTACACAATATTATGTGACGTAATGACAACTCCTTTGTTCTTTTGTGTCCGTGTGTTGCTGCCTTCTAAAATCATTATGATTTTACACGCTATATTGAAGACGACAGAGTGATCGTTTGACATGCTAAACTGTGGCACCCGTTTTTTCAGACTATTTAAATGAGGAGTTTATTATATTATCAATTGGTGCTTTCACTGCAATTTTGGAAACTGTTGATGTCTTTATTTTGTTTGGAAATGTGAACCTGCAAACTTCTGAAAGAAAATGACCTCACAATACGATATCTAAAAGGTAAAATTAGCGAGTTTTAAAGTAGGACCACTGTGGCTCAGTTAGTTAAATGGAAGTATACGGTGACAGATCATGTGTTCAAAACTAATAAGCGTCTGAGTTTTTTTTATGCAAAAATTGCTGCCAACTAGTATTGTGATGCGAAGTCCACGTTGAACTCGACACAAGCAGAGTATTACCTTCAGAAATGATTCAGTTCTCAAAATTGAAGACTTAAGTGTCTAAAGCCAGCGCATATTTTGATATACATCCTCCATATTGTCAACCAATTACACGTATTATTGAAGAATTGCATCAGTGTGTCTGAAGTTGTTCCAGTAGCAGTAGTTTTTTAGTAAGTATTATTGAATCTTACCTTCAAACACAGTTTTGAGACTTTGAATCTCACCAGGGAAAAAGACAGGTGCCAGTCTGACGTATTTGCCATGAGACATCAGGGAAGTCATTGGTCACATCTAGTGCTAAATTTAACCTCTCATTTGTTACTGTGTACGTAGTAGGTACAGCATTTTTGCTGAAAGTAGTTGATCAAAAAGATTTTTTCTCAAATATCACTTTTAGGTAAATGTACTGAGCTGACAATATTTGCAAATGTTTCTTTATGTCAGTAAAATGTAAAGTTTTGCTAAAATTACTTATCTGACACTTACTTTCAAAATATTTTAAAATTTGCAGGAGTACCTCCTCGCAGTTTCCAAATGGTGATGACTACTGGATAGAAGAAATCTCTTTTCGAGACAAATGGGACAAAGATATTAAACTACATGGAAAAACAATCTACAGTATGCTGTGCCCTTCTACGTCTATGTTTTGTGTGTCAAGGCAGTCTGCTTTTCTCACATACATTGCCACTATAGCTCAGCTCACGTCACGTAAGATGGCGCTTCTGCGCATAGAGGCGTAGCAGTGAAGGGATGAGAACTGCACACGCGCAGCAGCAGAGAGCAGGCAGACAAAGTCCACGTTGCCGAACTGCGTTGCTGCGGGCAACAGTCAGGCTCATTTGCCAACGGCATATCGTATTATACGTTCAAATCTATGAGGGGAATAGTAAATATTAAAACCAATATCGACCAGTCGTCATGAGTGAAATATTAAATCACGTCTTGATGACTTTGCGTCCACTGTTCCACAGATTTACTCTGTATGAAGTTGGAAAGCGAGAACAGCTGACACAGCTTTGTGAAGACGTGAAGTACAATTTTGCTCTCAAAGACAATTGTCTAACGACAACATCATTGAAACTGCTTGCAATAATTATCATTTATTGTGATTTGAACTGTATTATAAGTAAAAATTTAATACACAACAAAATTAACTTCAAGCACAAAACTAATTCATTATATTTGATTGACAACTGCTTCTAGTCAAGAGAGTTTTTAAAAATGTGTATAAGGTGTGCATGTTGATGTGTTTGACTGTAGTTAAGTGTAATCACTGTGCATTAAAAAGAATTAGTGGTAGAAAAAACTAATGGAAAGACTGTCTTAAACATGATCAGTAAGTTGGCATATTTAGCGCTATTAACGGGCATTATGAGTGTAAACTAACTCTTTTGACATTATAGTGAGAGACCGCATTTATAATCCATTGAACAAGCAAACAATTAACAATCATCTGCGAATAACGCCAGGGAATGATGACCAATAACACTAAAAACCATCGATATCTCGACAAGTAACAGCTACTGTTATTTTAAGGTCTAATCCAGTTCTTGCCTTGAAAATGACAGGGGTTTACATGTGGACATATCAGACTTTTAACGAATCTACCCAGCTGCATTCTCGCATGTTATTAGAGCATACCTCACGATGGGAGAACCTTAACTTCTCCCTGGGCAATACGTTGAAAATTATAGTCTCCATAATTCAAAGGGTACAAAGTCCTAATCAAGAAGACTAGGAAGATCTCATTATTATGTATGCAACTAATATGTTGACAAATTCATTTTTTAAACCATGAGTCTTTAAAACTAAGAAATATTATTACTTTGCTCTGAAGTCTACATTGCAATACCACTGTAACTTGTATTTGAATATGTTTCCCAACAATCTGATTGTAAATTTATGATGATAGGTTAAAGACTTATATCCATCATCACTTCCCTGTCAAATTATTCTTCCTGAAACTTTTCAGCATGCCAAACAGACTGTGCCCACACTACAGGTGGGATGTTGCCTGTAGCCTTATGGGCAAGCGATTCAGTGAATGTTATTTTGAATGTTTTTTTCTCCCACATAGCCTTATCTTTTGCCCAAATTAATTCAATAGGGCTAAACTGACAGTGACACATGGCTAAGCGCTAAACTGTGTAACAAGATTCATGTGCAAGGAAGTCAAGTTTTATGTTCTGACACGCAACTGGCATAAATTAACGAACTACAGGAGATGGGCACAAGTCTGGTTTATACTGTGTTTAATATTTTTTTAGGGAAATATCTGCTTTTCTGGTGTTTATAATGGGTGTTTTCTCTGTAACAGTTTAATTATAACTGGCAATGACCAACTTCGAAGGAAGGTATGACAAGAATTGTGAATCACATCACGAAACTGACAGTGTTCATTTCTGAATGGTATTCACTAATGTTTTTCTTACACGTAAGTACAAGTTTAGTCTCAGAAACATAACCAGAAGAAGAGTCAGCATGCAGAGTAATTATCCAAGAACTTATCTCTATGAAAACTTTAAAACCGTCAATACCATCATTCATTTTCCAGCAGATCTTCCTGGAATGATTGTAATTGACCTATGTATCATTAAGGTAATACACCATCAAACTACCTCCTTCTCTTATATCGTGAATCTTTATATGGGATGTAATTTGTGCTGCACCTATGTCACTTCTTTGAACTAGAAACTCTCTTCTTAACGTATCAGGAACTAACGTCTTTTAAAATTCTTTGCACTGACGAAGCGCTTACCATTTAAGCTAATTTTCTTATGCATAACTGTAACACGTTTTTGTGATGCCAGGCATTCATCATTCACATAGAGCACTTTAAAACATTGTTTTTAAAACCATCCATTTGTCTTACAGGTTCCTTGCTATTTCTATGCTTTCCATGTAATCCGAAACCAACTTTTTCTGCTGTTCCTACAACTCTGACACTTTCGTTTACATTCTCTTTACAGTTCCCTTGCCAACACCACATGGTTCTAGTGTCCATTCTTGTGTCTTTAAATGTCACCAGTAGGAGACCTGCTTTCAAATTCACATTTGAAAAAGTTATAAATGTGGCAAATAATCTTCATCACCTGCTTCTGAAGCATTTCACATTTATTGCCATCATCTAGCTTTTTTATTGTACTTAAACATTTACAGATACACATTCACCTATATAGCAACAAGGAAAAAAATTAAAAACAAACTGACAGTTGAATTAATAACTCGGCTGTCGTGAAATACGGCAACAGTGCAGCATGTAGGAGTGAGATTCTGGCTGTCTAGCTGTAACTTGCTCCTAGCCGCTCGGAAAGAGAATGAATATTATTGGCTGCCAGTGGCTAGTGCAGGGGGATGCGCAGAACGGCTGAAAACTGGGCCGCCTTCAAATGTGACAAGGACTTTAGTCAAGCCCTTTTGCATTTTACATATATTATATGTGTAAAGGGGACTGCACATGTTCAATGTTTATTGGCAATTCTAGTCTCTCAAACCTTCAATTTACTGAAGCGATCTCACACTACCAATATCATTGAGAAAAATTGTCAGTTGATAATGCGATTTTACAAGGTTAAGATATCAAACAACCATCAGAAAATGTGTGCTGCAGTTGTATCAGGTACAGCTTGCAGGCAACAGAAAACAATGAAAAAGATGAAATGGGTACGAGGATGGTTGAAAAAAAGGAGTGACTGGTCATGTGTTAATTTTTTGATTGAAGTCAGAACCATGGATCTGAAAGAATTCATAAATTATTTTCCAATGAGCCCTGCATAGTATATCAAGTGTTTAGTGTTAATATGAGATAAAGCAGAGTAGCAAAATATGTTAATGAGAGAGGCATCGCAGCTGAGAAGAGATTAGGAGAAACTTTGAGATTTCTGGCAGCAGGCAGGTCATTCTAATGCTTGGAGCTTAGTTTCGTAATAACAGCTAGATCCCGCGTCATGTAGGTCGGCGCTTCCACGCATAGAGGCGGAACTGTAGGAAAGCGTAGAGGGGATGAGGTTTGCACATGTGTGGCCACAGAGAACTCGCAAACAAAGTCCGCGTTGCCGAACTGCACTGAGGTTGTATTATGCTTTCAAGTCTGTGAAGGGAAGAATACATTTTAAACGCGATTTCAATCAATCGCCTACATGAGAGAAATCTTACTTCACGTCTTGACGTTGCGTCCACTGCTCCACAGCGTTAGTCTGTGTGACGTCACAAAGCAAGAATAGTTGATGCAACTTTTGGAAGACGTCAAGTACAATTTTCACAAAACGACGGTTGTCTGACAAGATAATCAAAACTGTTTGCAATAATTGTCATTTATTGAGATTTGGACTGTGTGATAACTGAAAATGTAATACACAAGAAAATTAATTTCAGATTCAAATCGAAATCATTATATACGCTTAACAACCGTTTCTACGACAAAAAATTTTTTTAAAAATGTGTATAAAGCGTGTATGTTGGTCTGTCTCCAGTAGTTAAATATAAATGATTGTGCTTAAAAAAGAATTAATAGCAGAAAAAACTAGTGCAAAAGAACATCATAAAAATTGTGTGTTACCATATTTTTCGCTGTCAATAGGTGGGAGTGTGAACTGACGCTTATGATCCACTAAACAAGCAAACAGTTAACCAACTTTTCTGAATAACTCGAGGGAATGCTGACCAATAACGTCGAGAACCTCCGATATCTCGTCATGTGATCCTCCCTTTCCTTTTAAGATATTTGTGCCTTGAAAATGATAGGGACTTATTTGTCACAATGTATAAGTTTTTGACTTATTTATCCAGCAGCATTCTTGTGAGTAATTAGAGCATACATCACGCTGAGAAAAGTTAACTCTTCCTTGGACAAAATGTTGAAAGTCATAGTCTACATATTTCACAGGATACACAATCCTAATCAGCAAAGGCTGGGATGGTCTCATATACTATCTATGCAGTTGATATGTTGACAAACACATTTTTAAATCACGAGTCTTTAAAACCAAGAAATATTACTTTACTTTGTTCCAAAGTCTACATCGTATACTATCGTCACTGCTATCTGAACCATTTCCTAACCATCTGATTACTAATTTAGAATGATAGGTCCAAGGCATATATCCATCTTCATCTCCCTAGCAAAGTATTCTTCCTGAAGCTTTTCAATGTGTCGTACACAATGTGCCCATACAGAAGAAGGGAAGTTGTCTGTTGCTTGATGCACAATCATCTGTTGCTTTGAATGTGTTGTTTCTTTTCCCACACATGTCTTTTAACCTATGCGCGAATTAGTTTTATTGGATTATACTGACGATAATATGTGAATAAGCATAAAACTTATGACCCCATTCACAAAGTCCACATTAACAAAGTCAGATTTGAACATTCTGTCATGTGACGAATAAATTAACAAGTCATAGAGGTTCGGCACAAGTCTGATTTATACTACGAGCAATATTTTTATTTTTAAGCCAGAGCACAATATCCGCTGTCCTGATGTTTGTATTTCGTGTTTGCTCTGTAACAGCTGAGTGATAACAGGCATTGTAATTACAACGACCACCTTCAAAGCAATGTACAGCAAGAATTGTTCAGTGAACCACTTTTTGAAACTGACAGCGTTCATTTCTGAATGGTATCACTACTGTTGTTCTTACACCTAATTACAAGTTTACTATCAACAACAAAAACAGAAGAAGAGAACATTTATCCAAGAACCTTTTCCTACTGGAAACCATAACTCATTTTGCTGCAAGTATTCATGGAACAATTTTGATTCACCTGTGTTTCATCAAGATAACACACTTTTGAGCTACTTCCTGCTCTTGTGTCATACATATTTATAACAGGAATGGTTCGTGCTGCACCTACGTTACTTCTTTCAACCAACAACTGTCTTCTTAACGTATTTGATACCAACGTATTTTAAAATTCTTTGTGTTAATGAAGCGCTACCTTTGAAACCCATTTTAACAAGCATAATCGTAACAAGCTTTTGTGATGTCGGGTATTCACTACTTATATACATTTCAAAAACAAAGCGCTTTAAAATATGGTTGTAGAAACCATCCCTTTGTGTTACAGGTCTTTTGCGATTTGGATACTTTCCAGGCAGACCAGAACCAAGTCTTTCTGAGGGTTCTACATCTGCAGTTCATTATTGTGTTTTCAAAATGCCGAAAACAGGAGTTCTTCTCTGATCACTATTTGAAACTATTGTAGATATGATAAATAAACATACTCGCCTGCTTATGAAGCACTTCACGTTTATTGCCGTCACTTCACAAATTTATTTGGAATTAGCACTAAAACATTTGCAGAGACACATTTACAGCTTCACTACTACAAGCAAATAATACTGACAAGTGAATGAATAATTCGGTCGGTCTTTGAATGAAACTGCATTATCGCGAAGGACAACAACAGCGCAGCACGCGGGACAAAGATTCTCACAGTCTAGTTGTAACTCGCAGCTAGCAGGTGAGAGAGAGAATGAATCTTATTGGCTGCTTGTAGTTAATGGAGATGGATGCGCAGAACGGCTGAAAATTGGGCTGCCTTCCTACATGAAGTAGTAAAATTCTTTGGAAACCCATGAAGCAATTATATGTGCCTGGCAAGGACCTGTTCAGAACTAGTATAAAGCCGTTTTCTTTACGCTTTGTGCTACTAATTTGGTGAAACTGACGTGCATATCGCAGACCTATTACTAATCATTGCATATGTATGACGTATTTTTCGAAACGGGAGCTTTTTTCCAAACTGCTATGTAATACACCAATCTATATACTATATTTTCAAGTTAATAAAGTAAGCAGTGTCATAGGTAATTCTCCGTTAACCTTCTGAAAGTGGTATACCCATTGATTAACCTGGCATAGGCCTATTAAAATTCTTTTGTGCTAAAAGACTCCTTGAAATCCGAATCTGAAGTATAATGTACACAATGATGTATTGAAAAATAAACAGTGTAGCTGGTTCCTGAAGATATGTCAACATCTTACTGGAGAATATTGTCAAACCGTCAACATTTGATCTCACAGGTTTAATATGTATTGACAATACTGAGAATATTTTGAGGTCCATCAGTACTGCTCGTCAATATATCTAGTATTGACAATATGTCAATACGTGCCCTCAGACAGTCAATATGTGGACAGTTTGACAATATTATTGATCATGTGAGAGCCCCTACATTAACGGACAATATGGAGGATACCTGTCAAATTGCGCTTTGGTGTTAGACATTTCAATCTTTAATTTCAACAACTGAGTCATTTCTGACGGTAATTCCCTACTTGTGTCGAGCTTAACGTGGACTGCATAGCACACTGATACATGCCGGCGATTTTCGCATTAAAAGAAAGTAAAACTCCTGGTAGTTTTGAAGACGGGATCTTTGCCACTATAGAGGTGCATTTAACCGACTGAACCCGCAGTAACAATGATTACACAGCTTACTGTAAACCCTTGTCTTTTTCGAAAAGTTTGCAGGTTCACACTATCAAAGAAAATGTCATCAATAGCTTCCAAAATTTCAGTGAATTCACAAACTGAATATACAGGGTGGTCCATTGATCGTGACCGGGCCAAATATCTCACGAAATAAGCGTCAAACGAAAAAACTACAAAGAACGAAACTTGTCTAGCCTGATGGGGGAAACCAGATGGCGCTATGATTGGCCCGCTAGATGGCTCTGCCATAGGTCAAACAGATATCAACTGGTTTTTCTTAGATAGGAACCCCCATTTTTCATTACATATTCGTGTAGTACGTAAAGAAATATGAACGTTTTAGTTGGACCACTTTCTTCGCTTTGTGATAGATGGCGCTGTAATAGTCACAAACATATGGCTCACGATTTTAGACGAACAGTTGGTAACAGATAGGTTTTTTAAATTAAAATATAGAATGTAGGTACGTTTGAACATTTTATTTCGGTTGTTCCAATGTGATACATGTACCTTTGTGAACTTATCATTTCTGAGAACGAATGCTGTTACAGCGTTACTTGTAAATACCACATTAAAGCAATAAATACTCAAAATGATGTCCATCAACCGCAATGTATTTGGCAATACGTGTAACGACATTCCTCTCAACAGCGAGTAGTTGGCCTTTCGTAATGATCACACATGTATTGACAATGCGCTGACGCATGTAGTCAGCCATTGTTGGTGGATCACGATAGCAAATATCCTTCAACTTTCCCACAGGATGAAATCCGGGGACGTCAGATCCGGTAACGTGTGGGCCATGGTATGGTGCTTCGACGACCAGTCCATCTGTCATGAAATATACTATTCAATACCGCTTCAACCGCACGTGAGCTATGTGCCGGACATCCATCATGTTAGAAGTACATCGCCATTCTGTCATCCAGTGAAACATCTTGTAGTAACATCAGTAGAACATTACGTAACGTACATTGCTCCATTTAGATTGCCATCGATAAAATGGGGTCCAATTATCCTTCCTCCCATAATGCCACACCATACATTAACCCGCCAAGCCATCGTGGATTTTCCGTTGCCCAGTAGTGCATACTATGCCGGTTTACGTTACCGCTGTTGGTGAATGATGCTTCGTCGCTAAATAGAACGCGTGCAAAAAATCTGTCATCGTCCCGTAATTTCTCCTGTGCCCAGTGGCAGAACTGTACATGACGTTCAAAGTCGTCGCCATGCAATTCATGGTGGAAAGAAATATGGTACGGGTGCAGTCGATGCTGATGTCGCATTCTCAACACCGACGTTTTTGAGAGTCCTGATTCTCGTGCGATTTGTCTGCTACTGATGTGCGGATCAGCTGCGACAGCAGCTAAAACACCTACTTGGGCATCATCACTTGTTGCAGGTCGTGGTTGACGTTTCACATGTGGCCGAACACTTCCTGTTTCCTTAAATAACATAACTATCCGGCGAGCGGTCCGGACACTTGGATGATGTCGTCCATGATACCGAGCAGCATACATAGCACATGCCCGTTCGGCATTTTGATCACAATAGCCATACATCAACACGATATCGACCTTTTCCGCAATTGGTAAACAGTTCATTTTAACACAGGTAATGTATCACGAAGTAAATACCGTCCGCATTGGCGGAATGTTACGTGATACCATGTACATATATGTTTGTGACTATTACAGCGCCATCTATCACAAAGTGAAAAAAGTGCTCCAACTAAAACATTCATATTTCTTTACATACTGCATGAATATGTAATAAATAATGGGAGTTCCTATTTAAAAAAAAAACGCAGTTGATACCCGTTTCACCTATGGCTGCGCCATCTAGTGGGCCAACCATAGCGCCATCTGGTTTCCCCCTTCAAGCAAGACAAGTTTCGTTCTTTGTAGTTTTTTCGTTTGATGCTTATTTCGTGAGATATTTGGCCCGGTCACTATCAATGGACCACCCTGTATAATGAGCTGCTCCTTTAATTCGTCTGGAGAAATGGCTACCGAAGTTTAGCGCCTCGAACGATCACAGAAGTCAATACATGGCCTATGTCATCTTCGATATAGCGTGTAAAGCACATAATGACGTCACTCGTGACTCTATCAGTGTGCGTTCAATTCGCCCTTAGCTGTTGATGGAGCTCCCAGGAGTTAGGGATATTTGCTGTTGAAATCTGTATGAAGTGAAGTCAGTCATTGCCTGACAGTTCTGATGTGCAAGAGATTCTGTAATAGGTCCAGCCCTAACGCTTTAAGTTGTAGACAACTGTAAAATGCGATGTTCACATTGTAACGAGAGTTTAATACATGTATTACAAAGAAGGAGAGTTTGATATCATTGAGTCGTATTCGGTTTTCTGAGTAACTTTTCAGGCTGACACAGGCATCGCTTTGGTTTAATACATGTATTACAAAGAAGGAGAGTTTGATATCATTGAGTCGTATTCGGTTTTCTGAGTAACTTTTCAGGCTGACACAGGCATCGCTTTGCTGTAAAACGCTTCTGAAGCCAAGATATCCTAGGAACTGGTTGCAAGTGCAAGAAGGTTAAAAACCGATAATTTCTGGCGATAGCAAACTACATATGCAAACAGCTGTAGAGACGTATGTCACACTGCACATTCCAAGGAAGCTCCTGCAGTTAATTCATAGGTCTACTATATTTACATTCTCTCTCTCCAATCAGCCATAATGAATACTCCTTTCTGTAGTTATTGGAGTTGCTATGCTTCCCTGTTTGAAGTCAGAACATTTAGCAGGTCTATGGAAAAATTTCTATATCCTAAAAATGTTCACACCACATGTGTCTTGCTACCCTAGTAGTGCAGTGTACAAACCTGAAAGGTGCATTCGAAAGTCTGGACAAAGTTGCTCAAATCTGAGAGGCAAATCACACGTGTGCTATCAAATCATAACGTTTGGACTGGAAACTGCCACATACATGTTTCAGTCAGCCGTTCGTTCAGTCTAGCCTTTTTTGTGTATAAATCTGATTCCAAAATAACTGGTCTGCATCAGTGCTTTAGGATTTATTACTAAACTTATTGAGACATATACAGCGTTTCCATTGAAGGAGTCCCGACTGCAAAATTAAATGCTCTAAAACTGAGATCGAGAGACGACTGCATCAAAATGTATGTTTATTGTGAAAGTTGTAAGAGTTTTATACAGGAATTATAGAGGTTCCGAAATAGTTCAAAAAGCTGCTAATAGTTGGCAGTGTATGCTGTGCAGCCCGTACAGTATCAACGTTAATAAATGAACGTGTCCTCTGCAGGCAGCCCTTGCAGTCACTTCACAATCTTTGCAAATTGCACACCACTCGCAGTGTGAAGATGGCGAACTAAACTAAAACTGGCGTAAAGGAATAACAGAATTTGCCATCAATCTTGTAGTGTCTTCCCGGAAATCGATTCAGGTGCGGCACAGATCGCCGATTCTACCTCTTCCAACATGGTGGGATGGTTCTGGTAGTGTCTTTCAATGTGCCCCACAAAAAGTAGTCACGAAGAGTTAGATGGTGCAAACATGGAAGTCAATCCATCCATGTGTAACGGTTCTTGTGAATGTTACTTAACTTAAGTTTCTTCTGCCTGGTCCATTGATGAATGAACGCAAAATTTTCATACTTCACAAAATTTATTCACATTAATTCACATCCGAACTGCACATTCGTCATGTAACAAAACACAGACAGACTTAATTGATCTCTTTGACTTCCTAAAGTAACTTCAAAACTGACTTGTCGCAGCATCGCTGCATCGCTTTATATACAATTTTAACAATAACTTCCAAAATAAAGCATTATTAATTTTGTACAATTTTGATGTTACATTTAAAATTTACAAAACCTAAAGAAACTGATGTTACAGCTGAATAAAATTACCATTTTGTTAATTAGAAGAATTGATTTTTCATGCTAGCATCTCTGCAGTCTCTATTTATTTATTCCTAAGGATTTATTACTTCAATTACTTAATGTAGTATATGTACATAATTTGATCAATTACAGCAATCCACCGATAATTATGACAATGCAAGTTCTCCGAGAACATTCCACATGCCTTCACAATGAATATCAAGTTTTTTATCAGATAGGACAGAATGATACATATAAAGACACACATACAAGGCCTTAGGAAGCACTGAATTGTCCGATAACTATCTGGATGCATAAAAAAGGTGGTATCAGACATTTCATATGCGTTTTGGGGGAGGCTGTGCTGTTGTACACCCCCCCCCCCTTCCCCCCAGCCACTCTTACAAGTATGACTTGTATGAAAGGCTGCTAAATACATATACCCAGTCAAAAACGTCAAAAAAGTTTTCTTTTCTTAGCTGTCACTAGTCACTGGTTCACATTGCCATCTTAAGGAATTGGCAAATCACAATCATCAGCCGTTTTGCACTGTCCATCTTGTGCCTGCAACCCCTCTATTTCTGGCAGTCTCAACGCTGCAATAGCACAGTCCACTATTAGCTTCACAGTTTTTTAATTTTCACTTCCAGGTCAGGTAAGGATCTTGGATACAGTTCTCTAGGTAGGAACAGGGATGAACCCACTACTCAAGGTACTCTTGTAAGTTACAATTAAGGTGGTGGTGGTGGTTAGTGTTTAACGTCCCGTCGACAACGAGGTCATTAGAGATGGAGTGCAAGTTCGGGTTAGGGAAGGATTGGGAAGGAAATCGGCCGTGCCCTTTCAAAGGAACCATCCCGGCATTTGCCTGAAACGATTTAGGGAAATCACGGAAAACCTAAATCAGGATGGCTGGAGACGGGACTGAACCGTCGTCCTCCTGAATGCGAGTCCAGTGTGTACAATTAAGGTCACATTAGGTATGAATATATAAAAAGCATTCACATATTATGCTATACTATTAGCATATTTACAAACAAAATCACACAAAATTAAGCATCCCTGAACTGTAAAGATTTAGCTATATACAGATTAAAGTCAATGAACCAAAAATGAATTATATACATATCCTTTCTTTATGATTAATATTTCAGTATACTCCAGTATACAGTGTATTTGACCCCCCAGATCTCATTTAACTCTTTATCATATCAAACAAACTCACAGACTGCTCATCATCACACCATCTTGTAATAACAAACTTTTCACAAAATGTCTTTTGTCACAGTGCAACTTGTCCATTCAGCAACACATATACATTTTTACCATTGTCCATTTATTCATCTCATTAGCAAATTCATAAAATCATGACCGTGCCTGTAATTCTCAAAGAAGCGCCCGCAAATCAAATACATGCTCCACAGAGTATAACTACAATAATTGGTCAATCACTATTGGAGGGAAGTCAAATTTAGTACACAGTTTACATTTTCAAATTATTCCACAAATAATGTCACTCATTAATCATATTATATAGAGAAAAATTATATGGCAGAGAATGGATAGTATTTTCAGTAAGAGATAAATTCATTACAGGTTTATAGATGAGTAAAAGATGTAGCATCCAAAAACGAAAAGAAGAAAATAGAATGCTACATAGTTCGGATCCCATGTGCTCACCACACACTTGACACAAAGAAGTGTCGTCCTGAGGGCTTTTACATCATCTTAATTTTTCTTGGTGTTTGACACTCCATATCGTTTGATAAAAACTGATTTGTGGGGTTTTAGATTAAGTCTGCATCCATAGTTTTCACTTTTTCAGGTTTCTCACTAAACACTACTTTGTATTTCCACAACAAACTACGTAATTGATCTGTCTGTTCTTCATCTAGATTTCCAGCTTCTTTTAGTTTGGTGGCCATTAATTCAGCATACTTGTCTTCACTGCATTCTTCTTCATTGTCTTCCTCGTTAACATCATTTTTTTCATTTACACAATTGTTACCCGCACAATTTCTCTTACTTGTCTGAATTTTTACTTAGAGCTGCATCAGATGATTGATTGATGTCATGTTCCTCTTTTACACACTGTCTACTTTTCCTGGAACTGATCTCACTGTAATCCTGCTGATTGGTTGTACTTTCCCAGTTGGAATGCAGTTCTTCACAAATAATCTTGATGACCCTTTTACTCTGTCGCTGTCACTATAACCCTTGTAAGTATCCCTTAAAGTTTCTAGCATCACATCTAAATCATAATGTCTGTCCACATGTTCCCTATCTTATGATTCTTTACCAGTTTCCATTGGTACAATGTGGTTCTCATATTCTTCACAAATACTACTAACATCATCTTCTTCACTATTAATTAAATCTTGTTTAACTTCCATATACTCCATGCCACCTAAATCTTCCTCCCATTCATCATTACTACTGTCACTTTCACTATCAACTTCGTCACACATGATATCAACTACCAATACTACGCACTTCTGCCACATCCTTACAATGATCATCAGAATTGTTGACAAGTACACCAATACAAGTATCATCACTTAAGTGCTTAACAGTGGTAGATTCTTCCTCCATTGATTTACTTAATCCAAACTCATCAAGATTACCATCAGAACCAACATTTTCTTTGCAAACTTCTTCACCACTATGATCACATAGACTGGAAACAGTTCCCTCCTCTAACACAACTTCTTCAACATTCTTACAGATGCTAATACTTCTATCTTCCACACTTACATTCATACTTTTCGAGAATTTACTGTCAAAGTGTAATTTATTATTTTCGGTTGCCCCAAACTGACAGGCTCCCAATGTGGAGTTCGTCAGTTTAAATTGCCTGGTCTTGATTGGTGATTAGCGAATTGTCTGTTATTATTCTCCCAAGGACTCTCCCTGTTGTCATATCCTCTGTTTCCATTCCCATTCCTATGGTTGATGCATCTATTATCAGTTCTATTGTAACCACTATTATTATTCTATTTCATTGTCTCTCCTACCTTGATTCCTGCTCTGATTCCACCCCCCCCCCCACCCCCAGATGGTTGATTGCCAAACCTACCATTACTTAACCTCTCATTTCTCTCAAAGGCTGTATCCAACTTATCTGCATACCTCAAGAACTGATCTATGAAGTCGTCTGGTCCATAAATCAACTCCCACTGTACTCTTTTCGGTAATCTTCTTTTTAAGGCATCTATTTGTATTAGTTCATCAAAAGGTTTGACTAAGTGCACTAATTTCCTCAACTGGTTTTCACTAAAACATTTCAAGCTATCATCATCTTCCCTATACAGTCGACCATTGAGAAACACACTTTTAATCCTAGCTTGCTCAGATTCTGACCAAAACTTATTTAAAAACTTTCTTTCAGATTCATCATATGACAATTACAGAATTAACATTCTGATTGGTCCGTGAGATTGCTTCTCCATCCAATAATCGCCTAACAAATTTAATCTTAACATTGTCAGTCATGTCATTTCTAAAATTATCCTGGTAATGCTGTGAAAAATCAAGAGGATGCAATTTCCCATCTCCTGGAGAGGATTCTAAAGGTATGCCACCACATACACAATTAATATTACTACCAAAATTTCTTTGAGCTACACCCTCTTGTAATTCTACAACTTTCTTACTTAAATCTACATTATTTTTACTCAAATCTATTTTTTGATCACTCTTCAGTTCTACATTACTCATTTGATTGGTAATGTCTGTAAATTTTAACTCAGAGTTCCTTTTGTAAGTTTCTACTTTTTCTTCTCAGATTCTCCTAGTCTGAACAACCTCTACTTTAAGTTTAGAATTTTCTACTTTACATGCTTATCTAGTTTTTCGAATCTCTCCTCGTTTTTGACAACTCTTGTGTGAAATTAGTTTCTAATATTTCTAACCTTCCTTCTACTGCTCCTACACAAGTATTGAGTTCACCCTGCCCTGTCTCAACAATAATTCTTAGTGCTGCCAAACCATCGTGGATTTCCCTTATCTTACTAGTATTTTGCCTAATCTGTCCCATCTGTTCCTTCACTTCTTTCATATGCTGCATTAGTAACACTAATAAATCATCTCCACCTACTCTTCGCTGTGCAGTTGGAGTACACGTGGTGACATTTTCACTGGAACCTCTCCACCAAAGCTGTGATCTACACTTTGATTACTACTGGGCGATAGCTCACTGATACTTGATCCTAGGTCCAAAGGGTTTTCGATTGGTTCGCTGCTTACAAGTTTTTCTTCACTTTTTTACCTTGTCATGATCGGCCATGGTAAATTATAAAATATAAAAACTTCCCACACAAATGTTTGTCACTGTCACATAACTCTTTAATTAAAAAGATAAACTGTTACTCATCTGATGGATGATGGTGCTGTCCGAGAATTTGGTCCTTTTTATCCACACCAACTCTTTCCATGCGGCAACATAGATTCGTTCTGTGCATCCATAACACAAAATTTTTCACGACAATTTATGCTTGGCATTCGTCTTACATTCACTTGTTAAACATATTTCCACATTTCAAACGTCGACTGCAGCTCAACTGCACCAAATGTAATGATTCTTGTGAATGTTACTTAAGGTTCTTCTGCCTGGTCCATTGATGAATGAATGCGAAATTTTCATACTTCACAAAATTTATTCACATTAATTCACATCCGAACTGCTCACTTTCCATGTAAACAAAACACAGACAGACTTCACTGAACACTTTCACTTCCAAAAGTAACTTCAAAACTGACTTTTTGCAGCATCGCAGCATTGCTGCATCGCTTTATATAGAATGTTAACAATATCTTCCAAAATAAAGCATTATTAATTTTGTACAATTTTGATGTTATAATTAAAATTTGCAAAACGTAATGAAACTGATGTTACAGCCAAATAAGGTATGAAATACAACATTGAATGACAATCTTTTGTAGTAATATCTTTAGTTTTCCATAAGAAAATCAGTCTGAACTTTAATTACAATAATGTCTCTTGTGTTATTTTAGTTACGTACTTAATTATAGTTTGGATTTGGTTAGTAACATTCAATGGTATTACAGAGCTCATGCCATTTCCGATTACATACATAAAATGCAAAAACAAGGCCTCAAATTCTGGAAATTGGAAAAATGTGAGATGTAAGCAGTTGGAGAGTTAATTATAAATGTAATTACAAAGAATGCTAATTACAGAGGAAGATATAAAAATAAATAAAGATGAAAATACATCACTTCGTAATAACTTTTAAGCTGTTTCTCAAGATAGTGAGGTCTTCTGTTACTGGAGTTTTAGATTACCATTTTGTTATTTAGAAGCATTGATTTTTCGAGCTAACATCTCTGCAGTCACTAGTTATTTATTGCTAAGGACTTATTACTTCAGTTTCTTGATTAGTTACTTAATTTAGTATATGTACATAATTTTATCAATGACAGCAATCCACCAATAATTATGAAAATGCAAGTCCTTCCAGAACATTCCACATGCCTTCACAATGAATATCAAGTTTTTTATCAAATAGGACAGAATGATACATACAAAGACACACATACAAGGCCTTAGGAAGCACTGAATTGTCCGATAACTATCTGGATCATAAAGAAAAGTTGGTATCAGACATCTCACTTGAGTTATGGGGGAGGCTGTGAGCCTGTACCATTATACCTGCACCAGTAAATTTGTAATAACCCAAGGCAATGGCTCTATTCCCAAAGTATTCATTAAGAAAGTGAAACACTTGTCTGGTGAGATGTGATCTGGTATTAACCTGCATTGACCATGCTAGCTGTGTGGTGACAACTTGCTCCGAACTTGGAATGTAACGTTCACTAGTGATTGTTTCTCGTATGAAAAAGGGCCTATAATACCTCTGCTGTGACTGCTGCCCAAAAAGTAACTTTAGAGAATACAGTCGTTTCACTTCACACAAAAGAACCCAAAATCCAACCCTATTCAACTGGAAGGTGCTTCATCTGTGAACCACATCAGCCAACATCAAATCCTCCATCATTAATCACTGTGGGAATCTGGTTCACCAAGTCAGTCATTTGCACACAGCTCATCAGGTTTGGCCAGATGGCTTTTGATTTTGAATAGAAATACCTGCTGGTTCTGTCTCAGTATTATCTGTGTGCTGGAATATTTCAGACCAGTTGCTGCTGTAATTCTCCAGACAGATTTCCTCGGATTTTGCTGAATAATTCCAGAAACCTTGGCGGCATTTTCAGGAGCCTCTACTGTTTGTCTGGGGCCAACAATCAGTGCTAGATTATCAGCCAAGCTGACTTTTCGTTAGGGCTCCACTACAAAAGAAACATGTTGTTCAATGGAATTCAATCTCTTCTTTCGATAGAGTAACCTTTGTTCGCGTTTCCACGCTCTTACCTGTGGCGCACCCCTTATTGGCACTATGTATTGTGGTTACAAAGCTACCTGTTAACAGCCCTTCGAACTATTTAAAACTTCTGCACAAAATTCTTGCAGCTTTCACAATAACCAAACCATTTGTTGTGCTCGTCTATAAAATTTAGTTTTAGAGATATTTGATCTTGAAGGCAGGGACACCTTCGTTGAACACCCTGCTGGTATGATAAGTAGAGGGTCTTGGGCGTCCTGGCCAAAACCCCTGACTTCAGGATCACCGTTCCTGGAATTCAGACATTATTGCACCTGGCCAAGTGCATCAAGGCCATGATATCATTGTTCCCAGAATTCTGACATCATCACATCCTGCCAAGGCCATTTGACCCCACATTCCCCACGTCCCACGAAATGTGCCTACATCCCCATCTCCATTGCTCCTGCACCTCCATGCCTGTGCTCATTGACGTCATCATCCTGTCTGCCAGGTTGAGGTACCCACCCTTCAAACAATTTTAATTTGATTGTTCTATATACTTCAAGGATGAAGGGGTTCCCATTGCATTCAGGCAGTATGCTATCCATCCTAGCTCCGTACTCAGCTATTTGTGATAACAAATTAAGTTTTTCGCCCAAAAGTATCTGAATGATCTGACAATGTCACATATGTCTTACACACATGCCTCGTGTCAGTGTAACCTTAGAGTCTCACATTGACATACCCTGCTGTGACATTGTGTCAGTGCCCATAATTAATCTAATGCTCAAAAGTATCTGTATTATTTATCAATCATATGATGTTGCTTCCATTTGAGGCCTCTGCTCTATGATGAGGGGATCAGGCCAGTGTTTAAGCTGTGACAGTAGGCACTGGAACACTGTACCAGTACTATTGATGGTTAAAATCAGAACTGCAGATTTTGTGATTTAGTACAATAGAACTTCTGCTGTGGTTGAAGCAATGTAAAAGAAATATTATATTCATACTTTTAAAATTCTCAGAGAAGCATCAAAATAACGTTTTAAGAAGTCTAAGTTTCAAAAACACCCCCTGGAAAATCACAGTAGTGTTACCCCATAGCGAAATGTTATTTGAGAGGCACCAAATCCGAAAACTGATAGAAATAGACCAAAATGAAAATACACTCTTCAGAAAAAGAATAGCAAATGTGTAATTACCAGGATCAATGACTGCCATCAGATTTCCATCTCACAATTAGCGGCAGAGTGTTGGCTATTTTATGTAGCTGTAGCTTATTTTTGACATAAATATCCACTCCAGGTAAGATATTGAAACCATTGCTACGAGGAACCATGTTTTGCACTGCCTTACGTGCACACACACATTAAATGTTTGACACACATTTTTGAAGCTTGTTCCTAGACGCCATACATTTCTACTGAGTCTGTCATTGCCAAAAGTATTGACTATTACCACAGTACCGTCATGTAATGTTATTTTTAGGTCTTAAAGATAAAAAGAACCATTTTATCGAACACAACCTGTTATCTACCAGTCTATAGCTTCAATTATTTAATGAAGGAATCGAGACACTATTGAATCGTCTCTTGCTGTGTGTGGTCGATATATTGTGTGTGTTAAGCTTCGATTTACAGCTACAGTGCTTATCCTACACATACACAGAAGAAAGATACTGCACAACTGCACTGCAAGTGCATTGAAACTGACGTTAGTGTGTGCACATATCACCCTTGTCAAATGTGACCAGCTGTAAAAAGTGGTGGAATAGACCATAATCCAAGTGCGAAAAAGATGGTGGCATTAGCTGTTAAGACAACACACCTTCCTTAACATGATTAGGGACCTTGCCTCCACTGTAGACAAACAAAAACTTTAACTACCCATCAAAGAATAGATGCATTTTCTGTAAGCACAATGAAATATAACCACCAGCCACCTGTTGCAATCTAACACAGTAAAATATTACCTACACTATAAAAAAGACGCATTTATCTTCTAAGGTGTAACCTTCGATGTCTTTATAGATGCCAGACGTCACCACGAAGCATACTTTACGCTCAAATGAGACAAATTTATAGAACTACCAATGCAAACTGTTAACGCCAAAGATTAACTTAGCATGGACTCACCATAACGAATGGTGCCTTACTACGATGTTGTTGTAATAAGATGATGCATGGAGCAATTGGTACCATAAGTACGACATGGAAGTGGTAACAACGCTTGAGTCTGTGGAAAAGGGTTCAGCTGTATCAATGTCCTGAAGAGCTGTTCTTAAGGTTTCAGAACACTTGCTGTGTTTGAACAACAGGAAATACCTAAAAAAAAGACAAAAATCAGTTCCACACATTCCAATTCTCTCATCTCCAGTATAATGCAACATACTGAGGGTAAAATATAACAGTGAAACACAGACCACAGATGATTAATGGGTATATTAAAAATGTATAGAGTCTGTAGCTACAAGAAACCTCCAAACAATATTTCAGATATTTCGGTCAGTCAAAATACATATGTCTATGATGTGTTTTTGAATGTGGCCGATTTTGCAGTAAACAAGTTACTGTATTAATATGATCAGATGTTCACTTCGATCGACCGCTATATAAGTGGGATTGACAGTCTACAGAAATTATTGCCAGAGCTGTAACTGTCAGCTCCCAGATCAGTCAATTTATGTCATGGGCTTGTACAAGCCTTAACAAAGTAGACGAGCGAACTGTTACAATATGTTCCAATAATAGCAATAATAACAATAAAAATAATAAAACTGCAGTCCAGCTTTGCGAAACAAAGATCCATACAATTTAGCAGCAAGCAAACTGATAGCAGCAAAGTATTTTCTGTAGGCACTCCATTCCCATTGTAATTTACCATAATTTAAGATGATTTCCACAAACACCTTGATCACTGAGCAATTATCACAGTGCAACAAATAAACTGTCGCTATGATGAAACATAACTGTTCATTATCAGAATGTAAAATCACTATGACGCTGCCTTTTAAGTAAGATGCGAAGTTTGAACAAAATGGCTGTAAAAGTAAGGTACTTCAATATTGTGTAAGTGTATGTGGGGGAGGGGGATAGCTGCACACACAACCACTATTGCTACTACTAAAAATTAATAATAATAACAATAATAATAATAATAATAATAATAAACATGTGGGACACAGTTTTGATTCTATGGCAGTATACAACGATGAATCGAATTCCACTCTGTCCCACCATAAATAAATGCTACATTAAAAATATAAGTTCATCAAATGTGTCATATACTGACTTAGAAATGGCGAATAGAGACCTATTCATGTCAGTATCGCTGTTTTATAGTTCGTGTAACGAATTATCAGTCTTAATTGCCTGGAAGGTGTTTGTTTCGGCCCCTACACCAGTCTGTCTTAGTATATGTATAACTAAAAGTCTCAACTATATTACATCATTGCCATTTACAGTCATCACAGATCCGACACATGTGTGTGTCTCGAGTCTTTTTTTGTTGGTATACTAAATCTTGAACACTTAGTGCTATGCTTAGAAATAGCAGTTTAGCCAATGAATGGAAGCCTAGCAGATTTTTAGAATCATTTAGCTGGGAATAGAATGAAGACCAGGAAACAGTATTTTCGAATGTACACCAATGTTCTCTATGCAAATCTCATGCATGGAGTATCAACAGTTATATCAAAATAGAAACTTATAGCTGAGAACGAAATGGACTGTGTGTTTAACCTTGTGCAAAGAACAATGAACAGAATTTACAGTGAGTTACACAGTATTCTATGTGTCACATCCATGTAGTTTTAGATAACGAATAACTTATGGAACGGATGTTGTGTGATGTTAACTCAAAGTTCTACACAGTTACATGACGTTGGAAGTGAAAGCAATCCATGACAGCAGATTTTCATATGTGGTTTGTTGTACACACCTTATTTGGGTAGTAGGAGCAGAAAGTAAAGTTGTGGCAGTACTGAGACTAGGAAGGCCTTGACGTCAGACACTGGCATCTATGTGCTGGCAGTGTAACTGCCTACTTTATGAAACACTGCAAAAGTGATTCAACTTTTTGGTCTCCACATAATAATGCACAGATGTGCAGATTAACAATTCGGCGCTCGCCTTCCTTAAAGTATAGATGGCAGGGTGGCTGCTTCCATACCACAAATTACCAGTACACACTCGTTCTTTCTGCATGTCCTACCAGTTTACCAATCATACATCTAGTACTACCAGTTTCAAAATTTTGTGTCCTACCAAACTGCAAACTGTGCTGCAAGTTTCACCAATTTCCAGATCTAATGTTTCATCAACTTGTCAGTTGTATAACCAGTACTACCAGTTAATAAAAAAAGTGATACTGCTGACTCATACAAGACTATGCTGCTGCAAGGTCAACTGCTAGCCCTTTATAAACTGCATACATTTGTTCTGTTATTGGTTGATAAGGCTAAAAATAAATAAACAAAAAATATTATAGGAAACACACACACAGATATATATATATATATATATATATATATATATATATATATATATATATATATCTGTGTGTGTGTTTCCTATAATATTTTTTGTTTATTTATTTTTAGCCTTATCAACCAATAACAGAACAAATGTATGCAGTTTATAAAGGGCTAGCAGTTGACCTTGCAGCAGCATAGTCTTGTATGAGTCAGCAGTATCACTTTTTTTATTAACTGGTAGTACTGGTTATACAACTGACAAGTTGATGAAACATTAGATCTGGAAATTGGTGAAACTTGCAGCACAGTTTGCAGTTTGGTAGGACACAAAATTTTGAAACTGGTAGTACTAGATGTATGATTGGTAAACTGGTAGGACATGCAGAAAGAACGAGTGTGTACTGGTAATTTGTGGTATGGAAGCAGCCACCCTGCCATCTATACTTTAAGGAAGGCGAGCGCCGAATTGTTAATCTGCACATCTGTGCATTATTATGTGGAAACCAAAAAGTTGAATCACTTTTGCAGTGTTTCATAAAGTAGGCAGTTACACTGCCAGCACATAGATGCCAGTGTCTGACGTCAAGGCCTTCCTAGTCTCAGTACTGCCACAACTTTACTTTCTGCTCCTACTACCCAAATAAGGTGTGTACAACAAACCACATATGAAAATCTGCTGTCATGGATTGCTTTCACTTCCAACGTCATGTAACTGTGTAGAACTTTGAGTTAACATCACACAACATCCGTTCCATAAGTTATTCGTTATCTAAAACTACATGGATGTGACACATAGAATACTGTGTAACTCACTGTAAATTCTGTTCATTGTTCTTTGCACAAGGTTAAACACACAGTCCATTTCGTTCTCAGCTATAAGTTTCTATTTTGATATAACTGTTGATATATATATATATATATATATATATATATATATATATATATATATATAACTGTTGATATATATATATATCCTCTGTTTCCATGGCCCAGTGACATGGTGCTATATCACCCGTAAAAATTCCATAGTTGTTTGGAAACAAGAATTCATGAATGGCTGCAAAAGGTCTCCAAGTAGCCGAACATGAACCATGAACAGATCCAATCAATGATGGGTTCAGTAGGACTAGAGGGCACAGCCCATTCCATGTAAATACAGCCCAATCCATTATGGAGTCACTACCAGCTTGTACAGTTCCTTGTTGATAACTTGGGCCCATGGCTTTGTTGAGTCTGTGCCACACTCGAACCCTACCATCAGCTTTTACCAACTGAAATCAGGACTCATCTGACCAGTCAACGATTTTTCAGTCGTCTAGGGTCCAATCAGTATGGCCATAAGCCAAGGTGAGACGCTGCAGATGATGTCGTGCTTTTAGCAGAGGTACTTGGGTCGGTTGTCTGCTGCCATAGCCCATTAACGCCATATTTCACTGCACTGTCCTACTGGATATGTTCTTCATACATCCGATATTGATTTCTGTGGTTTGCTTGTCTCTTAGTACTGACATCTCTATGCAAGCGCCACTGATCTCGTTCTTTAAGCGAAGGCCATCTGTGCATTGTCCGTGATGAGAGGTAATGCCTTAAATTTGCAATTCTCGGCACACTCTTGACGCTGCGGGTCTTAGAATATTTGATTCCCTAACGATTTCCGAAATGTAATGTCCGAGTTACAGCCATAATCACGTCAGAAACCTTTTCATATGAATCACCTGAATATGAATAAGTCCCTATGCAGCTGACATTAATAGGCTCTTCCTTTTCCTTTCCTTTCTCCTCCCCTCCACCTTCAGTTTACATAATAATTACAGCTCCACCAATGCACTGCCCTTTTAGACCTTTCGTATGCAATACTACCGCCATATGTATATGTACATATCGCTATCCCACGATTTTTGTCACCTCAGTGTAAAGTGGAGTACCCTTTTTTTCAAAGTGACTGTCATGTAGCAAATTTTGTAAACAACATGTCGATAATATCAGGTCTTCAGTGAAGTCGGGCGCCACAGCATTAGCACTATAAAAGAGTCTATACATTGGCGTAAAAGCACAAAGGAGTTTTCTGCCACTTGACAGTTGGGTTGGGTTGTTTGAGGGAGGAGACCAGACAGCGAGGTCATCGGTCTCATCGGATTAGGGAAGGACGGGAAGGAACTCGGCCATGCCCTTTGAAAGGAACCATCCCGGCATTTGCCTGGAGCGATTTAGGGAAGTCACGGAAAACCTAAATCAGGATGGCCGGACGCGGGATTGAACCGTCGTCCTCCCGAATGCGAGTCCAGTGTCTAACCACTGCGCCACCTTGCTCGATATACTCTACAGTTATAAACTTCTTTATGTCTTTGTGATGTAGCAACTCTTCTCGAATAGGCTTTTTAATCATACAGTCTCTAAAAGCGAACACTTCGTCTCTAGTCAGGAAATGGGGTAACATCACAGTTGCATACAGAGATATTACACTCCTTCTCTCATCCCCATAATCGATTTTTGAAATATTCTATTGTCAGATTCTTTTCTGTAAGTGCCAATATCAACCCCAATAAATTTACAATTTGCATCCTTAATAAGCAACAATACAACAGAAGAGAACTCTCCTTCTGAACAGGCTTTGAAGGACTAATGGTACTGACCAACCACCATGTCATCCTCAGCCCATAGGCATCACTGGATGCAGGTAAGGAGGGGCATGTGATCAGCACATCGCTCTCCCATCCATTCTCAGTTTTTGTGACCAAAGCCGCTACTTCTCAATCAGTTAGCTTCTTAATTTGCCTCACAAGGTTTGAGTACATCCCATTTGCCAACAGCGCCCAGCAACCTGCATGGTCATGCATCCAAGTGCTACAAGAGCCCAGCAGTGCTTAACTTCGGTGATCTGACGGGAAATGGTGTTACCACTGCAACGAGGAAGCAGAAAAAAAATTATAATTAAAAAACAGTGATCCACTCTTCTCTAGTGCCCTTATACCAACATGTTTTCCACTATACTGCCAACACAATTAGGTATATTCCTCACTCTGTCCATTCCCTCTTGCTCATCTCTCTCTCCATCTCCTCCACTTTCACCTCTCTGTCCATCTTTTCCTCTTTCACTCTCTATTCGTCTCATCTTCCCTTTCTCTGTCCATCTCCAGCTTGCTCTATTTCTGTCGGTCTCCACCTCCCCCAGTTCTGTTCATATTGTCCTACCCTCTCTCTGTCCATTACTTCCTGCCACCTACCTGTGTCCCTCTCCACCATCCCCTTCTCTGTCTCTCTATCATCTCCATCCCCACCCTTCTTTATCCATCATCCCCACCCCAGTAAGAGGATGGTGGTTCTTACCCAACAGTATATTTTTCCAGATAGAAAGTAAAAAGTGTAGTGAGTCTGGCTGAAATCGGTCCAGTGGTTTGGGAGGAGCTTTTTACCTAGTAATTCACCTGGATATTCAAGTGTCACATGTATTTCAAACACATATAACATATTTCGTACATATTTGTACACATATTTTCACCTGTATCTCTAGCACATGCCTCTCAGCAGTTCTGTTTTCACACAGCTCAATGTTTATGACGCCTTATCTTTTGAACTATAGCGCTTATAAAGATATAATTTTTAGGGTACATTCAGCGGTGTGTGTGGACACGGTCTGAAAAATGTGTCACGAATGGGGTTAGTAATAAAGAAGCAATAAATTAAAACGTCAAGCCAGATTTGGCAGTTTTACCGCAAAGAGCAAAAATGTAGTACGCGATAAACATTTTCTGTTTCATCATTTAGTGGGGGTGTCAGCGACAAAAACTTTCGTAAAGACTTGAAATTATGTCTATTATTTGCTGCAAGTGACGAAGTGCTCACATTCTCATCAAATACTGGATGAATAAAGTCTAGGTATTTGCGAGTCGTGGGCTACACTTCTCTTTCATCCCCCACAGCGCTTCTTTCCAGACAGTATATCTATGTGTACAAAGTTTGGGCCATATCGACCCACTAGTCTATAAGAGGAGATGTGGAACATACATATATTTTTAAAGTACGCATGGGTGAAAGTATTACTACCTTTCGTCTTTAACTGATATGTAACAATAAATTTCATCGTCTTCCTCTTCCAATATTGGTGCAACACGGTGGAGTTACCAGACATTTCGCTTCGTGTATTTCTTACAAGGAACTGCATTCTTGTCTGGCGCTGTTTCACCCTAACTCTATAGATATATGTGGTCGTAGCTCTGGTGCTACTATGGAGATGTCTTTGTCGTGTATTAGCATTGTTCGCAAAAATAACGTCGGTTGTATCATGAATATAATCGATTAGTGGGAAAATATGGAAACGTCGTTTGTTCGCTTTATGCATAACAAGAGTCACGATTTAGCCACTTGAGGCAAGTGACTCACTTGGACGATGTTAATTAGCATGTAAACACGTAAAATGAAAGGTTTGACTTGAGTTTGTTTTTATTATGATTTGTGTCGTTCTGGTCACGAATGATTTAGTAAACGGAAGGATTTTGTAACTAAGTGAATTAGCAATTGAAATGCTGCTGACTTCATGATCAATTGCGCTTCTCTGAGCAAGATTTACTGTCTTCTTTCTGAATTATGTACAGTAAGCGTCGATGAGTCGTATTTGTCATTTTTGGTCAGGGTATTAAGGGCATGGTTTATGAAATTGATCATTATTGGGGCCATTGTACATGCGTTGTTTGCACCAAGATTTTTAACATAAGAAGATTGATTTGCAGGTTTATTCGATTTGTTTTTGAAGCTTTCTCGTACCCCCCCCCCCTGCAATAACCCTTAAATTCTTCACAGTTTACGTAAAATACGTGTAGGCTACACAGTATGCACCCAGATGTAACAGTAATGCAAGGTTTCTACAGCTGTACTTAATTTTCCTTGCAGTTGCGAGTGTTTGAGGGAACTCGTTTGGTCTGCCGCCTTAGAATATAATTATAACGTGTATCTCAGGCTACGTTATGGTTAATTGTGTCACCACTACAAAGATTCATGGGAGTAGGAGGGAATTACCATGCTGTAGACCAATTTGTTTTCATGTATTATGTGTATGGAGGAACTACTGACGGAATAAGTGGAAGTAGTGACTTAACATACAGTACCTAGAGAAAAGTGTTTTATTAAGAATAAGCATTGACCATTACATTACAGTGACACTGCTGTGTGAGTGGTTACCTTGCAGTATATCCCAGATAATATGCTGATACCCTTTTTTGACAGAGTTTTGAGTACTGCACATAATTTAAAAAACTATAAAGTCGTGAAGTCATATCCGTGTTTGTTGGAACTTGTATATGACAGACATTGCAATGATAGTTTTAGGGTACACATGTTGCAGATCAGTCATTATTGCAATGAAAGTAAGAGGAAACTAAGTTGGGTTTATTCAACATTTTTCCATCTGTTTCTTAGTGTCTCATTGGTAGACTGTTTTGTTAGTTACTGACAGCAAGCAGTCTAGGAGGGGAGTTACAGAAACATGTCAGAAATAAACATATTAATGTTATACTTCTGAGGATGCTTGCTGTCAGTTGTTCTAATTTTCACCTTACCATGGGTAGCTTGTAGCATTTATCTTTGTTGCAGTCAGAGCTCTTCTTACGGATACATTCTACTTCTCAGAATTTCTTCTTTAATTGTACAATATTCTTCAACTAGAAAATGTATGATGATAAACCTATATCCTGTTGCAGTTCTCCAGTTGCTTTGCTGCTGCAAATTTCACTTGTGGTAAAGTGGATGTGTGATAGGTTGGAGCAAGTTTTTTTTATTTTGAATTAACTGAAACATACAGGTTTTTACTATTTCTCTCAAGTATTTTAGTTATTCAGTTTGTTAGCCTGGAGACATATAGTACCTTTGCAAATGGGACAGAAGGCTACTTGTGCTTTCCACAAGGCCATTCTGCAAGTAATGGACTATGCCTAGTAAAGCACTGTAGAGTTAAAATCCATCTTGAGGATAGGGCTGCCTTAGCTTTTGCACCTTATGAGAAACAGCTGAAATTTCTTGTCAAGTTGTTGTTTAATTTTCAAAAAGTATGCTACAATTTCAGAATGAGATTTTCACTCTGCAGCGGAGTGTACACTGATATGAAACTTCCTGGCAGATTAAAACTGTGTGCACGACCGAGACTCGAACTCGGGACCTATGCCTTTCGCGGGCAAGTGCTCTACCATGTGAGCTTCCGAAGCACGACTCATGTCCGGTACTCACAGCTTTACTTCTGCCAGTATCTCGTCTCCTGCCTTCCAAACTTAACAAGCTCTCCTGCGAACCTTGCAGAACTAGCACTCCTGAAAGAAAGGATACTGCGGAGACATGGCTTAGCCACAGCCTGGGGGATGTTTCCAGAATGAGATTTTCACTCTGCAGCGGAGTGTGCGCTGATATGAAACTTCCTGGCAGATTAAAACTGTGTGCACGACCGAGACTCGAACTCGGGACCTTTGCCTTCTGTAAAGTTTGGAAGGCAGGAGGCGAGATACTGGCAGAAGTAAAGCTGTGAGTTCTGGGCGTGAATTGTGCTTCGGTAGCTCACATGGTAGAGCACTTGCTCGCGAAAGGCAAAGGTCCCGGGTTCGAGTCTCGGTCGTGCACACAGTTTTAATCTGCCAGGAAGTTTCATATCAGCGCACACTCCGCTGCAGAGTGAAAATCTCATTCTGGAAACATCCCCCAGGCTGGGGCTAAGCCATGTCTCCACAGTATCCTTTCTTTCAGGAGTGCTAGTTCTGCAAGGTTCGCAGGAGAGCTTCTGTAAAGTTTGGAAGGCAGGAGACGAGATACTGGCAGAAGTAAAGCTGTGAGTACCGGGCGTGAGTCGTGCTTCGGTAGCTCACATGGTAGAGCACTTGCCCGTGAAAGGCAAAGGTCCCGAGTTCGAGTCTCGGCCATGCACACAGTTTTAATCTGCCAGGAAGTTTCATGCTCCAATTTGCCTGGTTTGTGGTTTAGTTGAAACAGTTATGTTAGGACAGGCCTGTCAGATCCCGAAAAAGGAAGTTCTTTGTGACTAACCAGTAGTGGCTGAATTACACAAAACCCTCAGTTCCAGCAAGGTTGTTCTCTCATATACACACTTGATGAATAAAGGTGTAGAGGAACTATTGGAGGGATGAGAAGGGGACAACCTGCCAAATGTTGGAAACATCGTAAAGGGAGTGATCAGATAATGAGGACATATCCCCATTTGTACCAACACACTACTATCCATTACAGTCCAAGTCTATAACAATGGGGTTCAATTTCCATAAAATAGAATCGTATGTTTCAAATCTGATGCACCTTATAAATTTAAGGATAATGCGCACCTGGCTAGGGCATGTAATGAATACAGAAGTAGAAAAAGGAGAAGGAAGTTGTCATTCATCCTCAGTATTTTGATAGAATTATTAAGCTGACCATGCTGTTTGAGTTGTCAAGCATCCATTTACGGCCTAATGAAAAATGTTGAAGACACTTTCACAAAGTGAAGACCACATTTACAAACAAAAACCTTTATGTTACTCAAAAACCATAACTTTTTGTTGTGGACAGCTTCAGTGACTAAGAAATTAGATGCAAAATTTTACAATTTTAGCAGCTGAATCTGGCACTAACACTTGCACTTGCAAATACACTTGCGATTGTGGAAGACTGATTCTATTGTCATGGGTGTGACAAAATTCAGGAGTACAATGTAACACTTTCCCTTTACAGGGAAAATGTTGAATGATTATATGTAAATGAATTAATAAGTGCATAAAACTGAAAACTATTTTAACTAGCCATTAAAATATAAGAAAGAATGTAACATTATTTTCAAAACAATAGCACAACTTCTGTTATCACTGAACTTTCTTATGAAAACAATCAAAAACTTGATTTCCTTTCATTTGAAATTCAAGATGATTCAAAATTTTAGCAACAATCTTTCAGAAAGAAACAACCAACCGAAATGTTATTTTCATTACTCTGAAGAGTTTCTTTTCTTTCTCATATGATTTTAAACACATTAACGTGATTTCATCGGCCACACACTCTGGTTGGCAAACAGAAACAAAATTCTGTCCATTTCCCCTGTCACTCTGAAGTGCAATGATTAGAAAGGTTCCGGCTTTAATTTCCATAGCTGGATTTATGGTTGCCTGCACTTCTCAGAATCTGAATAAACATCAGAAAATGTTAGCTGTTTCTTGGATTTAGGGATCTACGGAATTTCATATCATGCCATTTCACTTCCAAATGTTTCTGAAGCTAAAATATGACGACTGTCATAATTTCTAAAATAATGTTAGAATGGACTTGAGGAATTGGAATGACATCTTCCCCAAACCTTAACTACGTTTCCTTCGTCTTGTCTACTCCACTGCTACGAAGAGAACATGAATGTCATTCAGTTTATTACTAGTATAAACAGCAAATTTCTTTGCGTGTGCAGTGCAGTTTCCAGGAAACTTGAGTTTTTTGTAAATTTGGATTCGACTGTTTTAGATTTGTTATCTTTTTTCCAAGAAAGCTCCAAACGGCAAATCTGTCATGTGAAAGGTAATCACTTCCAACTGCATAATAAGTACCATTAGACTGTCCCATACACAGCTTGGAAATAATGTTACTAGTTTACAGCTCCTATGTGTGACCTGAATTTCATCTTACGACATTAAAGAAAAGTTTTCGACAAAGTCAAATTGCATGGCAGCATTCTTTGTAAGCTCTTTCTTAAAAGATGCAGAATATTTGGCTTGTTTATCTCTTACCCAGAAATGCATTTTAAATTCTGACATCTTGTCCTGTAATGCTTCAGTGATTGCTTCCAGTGTTCATGTATTTTCCATTAACTTTGCCACTCCTTCCACGACAGAATTTTATTTAGGTTTTCATTAGTCAACCGCAACGAGAAATTACGCTGACACTTTCTGCATTTTCCTATCATACAATCCTAATTTTATACATCACAAATAAGTGTCTAAAGCAATTCTTTGGTAGAATTAGGAAAATCTGGAATCACATGTGAAATGCTTTCCGTTAGAAATTTAAAATCTGCATAGTATTTATGTATGCACACATTGACATGTTTCTGACACTGGTAGTATATGACTTGGCCTTAGTTCATAAAATGTCGACTTTGCTAGTTGAGTATTGGAATTCATAGTCTTAAATTCCCCGTAGGCCTCACCAACAGTCATAACCATAAGCCACTTCTGTACTTGTTCTTGGTTTTCCATTTCTGAGGGTCTTCTAACAGATTTTACATCATGAATTCCAGGAGTAGCACAGCTATCACCATCTTGACAAAAATACTCAATTAATTCATTTTTTGTTTCAGTTGACAAACATCTTGAACCCTTTGGGAGTATCTTAACATTTTTTTTTTTTTTTTCTCCAGTAAGATCCAGGTCGTTAATCTTGTTTCCTAACAGCAGCAGTCTGTTGCCTTGGAGTGTTTGGAACTGACTTTCTTGCCTTATTTACAGCCTTGCCTAATGTTTGAGAACATTTGTAAGACCCTAGCCACTGGTGTGGCTCATCCCAGCCATATTTTTATGTTTCCTTTACCTACACAACCTTTATCTAGTTTTATCCTTCTCTCTCTTTCTTAGTAGACTGTTTGTTCATCAGCAGTTCCTATCTATGCTTCTTTCTTCTCATTTTGTCCCTTTCTCTCTCCTTTCTGAAGTGTTCATGTTTCAGTGGATCTTCCTTCATATCCTACAGATTTCTCATTCTTTCTGTCAAAAACATTATCTGGGAATGCAAGATACATAAATTATGTATGTTTTTAATGTAAGCAGACCTGTATTTATGTTGTATTTCACCAGTTTAAGATTTCACATGAACAGAAACAACTTGTTTTAAATTTTATATGCTGGTATTTCATTATGGTGAAATATCTTTAAAAATGTGTGCATATTGCCACACCTGTGATGATGTATATTACTGTCACACTTCAATAAAATACAGTTATTCTGAAAAATTAATAGGATTAGGAGTTATATTTTCTTAACCTGACTTTTGTAGAATCTTAAAAATTGTGAAATACTTGTTGAAACACGATACAAACTTTATCTTCTCTTCTCCTTTTTTTTCCGTCATGGGTGTGACAGCAGTTCCTGTGACTTTCAAGATGAGAGAAAAGAATTTGAAACAAAGCTTATGTGAGAAAATTATTCAGTGTAGGATACCAAGGAAGCCTATTGTTTCATAGCATGTTGCTCATTGTTGCATCATCTGTTTCACAGAAAGCAAATCATTTCGGCCAATATAACAAAATTTCTTGATGTTCCTGGAGCACATTATTGTACAACCTTTGGGAGCACAATTCATAACTAAATATCTCGAGTACAGTAAAAATGAGTTTCAAGTCATTTTATATTTTGTTTGTCCATTCACATGCCTAAATCTTTACTTTCCTGGCTCATTTCATGCGGAATGAGACAGGCTGGGGATTAAAATTAATTGTTAGGATTAATATTCCCTTCTCTCCAAATCAACCAAAAATAATCATCTCAGAATGAACTGCTGTTATGGACCAATACCAATATCATAGCACCACCTGCCAGCAGTAGAGGCAGGACTTGTAAATTTTAAATTGCAGTACTCTCTAAATGCCCATCTTTGCTGCAGGGTGAATAGGTCTAGGTGTAACAGCTGCCATGGGCGGGTTTCTTTGCCATAGGTTCCCAAAACTAATAAGGGGTTCAAGCAGATGACATGTTTCTATAAGCTGAGAGGCCAAAGCTAGTAGTAGTCTATTTTATAATCCTCAGCTTATGTTTACATCAAGTTACTTGAATTTTATACAGGTTTCATTAATTTGCTGTAAATGTCAGGAGTAAATTTGTACTGCTGGTCAGATGTTGTCACTGATGGGATTGTTTGGGAAGAAATTTTGGTAACACAGGACTCAAAAATTTAAATGTTTCAAATGTGATTGCCTCAGATTATTAGAGCTACAAAAGAGAGTGGAATATTAGGTGGCATATGGGCCCATTTTCAGTGCACCTCCACCTTATCATTCTTTTTTAGGACCTCATATGCTCACATTTCAAAACCAAATATAGTTTAGAACATGGTCTCTTTAATTAAAATGGTTTAAAAGAGCCATTTTCTATATTTTTAGAAAAAAATTTCATGTTTGTCCTCAATTTGTAACCTATTGGACTGCAGTAGGAGGATGACATTTTATAATATAAGGCCTTATATTGGTACCTTATTACATGCAAAGTTTCATGTGTATCCTGTTGTTGCTTGTGGAGATATAAGAAGGTAAAATTTACTGTGTCTCATAAAGTGGCTGAAAAGACACTGGTGCACAGCTGATAGCTCCGCCATGGGGGTCAAACAAATGACTATAACTCTGAAAGTATTAAATTGGAAATAGTAAAACTTTACCAATGTTAATTGGGAACTTGTACAAACATTCACACAACATTTCAATAATATCCGTGATGGTCCTGTGGGAACTTTTCTGAAATTAGGCCACTAGGCATGGGATGGTGCAATAGCGTTAATTTAAGATAAGTTCTGACACAGTACACTCGTTAAAAGAGAAAAGTAATATAATGATATGTTAATTGTAATATGTGACACGATAGCTGTAAGTCACAAATGCTGATATAGCCCCAATTGTAAATTCAGAAAATTCCCAGAAATATGCATTTACTCATTTAGATATGCACAGGAATTAGGGATGAATGATTTTTTTATGAATATTCTGCTGCTAAAATTGTATAAAGCATAAGCAGTTGAAAGTGCCAACAAATTATCTGAAACAATATCCCTTTTTCATATAAATATACAGTGAAATTGGGGAATGTTTGGCAACAGTATCCTTGTTCAAAAACAGTGTCTAAAAAAACACAAATTAAGTTTAAAATTGGTGACATAATGAGAATTTTTCACAGCAATCACAAATGTCCAAAAATACACATTATATTACTATATACTCACATTTGACACATGAAAGATAATGCGAAAACAACTGAAACAGAAAATTATTAGGATCTAGTAATTTTGAATTAGACCTATCTGGTATCTGTGATCACACACAAAATTATAATCAGAAATCTACTCACATATTTAATACACATGCGAAACACAGAATGTTTTGATTAGCGGAGTTTGTGACATATTCTACTCTAATGTTATAACAGTCAGAATTGAGAAAATTGTGAAACACCATCAAAACAAGTCTTCTGGTTGGTGTGGCTAACTATGCGATATGCAGTTATTGATATGTGTTGGGATCAAACAGATCAAAATGTGTCTGTATCAGACATTTCATTAATTAATTTTCTATTGTGACATTGCAGCTCTCCTGTACCGCTAACAAATGTCATTAGAAGTGTGTATTAGAAACAAGATTTTCAATCCTCCAACAAGATATAAAAGAGTTGCTGAGTGTATCACAAGTCACATTTGCTCCTCAGTACAATAAATGCTCTATGAAGAACCAAAGATCTTAAAGAGCACTTTAGCATTTCAAGTGCAACCCTGTTTTTGATTGGTATTAATAGTGTAAGATCCACCTTTCAGCTCTCAAACATCAGTTGCAATAAGAATTAAAAAAACTGCTACATTTAAATTTTCGATGGTCCCTTTCATCTGTCATTACATCTTTAATCTTCCATTAATTTTTTTGTGCTCTTTTCGACAAGCTTAATTAGTTGTTCTACCTGGGGAACAACAAGAGAGATGTGTGTTACCTTCTAAAATTTTGTGAGTTGTCTGGACTCCAACTTGAAGTATTAGGAAGGAGTTTTTAATGTTTTGCAGAGTGTTATGTAAATAGAAGGTAGAGGGTGGGGGGGAGGAGAAAGGAAAGAAAATGAGACTATGGATATGAGCTGCATCGGGACTTTATGCTGAATGGTGAGTGAAAATATGTGCCAGACAAGGATTCGAACTGAAGATCTCTTTCTTACTAGGCAATTGCATCAACCACAGCGTCACCCGGACACAGTGTTCATTGCAATAGCATGCCTCTTGGCTGACCCACATTTCATCTAGTACCACCTGCCTGCAGTCCGTGTCCATGTCCTCCATACACTCTACTTTGAGATTCCCGCAGGAGGTCAGATGTAACTGTGCATCTGCACTGAAAGTGGTGGATTCATTGCCCATCGAGGCGAATCAGTTACATTGTTCTTTCACACCATGTCCAAAATAACAGACCCACATGTTCATATAATTTTTCTGGGTAGCTGACCTATCAGTTTTTACTGTTCAGTCAGCTGCAGGGATCTGCTGCAGTATTTCAGCATATCTTCTTACAAATTCTGTACTAATAGTTTGTAGTTTTTATTTGTGAGCGTGTGTATAGACTCCGATGCAGTTTTTATTTGTGAGCGTGTGTATAGACTCGCATGCTCTTTTTACAATACAGGTGAGTGTGTTACTGTAACCTTTATTTCTCATTCATATCCGTTGACTTCCCAAACTTGCAGCAAAATCATTATCTTCCAATCTAGAGCTTGGTGACACCAAAAGTTGGCAGTAGGGGTGGTGATGGGAGGAGCGATGGGAAAACTGTCACAGTCCAGCAGGAACTTGTATTAACTTTTTTAAGCATCCTTTTCTCCCTATTTTATCTCATATGCTAAAAGTCTCAGATACAGAGCTCTCAACAACAGCTATATTCGCCATTGCCATGATCAGCATAGATACAGCCATGGATGTTGTTTTATTTTGACAGTATCCATGTTCTGTTTCGCTATAAAAGGATCACTCCTGAAGACACATAAGCATTTTAGTTGTAGATTATGTTCACTATTTGATACTTGTGATGAACATCATGCATACTTTGTAGAAGCTCAACAATTTTGTCTCTTTCTTTTCAGGAATGCTATAATTGATCATTCACACATTCAGTGTAATTAACAACTTGAAGCAGATAAGTTTGACACGAAGTAAACGATGCACGAGTGGAGTAAACTAAAATTCATGCTCTCGGCCTTCTGAAGACCCATGTACGTAAACAAAGTGACACAATGAGGAAAGTTCCGAAACACAAGATGATAGCCAAGAGCTGTCCCAAGTGCTCCATGCAGCTACCTATTGCATCAAAGACATGTGCATGTGGACATATATTTGTTGGAAGGCGATCAAATGCTGCACAAGAGGGTGATGGCACAAGCATTACCCGTCGCCGTACAGAAAGGGTAAAACGAGAGAAGCCTAATTACTACGATGCATTGGAGTACGACAAGGAGACAAGGAAGCAGCAGCAACGAAAGCGCAGTATGCGTACTTCTGCTGACCAGTCACAGAGCAAAAGTGATGAACAGATTGGTGCAGATGACGATGTTGTGCATCTCAAAAGGAAGCGGAAACGCAACTTCAGAACAGAACAGGATAGTGATGATAGGGACAATTGTTTACAAATAATTTCACCAGAGAATGGCTTCAAATGTTCTGTTATTCTCTCTGAAATTAACCGAAAAATGGGTGTAACATCATGGAGAGTATAATTCCTAGATTTGCATTTTGTGATGTAATAGGAATTTATATGTTATAGTAATCTCGTAGACAGGGGAACGATTCACAGTTTTGCTTCCCTTGTTTCTTAGATTTCAAACAGGGTTAAATTGAAACCAGTTTGTGCCCTCCAGTAATTATGAACTGTATGCAGTAACCATATTTTGATTCAAGCAGCAAATCTGCTTTTCGATTAATAAGTCACTGATGTTCCTTACATTTGTTTCTTTCACCCACATGTGTGATTCATTTAATAACACCAAAAACATTCAGCTGAAAAGTTTTTGACCATAGTAACTGAATGCTGAACTGAAGAATAAACATTTGCAGTTGTTCTCTCATTATATTTAAAGTGCTACAACTGATCAACATAGTATTGCCTTTTCTTATTTGCAAGTATTTGGAAGCATAGCTGTGTTATCAGGGCTTGTAATGGTGTAGCACTAAACCTTTATTGGACTTCATTCTGAAGCACAAACAGCGGTATCCATTAGAGAGTATATCCAATTAAATTGTATAAACAACTGTAATATGATGAAATTTAATTTTCGTGCTAAGCACAGGTGAAGTGTTTACTGCCGTTTGTGACATTTACTACTGGATTATATATTGCTACTTACAGATTTATAATTTTCATTTCTGTGTTGCCTCTGCACTTGTTAACTGACAAAATTACACGTTTTATTACTTCAAAGTTGTCATATAAATTGATGATTGTGTGCTAAAATGTTTATATCAGATTTGTTGTATGTCAGTGTCAAGTCGATATATCAGATTGAAATTAATTTTCATACCATCAAACAATTTTTACTGGAATAGACTATTGTAATAATCAGTTGTGTGTACATCATATCCATGAAACAGTCTTCATTGTAAGTTCAGAAGAGTGTATAGCGAAAATTCTTTGTGAACAAATTACAAATATTTGCACATTGTATTGTTTTCATGATTTATTGCCTTCCACTTTAAGCTAAAATAGGGCATGTCCACAAGATTTTAACATTTTCTACTCTGTGTTCCAGAATTATTTTCATTTGTTTGCAAATACTTGAATAACTTCCCTGTAAACTGTGAAGTTTGCAGTCTTGCTCACATGTTAATTTATCTGAGCAGATAATTGGTTTTACAGTCACCACCAGAGCTTATAAAAGACAGTGATGCAGAGGATGCATAGTTGATAAATGAGCTGATCAGTGTCTCGTCGTCATAAATCCAGTGATGGCTGGAAAGCCAACACTGTTCAAAAAATTAGAATGTGATCAAGACTGCAAAATGTACAGATTCAGATATCGAGGTAATTATCTCCAGCAGTCACCATTTAATGCCAAAGGTGATGTTTCTGTATAACCAAATTCAGCAAATGTTGGATTAAGTGTGACACAGCAAATACATCCAGTTATCTAAATTTTGATTGCACAGCTTTGGTTGACTTTACAAATGGACTCTAGATTTTTCATCTGAAGACTGCACAGCATACGCAGTTTCCACTACAGAATTCGAACTTAGGTCAGCCACTGTTGTGGCAGATGGTTGGTATCTTTACTGCTTTTACCATTGCTATTGGTGTAGCCTGGAGTTGAATTACTAAACTTCTTAGCAAACAATGGAAACTCCAGATAGGAATATCAACAGTGTAGGAAAAGATAGATTGCTACTTACCATAAAGGTTACAAACTATAAGTTGCAGATTGGTCAGTTAAGACACATACACACGAGCTTTCAGCCTCAGCCTTCGGACACATAAGCATTTAACGTCAGCCATGATCAGAAAAAGAGAAACACACACCATTCATTCACACAAGCAAGCACATCTCACACACATGTGACAGCCAACTTTAGAAGCTCAGGTGTTCTAGCCTGAGCTGCTGGAGTTGGTGGTCATGTGTGTGAGATGTGCTTGCTTGTATAAATAAATGTGTGTTTCTCTTTTTCCAATGAAAGCAGAGGCCGAAAGCTTGTGTGTGCCTTTTAATATTGCCTGTCTGCAACTTTGCCATTTACCTTTACAGTAAGTAGCACTCGGTTTTCCTACGTTGGTGAACATCTTAGCCAAGTATTCATTCTATCATTCCATAACAGAAGGGAAGAACAGTTAATGTGTAAAAATCACTGCAAATTTTAATCAAAAAGTATCTTGTTATAATAGCTGCCCTTGACCTCTGAACTGCCTTTGCAATATGTTTGTCATGACTGTCTCAGCATTGGGTATGCTTAATGAGAACAGCATATCATGTCAGTGAAGAATGCAGCAGGACCCACGTAGGAATTATGCTGGCTCCTGTTGGTGTTTTAACAGAAGTTGGTCATACCTTTAGTATTCATGCCTGAGGTTAATGCTTGTCTCTTCAAAAGTTCCAGTGCCAAATTTTGCCAGTTTCAAGAAAGTCACATACCGTACCTGGAAAACTTTTCTTGTGGTCTATCTTGTATTCACAGTGTAGAAATACAAATGCTGTTGAACCACATCAAATCTATATTATTAGAATCTTCTATACAACTCAGTATGAAGACAGTCCAACTCTGCTAAATGTCATGTGAAATCCATATGGTACTGAGTAATACCGGCAGTAAAAGTACTCACATTGTGCCCTTCATTATGCACAAAGTGATGCTGCACAGATGCCTTCTCAGCTCAAACAGGAAAGTAACATGCACTGTAACATAATGTATTACTCTTTGAAGACATTATGTTGACCTTGGTGTGTGTAGTTTGCCATGAACAAAGTGTGTTGATTGTTGGAAGGCTGATGGTCTAGGCATTGGCCAAGAGTGGTGGTCTGTGTTAGCACACCCAAAGGAGCAGGTTCCCACTATTTTATTTTTGGTATTTTTCAGCTGTCTGCATTATTTGCCTGCATGTTAGTTTGTTAAAGATGATTGTATCCAAGTACAAATTGCCATTTCTTATCTTGGAAGTGATGTAACGGCTGGTAAAAATAGTTTGTTCCCTGTGTTATCCATTTCTCAGTTCATATGAAAAATGACTTCTTATCATTTTATTATTATTTCTTTCCTTTCTCAGACGTTATGTCTGGTTAAAAATGGAAAGTTAAGCGGATCTTGATCAAGCGTGACTTCCTTTTAACTGTACGGTATAGGTTACATTGCATTTAGAAACTTTCGGGTAATTGAACATGTATCAATAATTACAGATTTCTAGTTGTATATATACGTTTGGATGTAGCTGTATTGCGTTGATGTACTGGTGGATATTGTGTGGTATGACTCCTGTAGTTGATAGTATAATTGGTATAATGTCAACTTTATGGTGATGCCACATGTCCTTGACTGCCTCAGCCAGTTGGATGTATTTTTCAATTTTTTCTCCTGTTTTCTTCTGCATATTTGTTGTATTGGGTATGGATATTTCGATTAGTTGTGTTAATTTCTTCTTTTTATTGGTGAGTATGATGTCAGGTTTGTTATGTGGTGTTGTTTTATCTATTATAATGGTTCTGTTCCAGTATAATTTGTATTCATCATTCTCCAGTACATTTTGTGGTGCATGCTTGTATGTGGGAATGTGTTGTTTTATTAGTTTATGTTGTATGGCAAGTTGTTGTTGTATTATTTTTGCTACATTGTCATGTCTTCTGGTGTATTCTGTATTTGCTAGTATTGTACATCCTCTTGTGAAGTGATCTACTGGCTCTATTTGTTGTTTGCAAAGTCTTCATTTATCTGTTGTGGTATTGGGATTGTTAATAATATGCTTCCTGTAATATCTGGTGGTTATTTTTGTATCCTGTATTCCAATCATGAATCATTCTGTCTCACTGTATATATTGCCTTTTCTTAGCCATGTGTTGGGTGTGTCTTGATCGATGTGTGGCTGTGTTAGATGATACGGGTGCTTGCCATGTAGTGTTTTCTTTTTCCAATTTACTTTCTTCGTATCTGTTGATGTTATGTGATCTAAAGGTTGAAGAAGTGGTTATGAAATTGCAATGGTGTAGCCAATGTTTTTATATGAGTGATTGCTTGGTGTATTTTGCTAGTTTCTGCTTGTTCAAATTTTCTTAAATTGTCTACCTGTCCATAATGTAGGTTTTTTATGTCGATAAATCCCCTTCATCCTTCCTTTCTGCTTAATGTGAATCTTTCTGCTGCTGAATGTATGTGATGTATTCTATATTTGTGGCATTGTGATTGTGTAAGTGTATTGAGTGCTTCTAGGTCTGTGTTACTCCATTTCACTACTCCAAATGAGTAGGTCAATATTGGTATAGCAGAAGTATTTATAGCTTTTGTCTTGTTTCTTGCTGTCAATTCTGTTTTCAGTATTTTTGTTGGTCTTTGTCTATATTTTTCTTTTAGTTCTTCTTTAATATTTGTATTATCTATTCCTATTTTTTGTCTGTATCCTAGATATTTATAGGCATCTGTTTTTTCCATCGCTTCTATGCAGTCGCTGTGGTTATCCAATATGTAATCTTCTTGTTTAGTGTGTTTTCCCTTGACTATGCTATTTTTCTTAAATTTGTCTGTTCCAAAAGCCATATTTATATCATTGCTGATTACTTCTGTTATCTTTAGTAACTGGTTGATTTGTTGCTGCCAGTAGTTTTAGATCATCCATGTATAGCAAATGTGTGCTGTTGTGTTGGTATGTTCCAGTAATATTATATCCATAATTTGTATTATTTAGCATGTTGGATAGTGGGTTCAGAGCAAGGCAGAACCAGAAAGGACTTAATGAGTCTCCTTGGTATATTCCACGCTTAATCTGAATTGGCTGTGATATGATATTATTTGAATTTGTTTGGATATTAAGTGTGGTTTTCCAATTTTTCGTTACTATGTTTAGGAACTGCATCAATTTAGGATCTACGTTGTATATTTCCAATATTTGTAGTAACCATGGGTGGGGTACACTATCAAAAGCTTTTTGGTAATCAATGTATGCGTAGTGTAGTGACCTTTGTTTAGTTTTAGCTTGATATGACACCTCTGCATCTATTATCAGTTGCTCTTTACATCCTCGTGCTCCTTTGCAACAGCTTTTTTGTTCTTCATTTATAATTTTGTTCTGTGTTGTATGTGTCATTAATTTCTGTGTAATGACTGAAGTTAATATTTTGTATATTGTTGGTAGGCATGTTATGGGGCGATATTTTGCTGTGTCTGCTTGATCTTTAGGTTTCAGATAAGTTATTCCTTGTGTAAGTGTATCAGGGACTGTGTATGGGTCTGCAATGTAACTGTTAAATAATTTAGTTAGATGTGAATGTGTTGAGGTGAACTACTTTAGCCAGAAATTTGCTATTTTATCTTTTCCAGGGGCTTTCCAATTGTGCGTAGAATTAATTACTCGGGTGACTTCATGTTGCAAAATTATCACTTCAGGCATTTGTGGTATCATCTTGTATGTGTCTGTTTCTGCTTGTATCCACCGTGCATGTCTGTTATGTTGTACCGGGTTTGACCATATGTTGCTCCAGAAGTGTTTCATGTCTGCTATGTTTGGTGGATTGTCCATTTTAATGTGTGTGTTATCTATTGTCTGGTAAAACTTCTTTTGGTTTTTGTTGAATGTTTGGTTTTGTTTCCTTCTATTTTCACTTTTTTGTATCTTCTAAGTCGTTTGGCCAATGCTTGTAATTTCTGCTTCTTTTAATCTAATTGCTCTGTTGCTTCTCGTTGTGAGATTTTACCTAACCTTTTTCGTTTTTTTGTCTGATATTTCATTTCTTATAAATTGTGTTAGCTGTCCGATGTCTTTTCTCAATTTTTTGTATTCTGATCTGTAGCCTGTGTTGCCATGCTGGTTTTGTGGGTTTCTTCTATGTGTTGGTTGGTTCTGACCTGCCTAGTGTGTATATTTAGTGTACTGAGTGCTCCTATATAAACCAGTAGTTGTAACTCTTCCATAGTTGTGTTTTCATTTATTTTGTTGTGTATGATTGTGTTGATAGTTTTTATTGTTGTTTCGACTTGTTGGTTATTTGGCGGTCTATGCAAGAATGGTCTAATGTCTGTATTTGTGTCTTTGTATTCTATGTATGTCAGCTGAAATTTTTCTTCTATATCTAACGTGTGTCACTTCGTGTTCTATTTGTGCTTGTTCTGGTTGCTGTCTTAAGATTTCGTTTTCCTCTGATTGTTTAATTGATGCGTGTTGTTCTTTGTTTGTTTGCTCTGGGATGTTTGAGTCCATTACCGTATTTTCTTCTTCTGATTGCACATTATTTTGTTCCAGTATTTGTTGTACTTGTTGTTTGATGTTTTCTAATTCTGACTGGGGTATCCTGTTATTTCTGATTATTACACGGATCTGATCAGGTAGTCGTTCTGTTAAAAATTTTAATTCTGGGTATCTGGTAATAAATGTTGTGTATACTTGTGATCTGTACGCAGTTGTGTTGGTTCCTAAGTTTGTTGCTTGGTAATAACAGAACATGAGGTGTCGGTTAACTTCATCTGACCATCTCATTCTCTGTCTTTGTTTTCCTTCTAGAGTGGTTGCAGGAAGCATATCCTGCAAAACAACTCTATTTGGATTTAAATCATTTTCCGTGTGGCTAGCAGTGTCGTTACCATTGTGGACGGGCATAGGGTTCAAGTGTAGTCCCCGACCATGACAGTGCTTGTCCGAGGCTTCTTTAGTTCTGTCCTGAACCAACTAATCACACTAAAAGGGGGGTTAGCCCTATTAGTGGTTTGTTCTTTTCTTCGCCTTTAACGACTAGCAGAATATACCGGAGGCCTACTCTTTTCCCGGATCTCCCACAGTTTTTATTATTATTATTATTATTGAATATAAAGGCACAGGCATGTTAATGTAAAAATGGTGTGATTCTCGAGAGAGGCTCTGAATATTCAGCATGATAGACAGACACGAATGGATCTAATTTTGCATCTGAAAACTAAGAATTCAGTGTGCGGTATCATGTAAAGTCTGAGAATGCCTGAGCCAGTGCTGTCAGTACCTAATCAGATAACTCTTTTGTGTGTGTGCCCTCAGTCTTTCATTGCGGCATGCCTAAATAAAATCTTCTTGATTTCCAAACTATCGTTTTAAATAAGACACTTCAGCTTTTGAGGACTATCTCTGTCATCATTATTTGGACTAAAACACCAATGACTGCTGTGGCTGGCATGGTGTTCCATGTATATAGGCACCATAGTAGCATCTGGAACCATCCGAAGGAGGCCAGATTGAAACATTCATGAAAGGTGAGTTGCATAGCTTGCAACAGTTCTAGTCTTGACTCGGAACGAATAACGTCAGGTGGTGCAAGAAACCAGCTACAAGTTCGAAAATACAGCTCCCACCTCCTTACAAGCGTCAAGTATCGGTGTTTGCTTTCAGCCAATATCCAGAGCCCACCCCCATGTTCTACTAAGTGTGTGCCCCTCGTCTCTGTTATAATTGTTCCTGTTCAATCCTGGCCGCCTCGTTTATAACAGAATCCAAATATCTTAACTCATTAGCCAAGACTCTTGTTCACAGATACCAGGGGTGAAAACATAGCAGGCTTTGGATATCAAGCAAAAGCAAAGGCATATACTAGATGCTTGTATGGAGGCAGGAATGACAGTTTCAAATGTGGCACCAGTTGCTTGTACCACCTGTCGCTGGTCCCACAGCGAACCAGTGGTGTCACGAGGTGCACAACTTGCCTTTGATGCACACATCACTTCAGGGGGCAGGAGGTTAGTGGAAGAATGAAATATGCCATAAGATTTTTGCACTTCATCCATCCTTAGTTGTGGCACATACACAACATACCAGAGATCGTTCAAAAAAAAAAAAAAAGTAATGTTTTCACTGATAGCACAAGACAAGTAACAGGCCCAAATTGAATCTTATGAGGTCCCAGAAACGTATATTTTTAAGCACTTTCTACATGAAACTTAATTTGTAAATGTCCTGTTTGACCAGAGATTGATAAACCAGTTGAGAAACTTTATTGTGCATTTTGATTATGAGTCATTCACCACCACCACCACCACCACCACCACCACCACCACCACCTCCTTCAGATAAAACTACTGGCATTGATTGCATGATTTTACTCCCTTCTATTTTGTAGTGTAATTAGGAGCAATACATAAAAAAAATTATTCTGAAAAAAATAAAAATGCAATAATTTTATTACCAGAAAGGTAACATGAGATGAACAAAGTGAACTTACATCTTTTACCTACTTCTCTGCATAGCCACCAATGTTCTCAACACATTTCTCCCATCATGGTACCAGTTTCAATATACCAAATTCACATTTCAAAGCGCATTTGGTCGGAGTAAAGAAATCCGTGGACAGCTGATTTCACTTCTGCACCTGTCCAAAGCATTGCCGGCCAGGAATTTCTTCATGGGACCAAACAGATGAAAGTCTGACAGTGAACAATCTGGACTGTGTGGTGGATGCTGGAGCACCTCCCACCAAAATTTGGCGATTTTCTCACTAACGGGAACAGCAACATAGGACAGAGTATTGTCATGAAGTTTGGCATCGTCAGCATTAATGTTGTGAAGTTTGTCAGGAAGGGCACAATGCAACTGAACTGAAAATTTAATGTAGACTGCAGCATTCGCAGTGACCCTGTGTTGGGCTTGTATTGCTATGCCTACGACTCACCACCAGTGCTGATTCCTTTCAGAAGGTCATGTACTGTGGCATAACACAATGAGTGATCGAAGCATGTCGTCATTCACTGGTCCTTATGGTTGTCTGAGTTTCTTAGGCACCCTATGAGTACCAAATTTACGAAATTTCAATGCGTCATGAACAGTATTGTACTCTGCACCATAGGAAATATTGAACTGCTGCTTCACAGTTGCTGCCTCAATGGCTTCAATATTCTTTGGGGGTTGCAGCTTTTACTATCTTGCCAAGGCGTGGCGAATCAATTAAGTTCACACAGCCCTCTTGGACCCCCCCCCCCCCCCCCCCCAGGGGGTCCACAACTCTTTTGTGGATACGTGCGTAGCGAGCAGGGGACCCCGAGCTAATGTGGCTCTCCTTCCTTTCCGGGCTGCATACCTTCCCTTTCCGCATCCTTCCCCGTCCCCCATCTTCGCCCCCCCCCCCCCCTCACCTCTGGCTCTTTCCTTCCCTTTCTCCCCCTATGGGAGCATGGTTTGTGCCTACGTCTGGAGACGGACGCTCGAAACTGTTACAAATTCCTTGCTTTCTACACTTGCAAGTCTTCGTCCTTCCTCTGCCCTTTTCTTTTCCTTCCCTCTTCTCTTTGCCCTTTTCTCCGCTGCGGCGTTTGAGACCTCTCTTCTTTCCTTTCCCTTTCTCTTTTTTCCTCTCTGTGCATGTCTGAAGGCCGACCCACGCACTTCCATGCGTAGCCAGTGACGGGGTAACGCGTAATTCCCCGCCCCGGGTAGACAGGTAGGACACGTACGTACCCCCTGGTAACGGCCAGGCCCAGGGAGGGGTGATTACCCGAGCTGATACCTTCTGAAAGTGCCGATTGGTCCCTCCGTCCGTTTGTCGGGAGGTGTGACCTGAGGTGTGAACAATCACCTAAGGCGGGAGTGCCCTCAGAGAGGGCCCCCACAAGGGAGGAGCGCGCCATCGGAGACGCCGGTAATCATGGGGAATTCTTCCGCAATGGTTTCCTTATCTTCTACTATGTCTGCTCACAAGCGTAAGTTCACTGAGTCTCAGCCACAGACAGTTCTTCCATCGTTGCCACAGTTCCTTGTTGTTTCTCGGTCTGACGAAGGTCACGACTTCTCCATGGTCAACCCTTTCATTATTCAGAAAGGTGTCGACGCAATTGCAGGTCCTGTAAAGTCTTGTTCCAGATTACGGAATGGCACCCTGTTGTTAGAAACAGTCAGTGCCCTCCAGGCACAAAAATTGCTGCGTACCTCACTACTACACACCTTCCCTGTCCGGGTGGAACCGCACCGTACTTTAAATTCCTCGCGTGGAGTCGTTTATACACGCTCTCTCGATGGATTCTCAGACGAAGAAATTCAGCACTACCTGTCTGACCAGGGCGTAACAGCTGTTCATAGAGTCATGAAAAGGGTTGACATGAACATCATTCCAACCCGCACTGTCTTTTTGACATTTGACAAAGTTCAACTCCCATCGAAAATCAAAGCAGGCTATGAGATAATTTCCGTTCGCCCTTACGTCCCAAACCCTACGCGTTGCTATCGGTGTCAGCGGTTCAATCACACCAGCCAGTCCTGTTCCAATCCGGCCAAATGTGTTACGTGTGGCAAGGATGCCCATGAGGGTGCTTGTCCACCTCCATCCCCTCGCTGCATCAACTGTATGGGTGACCACGCTGCTTCCTCTCGAGATTGCCCCGTTTTTAAGGACGAAAAGCTCATCCAGGAAATCAGAGTGAAGGAAAAGGTGTCGACCTTTGCTGCTCGAAAATTATTCGCCAGTCGACAGCCCACCGTGCCTCAGACAGGAAAATACAGCATTGTCCTTGCTTCTCCTCGGCCAACAAAGGAGGCGGCCACACAGACTTGCGACCTCACCTTTAGTGCCACGGTCGTCAGATCGGCCAGCGCAAAGATCGCCCGTTCAACCTCACCACTTTCGCCTGCCCACTCTATGGCTCACCCTTCTTCGGGTTCTACTAAATCTCGAGCCCAAAAGTCAGACACCAAGACTTCGAAAAAAGAGCATACTCGTGAAGATTTTTTACGTACCCCAACTTCACACCCATCGGTTCCTCCTTCATCTAAACATCATACTTCCAAGAAGGCTACAAAGAAACCCAGTTCATCTCCTTCTCCGCCAAGGTGTGTCCCATCTACAGCACCACCTGGCGGAAATCGCCCTCGGCCGTCTTCTGTGTCGCCGAGGCGCACTGCTGGTGGCCGATCAACCGGCCGATCGCTGGTGGCAGGAGCTGCTCCTGACCAATCTATGGATCAGGATCTTCTGCCTTCGGCTGAATGCCATTCCATGCTGTCGGTCGCAAGCTCTGAGCAGTCGTTGAGTTGACAGCGACCTTGGTCACATTCCTCCATTTTCTGTTCACCCTATGTCCATTATCCACTGGAATATCCGCGGCATTCGAGCCAATCGGGATGAATTGTCGGTCCTCATACGATCCTACTCGCCGGTCATCTTCTGTCTTCAGGAAACAAAGCTGCGTCCCCATGACCGCTTTGTTCTCCCTCATTTTCAGTCTGTCCGATATGATCTCCCCTCTGTTGAAGGCACTCCAGCCCATGGAGGACTCATGATTCTTCTCCATGATACTCTCCATTATCACCCAATCCATTTAAACACTTCCTTCCACGCTGTCACCGTCAGTCTTTCCCTTTCTGGATATCCCTTTTCTCTTTGTACTGTATACATTCCATCGTCCACACCAATGGCACGAGCTGATCTCCTTCATCTTCTTGGTCAGCTTCCACCCCCCCCTATTTGCTGGTTGGGGACTTCAATGCTCACCACCCGCTTTGGGGATCTCCACATCCTTGTCCACGTAGCTCACTCTTGCTAGACGTCTTCCACCAAGCGGATCTAGTTTGCCTCAACAGTGGGGTCCCCACATTTTTGTCTGCCTCCACGACAAATTTATCTCATTTGGACCTTGCGGTCGGTACTGTTCCGCTAGCTCGGCGCTTCGAATGGTTCGCCCTTGATGATATACACTCGAGTGACCACTTTCCATGTGTCCTTAGACTGCAGCCTCAACTGCCATATATGCGCCCGCGACGCTGGAAGTTTGGCGAAGCCGATTGGACACTTTTTTCGTCTCTAGCGACATTCGATGACCATCACTTTCCCAGCGTCGACGATGAGGTCAAACACATTACTGACGTTATTCTTACAGCTGCGGAACGTTCAATACCACGCACCTCCGAATTGCCCCGGCGCCCCCCAGTTCCTTGGTGGAACGAGGCATGCTGTGACGCAATACGTGAGCGGCGACGTGCTCTCCGCGTTTTCCGCCACCATCCTACTTTGGCCAACTGTGTCCGCTATAAGCAGTTCCGTGCGCGATGCCGTCGTGTCATCCACGATAGCAAGAAGGCAAGCTGGAAATTCTTGATTAGCTCATTTAACACCTTCAATCCCTCCTCGGAAGTTTGGAGTCGGCTTCGACGGTTCTCAGGTGCGCCTAGTTTCTCCCCGGTCTCTGGGCTCACTGTCGGGCATGATACATTAGTGGACCCCGTCGCAATTTCTAACTCATTGGGTCAGCACTTTGCTGAGATTTCGAGCTCTTCAAATTACCCGCCAGCGTTTCTCCCGAAGAAATGTGCAGCGGAAGTGCGACATCTTGCTTTCTCCTCTCAAAATCGCGAAAGCTACAATACTGTTTTCTCCATGCGGGAACTACAACATGCACTCTCTTCTTCTCGCTCCTCTGCCCCAGGACCGGATGGTATCCACGTCCAGTGTTGCTGCATTTATCAACCCATAGTCTGCGTTACCTCCTTCGCCTTTATAATCGAATTTGGACCGACAGTACTTTCCTCAGACGATGGCGGGAAGCTATCGTCGTTCCTGATCCGAAACCTGGAAAGGACAAACATCTCCCCTCTAGCTATCGCCCCATTTCTCTCACGAGTAGTGTCTGTAAGGTTTTGGAGCGTATGGTGAATTACCGTTTAGCTTGGTGGCTGGAATCCCGCAGTCTTTTAACACCTGCCCAATGCGGATTCCGAAAGCATCGTTCTGCAGTTGACCATCTTGTTGCTCTCTCCACTTATATCATGAACAATTTTCTCCAGAAACGCCAAACAGTAGCAAATTTTTTTTATCTGGAGAGAGCATACGATACCTGTTGGAGGACAGGCATCCTCCGCACACTGTTCTCTTGGGGCTTTCGAGGTCGGCTGCCCCTTTTTCTTCGCGAATTTATGGCAGAGCGCACATTTAGGGTGCGGGTGAACACTACTCTCTCCTGTACTTTCTCCCAAGAAAACGGGGTACCCCAGGGCTCCGTGCTGAGTGTTGTACTGTTTGCCATTGCCATAAATCCAATTATGGATTGTCTCCTTCCTGATGTCTCGGGCTCCCTTTTTGTGGACGATTTTGTGATCTACTACAGCTCTCAACGGACCAGCCTTCTTGAACGACGTCTTCAAGGATGTCTCTATCACCTCCACTCTTGGAGCATCGAAACCAGCTTCCGTTTTTCTCCCAGTAAGACCGTTTGTGTTAATTTTTGGCGACGTAAGGCGTTTCTTCCACCCTCCTTACATCTAGGTCCTGTCAACCTTCCGTTTTCAGACGTCGCTAAATTCTTGGGTCTTATGTTTGACAGAAAACTGTGCTGGTCCTCCCATATTTCCTATCTTTCGGCTCGCTGTCTGCAATTCCTCACCACCCTCCGTGTCCTGAATGGTACCTCCTGGGGAGCGGACCGAGTGGTCCTTCTCCGCCTCTATCGTGCCTTAGTGCGCTCGAAATTGGACTATGGAAGCATAGTCTACTCCTCTGCTCGGCCGTCTATTCTTCGGCGACTCGACTCTATCCACCACCATGGATTACGTTTAGTGTCTGGAGCTTTTTACACCAGCCCTGTGGAAAGCTTTTATGCTGAGACTGCTGAACCTCCGCTGTCCAATTGGCGAGCAGTCCTTCTGAGTCGTTATGCTAGCCATCTGTCTTCCATGCCTGCTAATCCAGCCCATGACATTTTTTTCGACGCCTCCTTTGATGTAGGATACGCATGCCGCCCCTCCTCCCTACTACCACCAGGAGTCCGCTTCCGTCAACTGCTCCATTCTCTTTCCTTCCACTTTCCTAAAACCTTCTTGACAATTTGGGGTACAGCACCGCCCTAGCTCCGTCCCCGGATCTGCCTGCTCCGTGACCTTTGTCGATTTCCCAAGGAAGGTACCCCCTCACTTGTTTATCGTCGGGCATTTGCTGCTCTATGTGCACAAATGACAGAAGCCACATTTATTTACACCGATGGCTCGAAAACATCGTTAGGTGTAGGGATTACCTATATTGTTGGCGACACCCCAAATCACTTTCGGCTTCCCGACCAGTGTTCGGTTTATACTGCGGAGCTTTATGCTGTTCTCCAGGCTGTCCACTACATCCGCCACCATCAGCGGATACAGTACATTATCTGCTCAGATTCTCTCAGCTCTATCCTCAGTCTCCAAGTTCTTTACCCTGTGCACCCTCTGGTCCACCAGATTCAGGACTGTCTGCGTTTGCTCCACCTGGGGGGCGTCTCGGTGGCGTTCCTCTGGCTCCCAGGACACGTTGGTATCTGTGGAAATGAGGCGGCCGATATTGCAGCCAAGGCTGCAGTCTCTCTTCTTCGGCCAGCTATTCAATCGATTCCCTTCGCCGATCTACGGAGCGTTTTATGTCGTAGTGTTCTTCATTTATGGCACGCACATTGGTCGACACTTCCCCATAATAAATTGCGGGACGTGAAAGCTCTTCCTTGTGCTTGGACCTCTTCCTCCCGAACACGTCGTCGGGAGGAGGTAATTTTAACTAGACTCCGGATAGGGCACTGTCTTTTTAGCCATCGACATCTTTTAAGCGGCGATCCTCCCCCACTCTGTCCCCACTGCTCTCAGCTGTGGACGGTAAGACACCTTTTAATTGAGTGCCCCTATTTTAATCCGTTACGCTCCCGTCTACAGCTATCGCCTGATATATCGTCGATTTTAGCAGATGAAACGCGCTCAGCCGATCGCGTTCTTGAGTTTATTAGTGCCAGTGAAATGACGTCAGTCATTTGAAGCTTTTTTTTGGGGACAACCACCCCTTTCTGTAGCGGATTTTTAAGCCTTCCTTCTGCTTTTCGTTTCTCCAATTTTATGACTTTTGTTCCCATTGCCGCTGGTTTCCATTTTCGGTTTTTTACTGTTTCCTAAGTCACGGACCGGGTGCTAATGACCATAGCAGTTTTGCGCCCTAAAAAAAAAAAAAGCCCTCTTGGAAGAAAGCATTCCAGCTGGAGACATTACTATGGCCCATGCAGTCATCCCCATACATGCTAGGCATGTTCCTTTCAATTTCAGTCACTTTATGCCTTTTGGCCCACAAATATTGAACTACACTTCGCTGCTCCTGGCAAGTTAACAACAGTAACATGCACGCTGTTTCATAGTCAAGGCGTCTCTCGCTAGAGCTGCACCTGAAAGCAAAATGCCCTCTAGCACAAAGTTCAAACTATATCATCGTAAAATTTCAACATTGTATCTGCAATACCAGGGAAGGAAAAAAAATTGTGCATTACTTTCTGATCTTCCCTCATATTAGAGTCTATAACTGAACAGTTTTGCTGGTACTTCATCTGTGACCTAATTCTTCCAGTCATCTACTTCTTTATTGTATTTAGGGAAAGTAATAAAAATTAGTTTCAACTGCGATATACATATAAAAGTAAGATACAAAGTCCCGACCGGATTTTGCAACCTACTCCCCCTCAGAAAAAACATGGTGTTATCTGGGTTTGCAGATTTGTTAGTGCTGTAGGAAAGCTGTTAATGGTAAATTAGTCTCCTTGACATAGTACACACTTACCAACTCATTAACAGTCCGTATACTCATAACTGTTACAGAGTAATAATGAAAAGGATGTAACTGCAAAAATCAAAGCTCTGCAGAGCATTTGGCTTGCTAAAAATGTAAGATGACGGTCTGTAGGATTCTCATACTGTAAATGATGAGCGGCAAGTTTCTGTGACAAGAAACATAAACCATTTGTTTCTAATGATAGCTGAAAAAGCAGATTATTAGAAATTTATGTCTCTGGCAATGCATGTTTTGACATTTTTAGTGTCCCCCAAAGATATTTCTGTGATGGAAATAGTTCGGTTACACACAACTACTTAGATTCCATTTATTCCTATAAATTGTTAGGATAGAAGAGGTGCGTTTTGAACCCTAGGCATAGTATTTTCCTTTTTGGTTGTTTACTGTATCTTCAAATCTCTGTTCTATGTACCTTCATGACAATACAAGAAACATTTCAGAATGTGTTTTTAGAAAAATTTTGAATTAAGTCTTCAAATATCAAACATGGAACATAACACCACATTAACATTGTGTTTTTATCCCATCCTTTCACCAAACGAAACATATATCTAACCTACAAATGGGATTAGAAGTTCAAAGAGCTATAAGAGAAAAAATGAGTTTGTTAGAGTATGACTTACATATTAAGTATGCAGGGAAAAAAATGCTGTAAGTTTTGATTTTAGTGTCAAAATTTTTAGGTTTTTCTCTGTGGCCTTCAGTTTATTTTTCACACAAATATTCTTTTGAGCACTGTTTCGTCCTTTTCTTTTTCCAAATTGTGTGATATCACCAACAAAAACTTTGTCATGCAGTATGTGCTTCAATTTTTTCCAGAGAGTACTAGGGGGTAGAAGGAAAAAAGAAATCCACTTTGTTTTGCATACAAATACATATTTAATTATCTCTGAAACAAATTAAGTCTTTCTTATTCCAGTTGCTGTAAACACACAATATTCTTAAAGCCTCTGGGTGGAAGGAATGTGAAATATGTATCCAAATGACTTTCCAGTTTTTAAATGTGAATCAAAGTTTCACAGTTTAGAATGTTTCACCAGCCATTTAAAATGATAATGACGTAGCTTTTGGGGAAAAAAAAACAAAAAAAACCCCAGACCATATAAGATACTTTTATACATATTCACAATGATTTGACTTGTGATTTCATCTTTAATGCGAATAACTGTATGTATACATGCACTGTAATTGGAACCACTACTTGGGAGCAGCGGCATCAGACCCACCAGAGCCTTGGTTCTTGTTGATGCACACAATTAGCAATTAATATTGTTCACAGCAATACTATTTGTGGCAATAAAAATTATAGTTTTAACTATATAATATCATGAAATTATTTTCATGTATTCCGATCCAGTAAAAAGTGAAATATAAGCAATCTACCTTGTGGGCATAGTCTTGGGTGATGTGGGGATTACTTACATTTGTTCCTAGCACCCCTGGATAGAATTACTAATTTACAGTATGTGTGTAGTACTTTACATAATTTTAAAGGCAATATACACAACAAAATGCTCTGAAATATTGTTCCATTCGTAAGCAAGCAGAAAAAAAACTGTCGACTAGGTCCCAACTGAAATTCCCTGTGGCTCAAATGCAAGCAGGCGAATCTTTATTAATGATTCACCCACGCAGTATCAGTTGAAGTATACATCAATTTTGATAGAGACGTAGCACATAAACCAATGTTTGTTCATCCTGTCCAAGGAAATAGTTATTACTTCTTTAAAAAAAAAGACAGTTTTGATCATTGCACATTTTGTATCGTGAAAGCTTCAGCTATATAAGCTCACTTTCAATGTAATTTGGAAAGTCTTACCATGTCCAGGAATGCAAAAGATTAACAGTGCTTGAATAAATCCATATTCTACGTCACACACAGAATATGCATTTGTCTATAAATTCATAAGTAAGTAGAGTTATAGTAAATGGTATAGTTATTAAAAATAATTTTCAAAATTGTATCTTGATACAGAGTATAAAAGTCATAACATATCAAAAATACAACAAACATTATGTTTGTAAAGTCTTACATAAAATAAATCTCCCATGAAACACTCTACAATACGTACTTGCACAACAGATATCATTGATTGGTTGGAAATAAAGGATCAATCTGTGAAAAATAATTGCAAATTCAGATATCTGCACTTGCATAACTTTTCTGGAAGAAGATATCAATATAGGTAATCTGAGCATAGTTAATTTCATTATTTAATGACCTTACAACAGCTGACATCATATGGTTCCTTTGACTGTAAATATTCAATGAACATTAAGAGGGAATAAATAGGGTGTGACATCTGTTGCTCTCAGCTACTATTCTCACGAACCAGGTTGACACTTGGCATGGTGGGTGATGGGAGTTTCTGTAAATGTGAAATGCCTCTACAGTCACTTCCATCAGCCACCGTGCAAATTGTCAACTGTTCCCATGAACAGTATCACAAACACCCATGACATTACAGCTTACACTACTATCAGTCGCATCTTCCTTGCCGCATGTGCAAAGAATTTTTCTTTCCTGAAGCAATGACACTATCTCATTTCAAGAGGGATGATGTCAACGTGCTCTCAGCAGTCTGATGAATATAATACTACTGGGTAACTGCATTGCGCCACATATAATGCAGCAATAGCAGGGGTCATTTCAATCCAATCTGTCTAGTTATCTGTAACAAAAAAACAAACAATAAATGATCTATAATTATACTCTGTAACAATAAGAGCACAACTGACAATTCTGACAGGAAAGTGCACAGTTTGGTTTGTTTATGTGAAACTAATATTCTGCAGAACAGCCCTTTAAAGCCACAGGTCTTAGCACAAGGTGACTTGGGGTACTTTTCTTTCGAAAATTCTGTCATTTGTTCCATGGATCGTTGCTATAATCGGAATGAAAGCAGATTGTATGTCTGTTTATATTTACTGACCAGGTAACAATAGGAATCACAACATTTGATCAGCATGAAAATTATGTGCCAGCACAAAAACTGAATGGTAATAGATAAAGTAGTCGGCCGTCATGGTGTGTCACTGCACTGAGGGAGGGAAAGGGGGGGGGGGGGGGGAGAGAAAAAAAAAAAATCAGACAAAATTACATTCTTAAAATATTACAGGTTTCCTGAGATTTACTTCATCAATAGATCTTTAAGATGTTATTGAAATGTGGATATTTTTACACTGATGTAGTGTATATGACAAAAAGGGATATCTTTAAATGAAGATAATGATCAAAACACCGTCAGTACTATGTATGATTTTTTTTTAAGTGACTGATTGCCATTTCTCTGTGACTGACTGACTAACTAGTTTAGATCTACAGTGTTACTATCTTTGGGAGGGACTCTTCACTGCAGCTGTGCATTTAATGTAAGGACAAGAAAACCCAACACTCAAGATTCCAGAAGCTTTTTCCAGCCTTCATGCTGCATGGTTATCTCATAAAAGGTTGTACAAATTTTCCCACCCCTGTGTATTATAAGACTGCATTGTGGAGTAAATTTCCATACCTGTTCATAAACTGTCCATGCCATAGCAGCCATCAAAGTTCTTCTGAGCATTCGAGGTGCCAGTCCTTTGAAGTAGCCTCGAAATCCATAAGTCTATAAACAAAATATGAGGCATTTCTAAATACCTTCAATGGGAAGCATCAAAATATAAAGCAAACAACTGTCAATTGTTAATAAAATTCCCATAGTCTGTTCCTTCCTAGAGTCCGTGTAATTAAATATCAGGTTGTAGCACATCTCTTGAGGTGCTTTACGAGATCCTAGAGACTGTCTATATCGAGTGAGGGAAATACACCTAAGAGGAAATGTACACAAAAAGCAAGCTTATTACTTTCACTGTGTGGTGTACTGTATATTATTTTCCTACATCTCATGCAAATTTCAACTCAACCTCTCAATCAACTGCTTTAAAAAAAATAAAATAAATAAATAAATAATATATATATATAGGATTGCTTTTCATCATCTTTTCTAGTTGTACTATTCTCCTACTGTGTTTATTTCAGTAACTACTATTGATTTTTCATGACAAGAATCTTATACCAAACATCTGATCAATACATAAAGTGAGGTTGGCCAAGATTTTGGCTCACAAGTCAAGCCCAGGTGCCAAAGCCCTCAGCCTCACTTCACATTTTCCCTAACACCATGCCGTTCTGTCTCAGCAGGAGGATGGGGAAGAGGGGAAAACAGCGAACATGGCACATTTAAATGTCAGTAAAGTCATACTACATATGACTTGGTTTTATATTCCACAGTCCTCAACAATGTAGATCACTAAGAAAACAAGTTTTCAGTATTAATTAATTATTTTGAGCTCTGAAGGCATAACAGGTACAAACTGTTGGCATATGAACAGACAGATAATTTCACATTTTCACCCTCAAGTTACCACATAATATAACTTATTTAGTTTCATAATTGAAAAAAGGTCTTTCACACATATATGTTGCCTGAAATATGCTAGCACATTTGCAACCTCATTATGGAAATTTGGAAAATCTGCCTGATAAAAGCAGTGCTGATGTCTGGACATAGGAATTATCTTGCAAGTCAACCAGTTACATCTGCACATGCACAGGAGTGTTTTCAACTGAAATGGCAAATGGTCTCAAAAGCAGATGTAAGACAGAAAGTGTCCTATCGTAATTCTTGTAAAGCCACAAGGAATTCCTCAAACCTTGTGCTTTCTTTAATGCCAGTGAGTTAGGGAACTGGACAGTCTTTATCCGAATGTGTTTTCTACAATGCGATTTTCTTTACAAATGCATCTCCATCAAATCAGAAAGAAGTTATCTGGCAGTGTCTTACCGTGGACAGTGTGCAGCCAAGTCCACTCAAAATGTGAAGTCTGCAATCCATTCAGATTGTTCTAATTTTCATTCCTGCACTCTGTTTTCCTTCAAAAACTCAACAATTGTGGGATTTAAATCTAAAAATCGTTCCAGATATGCCCCTTGATTTCACCAATGCACTTTGCAGCAATATTTGAAGTCTCCATATTCTTTGTTCATTTCCACTGAAAACTATTGCAACTGAAAATGGAATAATGGGTGCAACTTCAGAAATTTTACTACTCATACCACCAATGTCTTCAAGAGCTCTACGCCTGCAAATCTGGCACAAAGTGCTTCTTGAAGTGGAGGACATTGAATCCCGTGTGTCAAATGTTGTAATTTGTGACTCTTTCATAGTTATCTAAAAGTTTAAATTCTTTCTGCATTGTACTATAATGTCATTTCATAATAAATAAGCAGTAACCATCACTAGTACAAACAGAGAATTCTCATCCCTCTCTTCTGTCATTCCGTTCATTTTAAAGAACTCTTATGATCGCTAGATTGCCTCTTTTTGTGCAAACAGCCACTAGACCTGTGAACGTCCTTCATACTACGAAGGAGTTGCGAAGGGTAAACAGCACTGACACCAGAATTCTGATGAACTCAGAGAATTGTGCCAACCGCAAAATGCTGCGCTGCAATGCTAAATGAAATGTCGCGCTGCTCTGGACACTTCTGAGAACAACTGAGCAAAGTCGAGTGACAGGCTGGACCTTGGCCCACACATGCTGCATGCGTGAAGTTTGGCACATCATGGCTGACCCATTATGTAAAGGAACACTGAATATGGAATAATTGTTTAATTCACACATTTGACAATTTAACTGCCTAGTAATGCACTCATTAAGTGTGTAATATATCACTACAAAAGTATTCCGTGGAAAGTCCTGAAATACAGGGTACCTCTTGTGAGAGTTGTCAGAAGCATTTTCTCTTGCATTTGAACAGATATTTGGAATTTCATTTTTGCATTGTGTAGATGGAGTCGAGCCCAAACAATTACTGCTCACCATTTTGTGTGAACCAGGTTAGAGGGGAAAGCATCAGTTTGTTTCCTGTTACAGACAAAATTATCTTTAAAGCAGAATTTTACTTGCCCATTCATACAGTAGTCCCAGATTACTCTACAGCTACCGCCAAGCATGCAGCGCTACTGAATCACTGCTGGATTGCTGTTTGTTCTTTGTGTTTTATTGTCCCTATTACTACATACACACAAAATGAATATCAGACTAGACTAATTAGAGAATGCTCTATCAAATGGGCAGGTAAAATCCTGATTTAAATATAATTTTGTTTGTAACATCAAACCAAAGTTTTTGTAGACACTGAGTCTCATATGAAAGACATGATGAGCATTAATTGTTTGGGCTGACTCCAGCTACACAATGTTAAAAATTAAACTGCAAATACCTGCTGAAATACCAGAGATAACCCACCTGGCACCTTACGAGAGACACTCATTACAATTCTTACTTTAACACATTGACTGCTGTGTGACCACTGGCAGTCACAGCAGCGCCTCATGCCTAATGCCGTGTTCCTGGCCTGGCCAAGGGATGAAACAGCCATTTCTAAGTGTGTGGCAGTCAACGTGTTAAATAATTGTCAAGGAAAATGTGAAATGTGGATTTACTGACCTTTTGGACATACATAACAACAGACAGCACAGATGAAAATTTATGTGGGTAGAGTTGCATCTTCGTCTTGAGCACATCTGCAGGTTGGGTAACCACTGATGCCATTACACCAGCAATCACCCCACACCCAAAATGTGTGAAGCTGTTGCCACCTGCTGATGTCTGCTGAAGCCATTCTGCAAAAACAAGATGTTAGATTAAACTTTGGCTTTGGTGTGAAACAAAAGTAATTGCTTTTGCACTTTGAACAAACCTAATCCTTTCTTTTTTCCTTTGCATAGTCAAAAGAAAAGGACTGTGACAGTAAAAGTGATGGAGTTTATTTATCTGATTCTACATTTGGGAGAAGTACTTACCCTTCCAACTTAACAAACTAACACAAAATTTATCACGCTTATATGCAATTTTGTGTACAATTTTTTTTTTTAGCAACAAACGAAAGGACACAGGTGGATGATACACAACAAATTACAACTATTTACCAAAAAGGAGGAAAAGTTCTATTGCTATATAGTACCTCAGAGCTGCCTGTGAGCATGACTGACAGTAGTTTTGGAAGAGAGGGAGAGGGAGAGGGGGAGAGAGAGAGAGAGAAAATGAAGGTGGGGAGGGAGTGGGGGAAGTGAGTATAGCTACTCAAAGAAAATGAGTGTGGGCAATAAGAGCCTAACATTCACAAATGATGTTGCATCATTGTTATCAGTCTGATGTAAAAGAAATGACAATACTGCAGTGAGCAGCAGGTTCAGCATTCTAGATGAAAGGTAATGATAATCGACATAAAAATACTTGTGAAATCAAGATAAAACAGGATCTAACAGATAACAAACTGTATACAAAATGTGTGTATTTGGGCAGTGATATTTACAGCAATGAACTTTTAGTTACTGCATCGGATGCACGTTGAGTGTATGGATGGAAACTTTAGTCAATATACATATTTTCAAGAATTGTAAGAAAGTGTGCAAAAAACTATGGAAAAATAAATGATCTGACACTTCTAAGAGCTGAAATCCACATATTAAAAATTTGCAGAGGAGCAACAAGTCAACAAACATCGTGAGATGACCCCCGGGAGAATGAAACTGACTTTTCTTTGTTTATGAAAAGGTTACAGCAGTTCCTGCTACATCAGGATTAAACATTTGAGAAACACACAGAGAAGGAGAAAAGTAAATGCCAATGACTAGACAGTATTAGAGCAGTGTATGAAAACACAGTGTTAAAAAGGATAAGACGAAATATTCTATCAGCTTATTCATAATGGCAACAGTCAATGAATGAATGCAACACAGTGAATGGAAAAGGTGTAACTCTCAAAGGAAAAATCCAAAGAGCTTTTTGCTGTCGGTCACTGTAGCCCTTCTACAGATGGGGAAGGAACTTGCAGTAGTGTTTCTGAGGAAACTATTCTAATACTTGTACAGAATTATTTGGAGAAATACAGGTACAAAATATGTACAAGTATTTCATAAACATGAACAATATTACCTAAACAAATAAATCGAAATTAGTAGCTGAAATTCAAAATATGCCCGGCATCCTGTTAAGAGTCTTCGGCATTTACTTTTTTCCTTCTCTGTGTGTTTTTCAAATGTTTAATCCTAACATAGCAGGAACTGCTGTAATCCTTTAATACACTAAGGCAAATCATTTTCACACTCCCAGGGTTCATCTTGGAATGTTACTTGAATTGTTGGTCCTTTACACACTTTCAGTGTGCAGGTATTTAAAATGTGTAATTAGAGTCAATCTGAACAAACGCTGCTTTTCACATCTTCCATGTGACGCCTAGCGTTGACGGAAAATGTCGGTTTGTTTCCTGTTACAAGCAGTATGATTTTTAAAGTGGAATTTTAGATGCTCATTCTACAGAGTGGTATCAAATTAGTCTAGTGTGATATTTATTTTTATTGATGTGAAACATGAAGAATAAGCAGTACTCCAGCAGCAACCTGGCCCATGCGAACTGCTACTGCAATGCAACAGCGCTGTCAGTCGCTGCAAGTGTACTAGCGATTCTTCATGTTTTACTGTCTCAGTTAATACATGTCAATAAAACAAATTTTACACTTTACTAATTTGGGACTACTTTATCAAATGGGTATGTAAAATTCTGCTTTACAGATAATTTTGTTTGTAACTGAAAAAAAATCGGCCCTGGATGTTGCTTGAAAGATGTGATAAGCCATATTTGTTTGGGCTGACTCCAGATACACACTGCAAAAATGAAATTACAAATATCTGGTGAAACAACAGAAAATTCAGCTGATGACTCTTAGGGAGGATATACTGTATATGTAAAAGATGATTTGTGTCTTTTTTTCTTACACTGCTTACTTATAATACTACTTAACAAATAATACCATCACTGTCTGTATATAATAACCTCAGACATGTAATTAATATGTCACTCAATTTTTAGTGTAATGCACTACATCCTCTGTACAAAACTCACCCTGTGGCACTGTTTTCTTAGCTTGCGTGTAAAACATTAAGTATATCCCTGAGAATGGTGCGTCTCTAATAAGTGTTGGAAGCAGACCACAGCATAGTCCACGGGCACCTTCTGTCCGGTATATGACACGCAGTGCCTCTGTCACACCTCCATACTGGTACACTCCACTCTGGAAATACGGATACACATACAGAAAATTGTGAAACTGTATTGGAATACACCTCAATAAGAAACTGTTAAATGAAACAACTTTCTTTACTCAAAAAAAATTAAGAAATTGCATAAATATGTCACACTGATTTGGAAATATGATAGTGTGGAAACTTAAGTAAAGATATCTGTACTAACATTTCCATACTTTTTTTATGCCTTGTAGTAAGAGATTTAAAATGCATCTGAAAGTCACCATTCTATCATCATATTTGACAGTGTGAAACACAATACATGTTACGGTAACACACACCTCAAAACGTGTTTTCACAACTGTGATTGGTATAAGAAGAACCCCAGACAATGTTCTTGCCATCATGCCCAATGCAACTGCCTGCATCGGTCCAGGATCTCCTTGCACAAGGTGCGATTTCAGCCAGTGAAGTGATGAAAAGTACAGCCCAACACCTGGCACACAGCGTGTTATTGACTGAAACACGAAAAATACATAGCACATACAGCATTGAAAATTACACTTTTAGAAATTACAACAAGGTGCTATGAGGAAATTTATTGTAAGATCAAAGGTAGCCCAAAACTGCAAGTGTTTGTAATAACTTTTTGACCAATAAGAAAAAATATTATGTACTACCTATGTCTGTTTCCTCTGAAGTATTTGAAAACGAGTTTGAAGGAATAATCCACTGCTGTCAACTCTCAAAATTGTTTGGATTTGCACACTGATACAAACTTGAAATGGGATCCACATATTCCATAAGTAACTTCCATATTGTAAGTAATCATGATTGTAGATAAAAATGTCAATACTAATTTTCTTTGGTTTATTTACTTCCCATACACTGATCATTATTGAAAAGAGACTGCCATTCAGTGGACATTTGGTTAGTTTTCTCATGTATCTGTTGTAATGCCACATTTGAAACTTGGTATTTGCCAGTGTGTGTTAAATGTGAGTTTTTATGATTATGTGCAGTAATATTTAAGATCAAATGTACAACCCTCTTATGCCATGTGGATTATGCAACTGTTGTCATATATTTTAAATTTCACGGTCCTTTACGCCATCTGGGAGTGAGTGAAGTAAACCCAAAGAATGTCTTACGGTCTTTTCAGCAGCTAGTGCAGCTCAAGGTGGTCTACCCGATATGTGACAATTTATACTGCTCAGTTTTGTATGCCATTCAATAAACAATATGATTTTTCATCACATAATGATGTACCCTGCCGATAAATGGTATTTGGCAGGTGTCAGTGAGTGCAGTGTGCAGCAACTTCGAAGATACACTGTAAGTAGCATAAACTGTTAATATCACAGGACCTTTTGGTTATAGTTCCATGTATTACATTTTTAGTATGTCTCAAGTAACAGAGCATGAAACATATGTGATGTTATAGAAAATTATGACATGATGCCATGGGTTAATTGTTGTTGTACTCTGTCATCTTACTCCCCTGTTATAACATAGAAATAATCATACCACAGCTTTCTTTTCCTCTGAAAAATGATCGTATGGCATTGTTGGCCGGGAGGCCCCTTGCGGGGAAATTCGGCTGCTGTATTGCAAGTCCTTTTTAGCTGACGCCACTTCGGCGACTTGTGAGTCAATGATTATGAAATGATGATGATGATGAACAAACAACACCCAGTCATCACGAGGCAGAGAAAATCCCTGACCCCGCCGAGAATCGAACCCGGGATTCCGTGCGCGGGAAGCGAGAACGCTACCGCAAGACCACGAGCAGCGGACTCTTTTCCTCTAATTGCCGTTTACATTAAGTTCATATCTATTTTTTCTTTTTCTGAATACTTTATTCACTTCATTGGCATAGCACACATTCTCTCTCTCTTATGCCACTCAGTTGTCCATATCTTTTACTAGAGTAGTTCTTTGTTGTTACTGCATGCACATTTCACTTAGTCCCTCTGTGATCAGTGGAAGTCAGCTGACTTTGGGCTGCTCTGGATTTTGTGCATAGTGACTTAATATTATTTACCAAAATGAGCAAAGAGACTGTACCCGGTACCTGATCCTTCAAGCAACTCGCCATAGACTTTCGTGTCACTTCTGGCACACATTAACCTATTACATGCTTCCTTCTTTTACAAGCTGTAAGTTAGCTGCTCTGGGAGGAGGAGGTGGGGCTTGCCTTAGCACCCAATGTGCTACAAGCTGATTGTAAGCTTTCGCTTCCAGCATCCTCCACTCACAGGCCAATTAAAAATGTATGGTCAGTATGATTTCCTCAACTTATTTTACCAAGTAACCCTTACGTTTATCAATCTATAGTTGTGTATGACATTCTGATTTACCATCGTCACCATTTTTTCTTTATCCTCTGAGAATTCTTTTCAGCATTGTTTCTGGCTTTCACATTTCATACAGTAGTTGTGTTTGCATTAATGACATTTAAAAAAAGTCTTGTTTTTCAATAAGCACAGCAGTGTTTGGAATTTTGATGATAATTACAGAATGAAAATAAAGAAATTGAAATGAAGGCCAAAAACAGAAAAAATACTTTACAATGTACTTACAGGAGTCATGCCCTTCCACAGCCCTGCAAGATGTTCCTTCCGAAGGATGTGCACCATAATAGTTATCATACCAGATGATCGATGCCTGAAATGCATTAAAATTTATTATTTTCTCTCTACTTTGTATACTAGTACTTTAACTACTCATTATTTTTCAGTTATCTGACCAAATTTTTCAGTTATTGTGTAAGAGAAATTTTATAGCTTAATCTAGTGGTTTTCATGTTAAATTCAGAGGTTTTAATGATGACGTGGTTCAGTTTGTGATACAACCAATATTAAATCTGTGCAACAAGTTAATGACTATGGGAAATTTAGAAAACATTCATCAGAGTAAGTGAATCGCATTTCTCAAAAAATGCATACTAAGCAACTTAGCAATGAAATACTGCAAGGTTATATCAGACTCTCAAACTCAATGGGTAAATAAAGTATTTTGTTTTCACTGAATTGTGAACTTAAGCCCCAAGTTGGATAAGGCCTAAACAAAAATTGTCTAACATTAAAATACATACAAGAAACAATTTCTATCAAATATTAAAAGAAAATGCAAAAACTCTAGCACTGTGTGGCAGTGCCCACCATATATTTTCCCATCTGAATGCTATTCATCTCATAAGATGTATTAAACTCTCAAGAAGAGTACCTGAACAGTCCTGTATTGTATTAAATAAATTTCAATGAATGAAGATAGTATAGGCCTACCGACTTCCAGTCAATTAAGTATTTCTGGCTGGGAGAAGGGCTGTAAATGTGGTCACAGTAACAATGTTGCAATGCCCAAAAATAGTACATCAGTATAACCCTGTTTACAAAGCTAAATAGCAATAGTTTGTAACACGATCAGTGGAATGCATTTCTTTGTCCAGCAATACCTGATCTATGGTACAATTCAAATTAATTACTGAGGGGGGAAAAAACGACACTCACCCAACAGCAGCAGGCACTGTATTTTGAAGTCTAGTCTTGACTAAATCCAGGGGCTGGAACATCACAGTGGAAAACGTTCCCGAAAGAGAACCAGCTATAAATGACTTCAACACTGGATTCTGTAATAAAGATTGGTTTACAATTAATAGTCTTCCACAGCACATTCTTCCAATCACATGTGGACACTTCAGTATCTCTACTAACACACCTTTAGTCGCAACAAACTAACTTTATGACACCTCTAAACTAGTGGTTAATAAATTCAGTTAAAATATTGTTATTTAGAACAATGGACGCTCTAATTTTTAATGTATAACTGCTGTAGTCGTTTAACAAATTTTACGGCGGAATAACGTGAGAGCACAAAACAAGTCTAAGTACATGGACATACAGTACTTACAATACACCATAAGTGCACTTTTGCACTTACAATAAAATGTTTGATGGATAAGTAGGCTTAATTTCGACAAACATGAAACGTTCTATGGCAAGACAATGCCTACAGCATAAACACTTACATTTGAAATAATATCCATCGCTGATGTATGATGTTCGGTGTCGAGGTCTTCAACTTTCAGGTTATTCACAAAATCTTCTGCTGCAGAGTGATTCAGCCACGAACTTGCTCTGCGCTCTTCAATCGCACACTGCAAGCTTCAAAACAAGGATTTCAGAACACTATTGACAGAAAAAGAAGTCTGCCTACAGTTTGCTTTACGTATCAGAGTAATCTGAGTAGTAGATAGGATTCACTCTGTGCATAAAAAATTCTGTCATTTTCCCCACAGTTAGCCTTGGCTGCATGAAGGATGCTTTAAAGTATAGCTTTAAAGAAAAGTACAGTTTCGTGGCTCAACTAGTTCTGTGCAAGGAGACTTAGCACAGTGCAGCGTGATTCTTCTTTAATTCACTGCCCGTTGCGGCAATAGCTCTAATAATATAAACTGCTGATTTCTTGGTATAATATTGAAGTCCAGTGGTACAACCGCAATAAAAACAGACCTACTGTGGCCTTAGTAACTAGCCAAATCTAGGCATTGTGACCTGACTCTCCACGAGCGGCACTCGGTTAAGCCAGCGACAGAACTAACATCACCACGGCAGGACCCCACTTATATATACCGTGTCTTATCTGCTGAGTCAATGCTACTGGGTTCACATGCGCTTGACCTAGGCATCACTGGATTCATCACATAACCTTCCGACGACATGAAAGCAACAGCTCTGGCGATTAAAACGTGACCACGTAATTGTCACTAACTGTCAGTACCTGCCCTTGTAATTTGAATACAAGACTAAACGTTTGGAAACTAAAGATTCCATATTTTCTTCTCATGAACAAGACTAAAGCTCTTTCTTTCACGTAACCAAAATTTCGTCTGTTATCTGTTTACAAATATGACAAATGAATGTTGATTCTTCCATAGAGAATATTACACTATCGCCTCGACCGCTTAGGTTCCAAAAGTCGATAATGCTAAGATTTTTCAGAAATTGCGTAAATTAATCAATATCTAAAGAAATATGGTAATTGCAGGAAGTATTTGAAGAGAATGTATGTGAGTTTTAAGAAGTATTTGTCACGATATTGGTTTAAAAGTAATAAATCGTTTTTATATTTCACTTCTTTATAGTTTCACATTCCCTTTAGGCTCTGCAATAAAACAAGAAGCGAATTTTACCGTTATAGCCTAACCGTATTTCATGGAAATACGTTTCCATGAGAGCTAACGTCGTTCAAATAGGAGCAACCCTTGGGGTACGAAAACAAGTGATTTTATGCATCTGTAGAAACAACAATAAAAATAACATTAATAGTTAAGGGTAATCGAACCAAACAGAATCGATAGAGCGACAGACAAGGATGCCCACGCAAAGGCTAAAGTCTAGTTTACACGCCGACACTAGGTTGCAGCAGAAAAGCAGTTTAGACATCTCAATTCTGGTATAAACAAAATCTTCCGCCAAAAACTTGACGTAAACGCGCATGCCATGTCGTTTGCTTGTGAGCGCTTGCTTCCACGCTGACGTCACTAGGCCAGTCAATGGCTGAGCAGAGCGCTTACTGCCCAACCTTATTATTTAGTAACCTTGGTTGCATTCAACTGCGCTACAGGCCACTGCGCATGCGTCGGTGAAACAACAGTTTCAGCTTGTTCCAACTTCGGCGTCACTAGTTGCATGAGTTTTAAGGTTATGTGTGTTCGTAGAGTGTAGACAAACTGAAATATGCAGTGAGGAACGGAGAATAATGTTCGCATTTTGGATATCTATGCGTTGCGTAGGTGTTTGTGGAATTTCAGTGATGCTGATTACAAAAATTAGCAATATATTGCTGCTTCTAAGACCTTCACATGCGATCAGAACACAGATAGTTTGACAATATCTGAGCTGCGCCGGCCGGAGTGGCCGTGCGGTTCTAGACGCTACGGTCGCAGGTTCGAATCCTGCCTCGGGCATGGATGTGTGTGATGTCCTTAGGTTAGTTAGGTTTAATTAGTTCTAAGTTCTAGGCAACTGATGACCTCAGAAGTTAAGTCGCATAGTGCTCAGAGCCATTTGAACCATCTGAGCTGCAGAGCAAAATTTATTGAATTAGGAGCACATATACAACTGAATTAAGAAAAATACAAGCAAATGTAATTCTAGCTGGGAAAATGCTCTCGTCTACAAGACTAAAATCCCATAGTTCGAGATGGCCGACTTTTTTTAAGGAATTTTGTTCACAGGACGGAAGGCTACACAAACCAAGAAGCTGCGTACTTTATTCAATATTCACCTATTTAAAACGTCACAGCAGTGCTCCCCATTCACATATGTCTGAATTTTGAAATATTGCCACTGTACAGATATATCTTCAAGAGAGTAGTTTGAAAACCATTCTCTTCTTAATGCGGCCTGCTTAGAATAATCACTGCTATTAATGTTAATAATTATTACTGTTAATGTAAATAATTATTGGTGTTAATGAAAAAGCGTAATCTCCAACTAAAACCGCATCATATAGCATGCCTAGTGTTCTCGATTGTAGTGCAAGCAATGTGATATGTAATTTCAGTTCTGGCAACAGTGCTTCATGGATTACAGTATATTTATTCCTTATCGCATAATGAACTCTATTTAGAAGAAATGTGAACAGCTCTGGTGACATTCTAAGATAATTAAGAGAACTTCTTGGGTGTTCCATTACAAATTATTTCAGCAAGGTTGCTGAGCAACCAAGCTTACGTCTTTTCTTTATCCAGTCACGAATCGAAACACGTTTCTTATTTTTTTTTCTTATGCAGCGATTCCATGCAACAAGTTTTAACTCCATCACAACTCGTGAGACGTGCACCTGCCAAAACTTTCATTTCAGACACGACTCAGGAACCCACAAAACGACGAAACTGAAGTGTATACTGGTTTCGCCGTGTCTACAGTCAAATATGAAATCATTTGCATGCAACTCATTCCACGCAACGAGTGGCGCAACCCAATGTCGTCGTGTGAAAAAGGCTTAAGAAGCGAAAGTTCTCCGGGGAGGAATGAAGTCAGTGGGTTCTGACAGTGCAAGGTGTTTGTACCAGTCTTATGTGAATCAATATTCAATATAGCAGTTAATGTTTATGAAACAGTGTGTTCGGCCATCCTTAGTTCCGATCCGCTAAGACCTCAGTAACTACAGTAGTGACCCCAAGTCAGCAGATAGTAGACAGCAACGAACCCACACAGGCTGATATTGGGCTGCAATGGCCAGTACAAAAACGAAGTCGTCACTGAGGACACAGTCTCAAATGGCGAATTGCACACCATCATCACTCCATCAGCACAGGATGAAGAAAACTGGAGGAGACAGAAATATGTACCTACGAACTACACAGACTACGGAGGTATTAGCAGACCAAGCCGCGGGCCATATAGCCAACAGCAAGTCTCGTGAAGAGTGGGAGCAAACATGTCAGACTGCGCCACTAGTCATCAAACCTTGTACAAGATGTCACATGTGGCACATTTTCAACATAATACAGTTTCATTGCAAGACTCAACCATGCCAGAACATAAACTAATGTTTCTGAGCGCATTGCAGCTTACTACTCAACCATTCGAGTCACATGATGGGTGCGTCGATCCTACTGTCACCCTGGGTATAGCTGTACAGCATACTACCCAACCATTCGAGTCACATGATGGATGTGTCGATCTTACTGTCACACTGGGTATAGCTATACAGCGGAGTGAAATGGGTACCGGGTGTACTATCATGTCGCAAGAGTTCCAGGAACTTTCACAGTTTGAATCAAGCAAAATGATTCCCTTCCAAACAGTGGTCAGCGACAAGTCACTGTGATCAGGAACCAATCCAAAATTACCATTTCAAAATTTCGGCCCAGTCAACCACAGATTGGTTTCAAACTGTCAAATTAATTCTACAAAATTATGGAATAAATGACAATATTCAAAAGTTTTTAGCAGTGTTGAACAATTTAGCTGAACATTGTCACCTCGTAAGTGATATTATTGACTCTCCACCATCAGATAACATGAAATGTATACAGAGTTGCCAGGTGTTTTCGAATAAATACGATTTTGTAGTGCATATGCATGTCTGAAGGAACATTGCATCATACTCCTGAACAACACAGGCACTGCAATATCGTATTTATTCGCCAACACCAGACAAGCGACTTTCAGTTAAAATGTCTCTCCTGTATGGGAATATACATAATGAATGGACGAGTACAGGCTGTAGACGCATGGTTGACACCATATGGAAGTTCAGGTCTGTATATGGAATGTGCTTGGATAGACTAATGGTAAGGCGACCACCACGATAAGTGGAAAATCTGAGCTTGAGACCCAATCAGGCACAAATTTTCCTTCTCATCATTCCATTACACAGCTGATGGTTTTCGATATTCGCAACTCTGAATGCATTTCATGTATTTCAAAATGGCTGTAGTCGCTGCAGTGCCTGTTCCTTCCAGGCATTCATGCATGTCCGAAGAAACATTGCATCATACTTGTGTCCTCGCCTATGGATGCAGCCGGAACTGGCATGCTGAGACAGTTTCTGAATGGGCCACAGGCGGTGCTTTGACGTTCGCCGCCAACCACAAGCACACCCCAATCAGCATTGGCGCACAACAGTTCTAGTATGGAGTTTCAGGGTTGCAGTCCATAGTGGAGATCAACCAGGGAGACTTAGTCTACTAGTGGAGTCGCCTATATCCTTCACATAGGGACAGGTATTTACTACAGTTATTGACAGTGTGGTGCCCAGGTCAGACATTGTCTTGTTGATATTGTATTCAGTAATGCATACCTTGACCGGCCACGGCTTAGTTATATTTGTCTGCAAGCACATCCAACGAGATGCTGTACAACTTTAGTTAACTATTGCACTGCAATAAAGTGTATATTTGTGTGTCACTAATTTGTTTGCACTGTCACAGTATCTCTGTTCGCCTCGGACCACCTAAACGTTATTCAACATGTATAACCAGATGACCCACACACATCAATAATTCTGTACAACGCAGGCACTGCAATATCGTATACACAAAACAAGCTTGATACAACAAAATAACCTTTATTGTCATGTTTGTTGAAGACACCTGGAGGTCAAATATGCCAGGTTCTACATGAAGAAGAATTAGGAAACAGATCACCTTCACAACTATGGCAGAATCTTCGGCAAGCTGTAGGATCTGACATCTTTTCTGATAACAGCTCGTGGAGAGTGTGGATACTCAAGCTTCCACCTGCACTACAATCCAATTTTATTTCAGGCGAGTAGTAACCTGTAAGTGTCAAACTGGACTTGGCCGATTGAGTCTATGCAGTATGTTAGCTATATAAGGAAGCAGTTCCATGCATTACGTATTTTCCTCGTGTTAGACAATCAATCATATTACTACAGCAAGAACTGTGCAGCCCTTGGAAACAAGAACACTGATGAACTTGTCCATACCGGCAGCGCAAGATGAGAAGAATCATGGAACCCACAATGACAACACAAAACGGCAGTTAACAGAGCTGTCACAGAAGTAGATGACCTCTGACAAATGAAGGACATTGCCCCATGGTCTTCAGTCTCATGGCTGATACACAGCAACATAGCACGTGCTGGTAACTTACCCATGTGTGTGTTGGTATCACAAGAAGTTTGGCACAATGGGCTAGCAACAGCTGGCTGATATTGGAGTAATGGACATTGTAAGGCTGTGTCCACCCATACATACCCAAAATATATAGAAAAGCCATCTTTAACAACTTGCATGAATGGGCTCATCCAGAAATGCACCTGTTGGTCAGGTTAGTGACAGAACATTTTGTTGGACCAGATATTAAAAACCAGTGCAGACTTTGGACACAGATGTGTGGAGTGTCAAAGATGCAAACCAGGACGACACTCGTCCCCAGCTTTAGGGATTTTCGAAATTCCTGCTGAACAATTACAGCATATACAGGGTGAGTCGCATAAGATGTAACACCCACAGTATTCCGGGGGCGATTGCACGTATCGACAAGCGGTGTTCGGCGAATCATAGCCGACTATGGGGCACATACAGTGTGTAAACTTTTAGATGGCAGACCCCTCCCTAGTCCTGAATCGGTAGAAGTCGGTAAACGTCGGGAGGCTTCGGTAGGCACGCAGTTTCGACTGCTGCCAACATTATTTAGCTGACTGTGTTGTACAAGGTAGCCACTGTAGTCTGCTTCGTTATTGTTTTGCGCTGTACTGCTCTGCGTGTTTTTATTGTGCAGTTGTGGTAAACATTATCAAAATGAGTGAAGAGGCAGTTGCTGGCTCATCTCGGGAGTCGCCAACAACCCCTACCGGTAGGCCTACGGTTAGAAGGAAACCAGTATTACGTAGCGAGGCTCACAAAATTATATTGCGTGTGGTAGAATGCTGCGAAAGGGAAAGGGAGTAGAAAAAATTGCTTCACCCCATTTACAAATCTTCAGCGAGAGCTGCTACATACACAGGACAAAGCATGCGTAGCATTGGAAGATTCAAACAGAACGCACAGAGGGTAGACATACATACATTCATTTTTATATATGGAGATTGACAGTTACGTTATACTATATGACCTGTGTAAGTATATTTAAATTTTATAATTAATAGTTTAACATTGCGGAGAATGAAATAAAATGAAAAAAATTGCAAGTAGTGGGGTTCGAACCTGGATCCACAGCGTGGCAAGCCTTTACTTACTCCATTGCGCGATGCATGCTACAGAGACGTAATAGTTGAAACATTGTTCATTAATCTTCTCGGGCGTTCGGAGAACACCTCACTAAAGTTTCATTGCAATCGGATGAATGGTTTGTGAGCGCATAGTAGACAAACATACATACATTCGTTTTTATATACAGGGTGTTACAAAAAGGTACGGCCAAACTTTCAGGAAACATTCCTCACACACAAATAAAGAAAAGATGTTATGTGTACATGTGTCCGGAAACGCTTAATTTCCATGTTAGAGCTCATTTTAGTTTCATTCTTCCACCTACGCTCAATGGAGCACGTTATCATGATTTCATACAGGATACGCTACCTGTGCTGCTAGAACATGTGCCTTTACAAGTACGACACAACATGTGGTTCATGCACGATGGAGCCCCTGCACATTTCAGTCGAAGTGTTTGTACGCTTCTCAACAAAAGATTCGGTGACCGATGGATTGGTAGAGGCGGACCAATTCCATGGCCTCCACGCTCTCCTGACCTCAACCCTCTTGACTTTCATTTATGGGGGCATTTGAAAGCTCTTGTCTACGCAACCCCGGTACCAAACGTAGAGACTCTTCGTGCTCGTATTGTGGACGGCTGTGATACAATACGCCATTCTCCAGGGCTGCATCATCGCATCAGGGATTCCATGCGACGGAGAGTGGCTGCATGTATCCTCGCTAACTGAGGACATCTTGAACATTTCCTGTAACAAAGTGTTTGAAGTCACGCTGGTACGTTCTGTTGCTGTTCCATAATTAATGTGATTTGAAGAGAAGTAATAAAATGAGCTCTAATGTGGAAAGTAAGCGTTTCCGGACTCACGTCCACATAGCATATTTTCTTTCTTTGTGTGTGAGGAATGTTTCCTGAAAGTTTGGCCGTACCTTTTTGTAACACCCTGTATATAGATTATATATATATATATATATATATATATATATATAGATTTTAATGTACATGACGATTTCACTTTCGTATACGAACAACATTTAAAGCGAGTTTTGCTTCCAAGCCATTCGTCTGCTTTGGTGTAAGCATGACGCGCAATTTGTAGTGCCACCAGCACTGCAACTGGTAGGCGTGCCTTGTACCCCCCCCCCCCCCCATCCCCCCCCCCCCCCCCGCAAACGGCTCCTCTCCCCTCGCCAGCCAATGCTTGCTTCCTTCTCTCCCCGCACTCCCCTCACAACTCTGCCGTCTTACAGTTAACACACTATACTTTGGTACATGCACAATGATCACAACGTTTATATTGTGCGAGATAATGAGGCAAGTACATGTTTTTTAAATGGGACGCTATACTTTATTTTACCATCATTCGAACACTCTGGAAAATACGCGTATAGTGATGTAACGCATGCTGCTATTGTGATTCAAACTTCGCTTAAAAGACGCTGGGAAATATTGTACGATTGAAGGTCGAGGTGGTCGGAAGCGGCTGTAGACTGTAAACACGCCTAGCGCGACCCGCGGGCCGAGTTGCCGTGTTCTATGCAGCATGCACGGCCTACGTTACGTAGGTAAATCCTCATCCGCCCTCTTTTAAGCAAAGTTTGGATCACAATAGCAACATGCGCTACATCACTATACACGTCTTTTCCAGAGCGTTCGAATTATGGTAAAAAAAAGTTGTTGTTGTGGTCTTCAGTCCCGAGACTAGTTTGTTGCAGCTCTCCATGCTACGGTAATACAAGTATAGCGTCTCATTTAAAAAACATGTACTTGCCTCATTATCTCGGACAATATAAACGTTGTGATTATTGCGCATGTACCAACGTATGCGCCCCATAGTCCGCTATGATTCGCCGAAAACCGCATGCCGATACGTGCAATTGCCCCCGGAATAAAGGTGGTGCTACGTCTTACGAGACTCGCCCTGTATACCTGGATTCAACTGGCCCACTTCCAGTATCAGGGGGATTTAAATATATCTTATCAGCTACTGACAGAGTGTCGAGATGAGTGGAGGCTACTCTGTTGCCAGACATCACAGCAGAATCAACAGCAAATGCATTTATTAGATATGGATAGTATGCTTTGGGTGTCCCATGGCTATCACAATGGACCAGAGCTGTCAGTTTGAATTGGCCATGTTCTCGAATCTTTGTCAAACGTGCAGAGTGAAATCTTTGAAACGACTACCTACCAGCCTCAAAGCAATGGATTAGTAGAACAGTGGCATCGCACTTTAAAAGTGGCATTAATATGTCATGAGAATGGGGAGTGGTATGAGAGACTCCCTTGTGTCTTATTAGGCGTGTGATTGCTTTCAAGGAGGACTTACAAGCTTCTCTGGTGGAAATTTCTGTATAGACAAGCATTAAATCTAATGGCAGAACTCGTTGAACTGGCAACCTTACCTAATTCCAGATATTTGCTTGAATTAGTGTAATGAGGGAAAATGCATATTGAGAAAGTGCACACCACTCCCTTACAATCTTACAGTTCTCCATGAGTGGTAGTGCACAAAGAACTGAAACACTGTGATTTTGTAATGTTACATGTCAGTCCAACGACAATGTTTGGGTCCACTCAAAGTGCTATTTCAAAGTGATAACACATTGTGACATCAGCCTACTTGGAAGACCATTGTGAGTTTCAGTACACCAGCTGAAAGCGGTATGGATTTTGCAAGACAAAAACACAGCATTTGTGTCACAAGATTCATCTGTACCAGAGATAGTGAACTTTTGTTTTACCTACTGTCCACTGTAACAGGTAGATTGTTTTTATCACTCCTCATTAAATTAATTACAGCCATTATGTTAAAAGACAATTGTTGAGTGTTTTTTGATATCCACCTTTATTGTACCTTTATTTATCTCACAGGTACATTCTTTCTTTTATAGAATATGTGTTGATTTTCTTTCCAGTAATGTTTATATTGCTACTGTGAATGAGCTTCTTGTGTGTGTGTGTGTGTGTGTGTGTGTGTGTGTGTGTGTGTGTGTCAGCTGTATACCAAACTGTTACAATTAAAGTGGGCTACTCACAGAGCTTCATTATCGTATAGCAGTGAACCTTCCTAGGTATGCTGATGCATTAATGCAGAACGAATTTAGGCTGAGAAAAAAATTATTTCCAATTTCGGCCACCAAGAGTAAATCTGGCGCTGTAGAGCATCTCACTGACGTCTTCAGTGCTGATATGGAGCAAATTGTGTAAGCAGCTGTTAATAATAATATCAATATTACGCCTGTCTCATTTGTTTGATCCTTTCTGCCCACATCCAGTTACTAATACATTAAATATGGAAACATTTCTATACATCTTTCTTGCATTCATAGAGCCATATTTGCAGCTGGTGACCAAAATTGGAACTAATTTTTTTCCAGTATAAATCAAGTCAGCAGTAATGCATTATAGTGTCTACCAAGTTTCGCCGCCCAAATGATAATTGTAGCCCACTCTGGAACTTTAATTAAAACCATCTGGTAGAATATAGTGCTCACTTTTTTCCTCTTTACACGTTAATTGGACTGAAGCGTTGTCAATCTTTTATGTAACATGTTTTCTTATGTGCTTATGTGTCTTTGTACATTTCATGTTTGTTGCCCCACTGTTGGATATTTCAGCGTACAGTTACAATAATTCACATATTTTCGAAACTCACAGAAAGCGCATAACACTTGACAGCATCTTTCGTGCTAATTCAACCATCCAAAAGCATAAAAGTAAATGTAATTCCAAGTTATAACCAACAGAACACAAAATCTATCACTAAACGAAGCTGCCATACAAAAACAACTTGATACATTATGATATACAGCGTAACAAAGTAGTTTCAACCAAGAAATAGTAATACGGAAATACAAAAGAAAAACTACACCTATGAATTCAAAAATTTTCAAGGACATAAAATTATCCAGAGAAACACCATAAAACACTAAAGCATCATACATACCTATAACATATTTAGGCACAATATCAAACAAATTAAACACACCAGTAAAGGACACAAGTATCCAATCCGCATATAGAACCAAAATCAATATTCACCATAGACTTCACTCACGGAAAAAATTTCCAACATACACAAACCCAGGCATATACAAAATCTAATGTCAGGATTGTAATAGGTTTTACATAGGGCAGACAGAGGGCAACTTCAATACAACATATCGAGGACGCACGAGAATTAGCGAAAATAATCTGTCTACATTGAAACTTCCTGGCAGATTAAAACTGTGTGTCAGACTGAGACTCAAACTCAGGGTCTTTGTCTTTCACAGGCATGTGCCCTGTAGAGATACCCACTTCTCCTTCCTTACTTCAGAATTTGCACGTAAATGTACTTCTGCTGCAATGTTTGTCTCACTAGAGAATGCGTTAGTTTCAAAGATTTGCTAATATTAACCCAGCAGTGGCTTGCTCGCAATCTCAAGTCCAAAAAACGTTTTTAAACATGCACACTGCACGTATTGTGCCTCTGGGTATTCACTTAATGGCACAAATAAAGTCATCGTAACTTTCCAGTGTAGATGAAATATCAACTACAATGCCATCCAACTCAGTCCTAAATGCACCCCATCTACCACTTTCGAAATAAGTTTAAATGACTACTGCAGTCTGTTGAAAATATCTTCACTGAAGCACAAAAAAGGACGTTGTAGTACTTTTGGGACACGCTAGTTCATTTCCTTTCTGCATTACTCATTTATGGATATAGCATGAAAAGAATGATTGTTTCTAACTCTCTGCATGAGCTGTTACTCCTGGGTCTGTGTGAGACTGATATTCATAGTTCCCATCCTGAGAGGCGGTTCTTGAAATAATATAATCATGGTGTTCGGAGGTACATATAGCATCGCTCTTTTCCAGTCTGCCAGTCAATATTTTTCTTCATTCAGTCAAACAAGCCCCTGACCATTCAAGCCATTCTTCTATTTATACACTTGAGTTTCCTCAATAATCTGACTTGATACAAATCCCACACAGATAACTATATGGCAGTACAATTACTTGGTCAGTAATTTTCCATTATCGTAATAACGGATCGAAGCTTGTAATTAAATTTATCTACAAATGAGCCAGTGTATCAGTCCACCACGCTTTTGCCGCAGTTTGAATGATGCAAGTTGTGACCTGTTAACCGTGTTGTCAAATGCTACTATATTTTTACGTTTCATGAAGTGCACAACCTTACATTAAGAATTATGGGTCATTCATTGCACCAGGTTGACGCTTTGTCAATATCTAAATGGATATTACTACAGTTTGCATGGGCTCTCATGTCACGCCACAGTATGGCAAGGCGTGCCAAAACATTCTGCAATGCATTTCAGACGGCGGAATCCTCGGTGGCCGTCATATCACTTCATAGCACCATCGAAGTTTCTCAGGAACAAAGTTTTAACAGATGATGTCATTGCGCGTTGTCGATCTTGTGACCCACAAGCTCATTTCCTACCAATACACAGCCAAGCTCTCGTTTTGTTGCGCTTTCATTAGGTCGTGTTTGATTTCAGTTGTTACTCTGTGTCCTTGTAATTCCTCCTTTGTTGCTCATTCCTTATTATTTTTTGTTATTTGTTAATATTGCAAACAACTCAGGACAGCCTTGCGAGTTCAGATCACATACCTTGAATTACTAACTTGACGTGACGTGACATAATGGACAGTTTGCCGTGATGAGATGGTAACGTCATGGCCAGTGTGAATTGTCCTTTACACTTCCGCTTAGATAACTACGTCGTCTGCAAAAAGTCTGAGATTACTGTACATGATGTATCTTGACGATATTTCAGTCCGTGTATGAAGGGCATACTATGGAAAGTTATTCATCATGACTTGTAAAATGCAGTGAGAAACAGTTGATTACTGTTCAGATTTGTAAACGGTCTACGCGACGGGAGGTCCTAGCCACACGACATTTCATTTCATTTCAATTGCGCATATTATGGCGTTGAATGAAAAATGTATATTTTAACACCCTCCTATTTTTCTCTCCTCATAAACTGATGATGACTTGCATATGGCACTTCATTTTGGGCAGAGATCTGGTCTGCACATTTAACGTCACGGTTTCAGTCATCTGGCCATCAAGAGTTGCAGAAGTTATTAAAATGTTATTTTGGATGAGCATTTATTTTTTAAAAAATCACAACTGTCACTAACTGTTAAACAAGTGTGGAACTCAGCCCTTCCTTGTCTCTCAGATCCAGCAGGCTACAAACAGAAGAAAAGAATTTGGTATTATACAGGGTGACTTTTTTCCATTGTGTACAAACTCCATGGATTGATCGATGAGAGGAAACGAAACAAAAAAGGTCTAATGAACTTATGTCCGAAAATGCATGGTGTCCATGCTAGAATCCATTTATTCAGTCATGCTTTGTAACAGAGGCTGCGGTCCCATACGCACTGTACCATGAAATCACAGTTACAGTATGCATGGTTCCCTTCTAGAAGGTGGTACTCCTCATACATCATGCCCTAGCGCCATCTCCTACCATAGTCATTGGTAATGTCGTGTCCGATACAGTTCTCTTACAAACTCAGCTTGTAGTGGATGTGATACAGCGTCTTACACAACGGTTCCGCATTCGAATCGAGAGCTTGCCGACATGGCGTGTACGAGGTACTTATGGGAAGGCAACTGGCAACGGGCGGCGGGCAGCAAGGTTCTATCAGGAGACCCATCCCCGCTGACGACAACCACAGCATTCAATGTTTGCAACAGTGTTTCGCCGTTTGCCTGACTGTGAGACAGGGTCATTTCACGAAGTAGGAAATCATTAAGGACGTACCAGAAATGTTCGGACACCAGACCTGGAGGAAAATGTGATTAACACTGTGGAAGGCGACCGCCGTGTCCGTACCAGGCAATTGGCCTGCCAGTACAGGGTAAGCCGGATGACAGCGTGGGACATTTCTCCATGACAGTTGTTACTACCTTTATCACTTACAGCGTGTGCAGGGCTTACTAGTGACAGACTCTTAATATCGAGAGCAGTTTTGTCACTGGTTTCTTCACCAGGCAAACACAATTCCAGGATTTGTGTCATCCATGCTATTCACAGATGAAGCGGCCTTTACGTGGAGTGGTATCTTCAACTTTCATAACTGTCGTCTGTGGGATAGTATGCAGTACCCCCGTGGTATGGTGACAGCGAATCATCAGCATCACTGCAGCCAGAATGTGCGGGCTGGCAAAGTTGGCGACTGTATTTTGGGACCAGTCTTCCTTCCACGTCGCCTAACAGGCCGCATCTAACGGCGTTTCGTGCGTGTGATTTTGCCTCCCCTGTTGCAAGAATCGCCATTGATGATTCGAAGGGTTTTGTGGCTGCTACATGATGGTACTCCAGCCCACTTCACCGTTAACGTCTGGACGCATCTCAGTCGTGTCTTCCCACGCCGATGGATCGAACAAGGGGGTCCAGTTACATGGCCTGCTCAAACACCAGATCTCAACCCGTGCCATTTCTGGTTGTGGGGCTATCTCAAAAGTGTCGTTTATGGAGAGCCCATTCCAGATGTGGAGACACTGGAGCGGCGTATTCGTGCTGCCTTTGACAAGGTTCGGATGTAGCCTGGGCGATATGAATGCGTGAAACAGAAAATGCTACGGCACGTACACGCGTGCGTTGAGGCACGTGGAAACCATTTTCAACACATAGTGTAACTGTGGCTGACTGGTACAATGCGTATTAGATGACAGTCTCTGTAACAATGTATGACTGAATAAATGGTCTCTAGCATGGAAACCATGCATTTCCAGACATAAGTTCACTAGGCCTTTTTTGTTCTGAATCCTCTCCCATAGTCCCCCATTCGGATCTTCGGGCGGGGACTACTCAAGAGGATGTCGTTATCAGGAGAAAGAAAACTGGCGTTCTACGGATCGGAGCATGGAATATCAGATCCCTTAATCGGGCAGGTAGGTTAGAAAATTTAAAAAGGGAAATGGATAGGTTGAAGTTAGATATAGTGGGTATTAGTGAAGTTCGGTGGCAGGAGGAACAAGACTTCTGGTCAGGTGACTACAGGGTTATAAACACAAAATCAAATAGGGGTAATGCAGGAGTAGGTTTAATAATGGATAGGAAAATAGGAATGCGGGTAAGCTACTACAAACAGCATAGTGAACGCATTATTGTGGCCAAGATAGATACGAAGCCCACGCCTACTACAGTAGTACAAGTTTATATGCCAACTAGCTCTGCAGATGACGAAGAAATTGAAGAAATGTATGATAAAATAAAAGAAATTATTAAGATTGTGAAGGGAGACGAAAATTTAATAGTAATGGGTGACTGGAATTCGAGTGTAGGAAAAGGGAGAGGAGGAAACATACACTCCTAGAAATGGAAAAAAGAACACATTGACACCGGAGTGTCAGACCCACCATACTTGCTCCGGACACTGCGAGAGGGCTGTACAAGCAATGATCACACGCACGGCACAGCGGACACACCAGGAACCGCGGCGTTGGCCGTCGAATGGCGCTAGCTGCGCAGCATTTGGGCACCGCCGCCGTCAGTGTCAGCCAGTTTGCCGTGGCATACGGAGCTCCATCGCAGTCTTTAACACTGGTAGCATGCCGCGACAGCGTGGACGTGAACCGTATGTGCAGTTGACGGACTTTGAGCGAGGGCGTATAGTGGGCATGCGGGAGGCCAGGTGGACGTACCGCCGAATTGCTCAACACGTGGGGCGTGAGGTCTCCACAGTACATCGATGTTGTCGCCAGTGGTCGGCGGAAGGTGCACGTGCCCGTCGACCTGGGACCGGACCGCAGCGACGCACGGATGCACGCCGAGACCGTAGGATCCTACGCAGTGCCGTAGGGGACCGCACCGCCACTTCCCAGCAAATTAGGGACACTGTTGCTCCTGGGGTATCGGTGAGGACCATTTGCAACCGTCTCCCATGAAGCTGGGCTACGGTCCCGCACACCGTTAGGCCGTCTTCCGCTCACGCCCCAACATCGTGCAGCCCGCCTCCAGTGGTGTCGCGACAGGCGTGAATGGAGGGACGAATGGAGACGTGTCGTCTTCAGCGATGAGAGTCGCTTCTGCCTTGGTGCCAATGATGGTCGTATGCGTGTTTGGCGCCGTGCAGGTGAGCGCCACAATCAGGACTGCATACGACCGAGGCACACAGGGCCAACACCCGGCATCATGGTGTGGGGAGCGATCTCCTACACTGGCCGTACACCACTGGTGAACGTCGAGGGGACACTGAATAGTGCACGGTACATCCAAACCGTCATCTAACCCATCGTTCTACCATTCCTAGACCGGCAAGGGAACTTGCTGTTCCAACAGGACAATGCACGTCCGCATGTATCCCGTGCCACCCAACGTGCTCTAGAAGGTGTAAGTCAACTACCCTGGCCAGCAAGATCTCCGGATCTGTCCCCCATTGAGCATGTTTGGGACTGGATGAAGCGTCGTCTCACGCGGTCTGCACGTCCAGCACGAACGCTGGTCCAACTGAGGCGCCCGGTGGAAATGGCATGGCAAGCCGTTCCACAGGACTACATCCAGCATCTCTACGATCGTCTCCATGGGAGAATAGCAGCCTGCATTGCTGCGAAAGGTGGATATACACTGTACTAGTGCCGACATTGTGCATGCTCTGTTGCCTGTGTCTATGTGCCTGTGGTTCTGTCAGTGTGATCATGTGATGTATCTGACCCCAGGAATGTGTCAATAAAGTTTCCCCTTCCTGGGACAATGAATTCGCGGTGTTCTTATTTCAATTTCCAGGAGTGTAGTAGGTGAATATGGATTGGGGGACAGAAATGAAAGAGGAAGCCGCCTGGTCGAATTTTGCACAGAGCACAACATAATCATAACTAACACTTGGTTTAGGAATCATGACAGAAGGTTGTATACATGGAAGAACCCTGGAGATACTAAAAGGTATCAGATAGATTATATAATGGTAAGACAGAGATTTAGGAACCAGGTTTTAAATTGTAAGACATTTCCAGGGGCAGATGTGGACTCTGACCACAATCTATTGGTTATGACCTGTAGATTAAAACTGAAGAAACTGCAAAAAGGTGGGAATTTAAGGAGATGGGACCTGGATAAACTAAAAGAACCAGAGGTTTTACAGAGATTCAGGGAGAGCATAAGGGAGCAATTGACAGGAATGGGGGGGGGGGGGGAAGAAATACAGTAGAAGAAGAATGGGTAGCTTTGAGGGATGAAGTAGTGAAGGCAGCAGAGGGTCAAGTAGGTAAAAAGACGAGGGCAAGTAGAAATCCTTGGGTGACACAAGAAATATTGAATTTAATTGATGAAAGGAGAAAATATAAACATGCAGTAAATGAAGCAGGCAAAAAGGAATACAAACGTCTCAAAAATGAGACCGACAAGAAGTGCAAAATGGCTAAGCAGGGATGGCTAGAGGACAAATGTAAGGATGTAGAGGCCTATCTCACTAGGGGTAAGATAGATACCGCCTACAGGAAAATTAAAGAGACCTTTGGAGATAAGAGAAAGACTTGTATGAATATCAAGAGCTCAGATGGAAACCCAGTTCTAAGCAAAGAAGGGAAAGCAGAAAGGTGGAAGGAGTATATAGAGGGTCTATACAAGGGCGATGTACTTGAGGACAATATTATGGAAATGGAAGAGGATGTAGGTGAAGATGAAATGGGAGATATGATACTGCGTGAAGAGTTTGAAAGAGCACTGAAAGACCTGAGTCGAAACAAGGCCCCCGGAGTAGACAATATTCCATTGGAACTACTGACGGCCGTGGGAGAGCCAGTCCTGACAAAACTCTACCATCTGGTGAGCAAGATGTATGAAACAGGCGAAATACCCTCAGACTTCAAGAAGAATATAATAATTCCAATCCCAAAGAAAGCAGGTGTTGACAGATGTGAGAATTACCGAACAATCAGTTTAATAAGCCACAGCTGCAAAATACTAACACGAATTCTTTACAGACGAATGGAAAAACTAGTAGAAGCCAACCTCGGGGAAGATCAGTTTGGATTCCGTAGAAACACTGGAACACATGAGGCAATACTGACCTTACGACTTATCTTAGAAGAAAGATTAAGGAAAGGCCAAAACCTACGTTTCTAGCATTTGTAGACTTAGAGAAAGCTTTTGACAATGTTGACTGGAATACTCTCTTTCAAATTCTAAAGGTAGCAGGGGTAAAATACAGGGAGCGAAAGGCTATTTACAATTTGTACAGAAACCAGATGGCAGTTATAAGAGTCGAGGGACATGAAAGGGAAGCAGTGGTTGGGATGGGAGTAAGACAGGGTTGTAGCCTCTCCCCGATGTTGTTCAATCTGTATATTGAGCAAGCAGTAAAGGAAACAAAAGAAAAATTCGGAGTAGGTATTAAAATTCATGGAGAAGAAATAAAAACTTTGAGGTTCGCCGATGACATTGTAATTCTGTCAGAGACAGCAAAGGACTTGGAAGAGCAGTTGAACGGAATGGACAGTGTCTTGAAAGGAGGATATAAGATGAACATCAACAAAAGCAAAACAAGGATAATGGAATGTAGTCTAATTAAGTCGGGTGATGCTGAGGGAATTAGATTAGGAAATGAGGTACTTAAAGTAGTAAAGGAGTTTTGCTATTTGGGGAGCAAAATAACTGATGATGGACGAAGTAGAGAGGATATAAAATGTAGGCTGGCAATGGCAAGGAAAGCGTTTCTGAAGAAGAGAAATTTGTTAACATCCAGTATTGATTTAAGTGTCAGGAAGTCATTTCTGAAAGTATTCGTATGGAGTGTAGCCATGTATGGAAGTGAAACATGGACGATAAATAGTTTGGACAAGAAAAGAATAGAAGCTTTCGAAATGTGGTGCTACAGAAGAATGCTGAAGATTAGATGGGTAGATCACATAAGTAATGAGGAAGTATTGAATAGGATTGGGGAGAAGAGAAGTTTGTGGCACAACTTGACCAGAAGAAGGGATCGGTTGGTAGGACATGTTCTGAGGCATCAAGGGATCACCAATTTAGCATAGGAGGGCAGCGTGGAGGGTAAAAATCGTAGAGGGAGACCAAGAGGTGAATACACTTAGCAGATTCAGAAGGATGTAGGTTGCAGTAGGTACTGGGAGATGAAGCAGCTTGCACAGGATAGAGTAGCATGGAGAGCTGCATCAAACCAGTCTCAGGACTGAAGACCACAACAACAACAACATCCTCTCATCGATCAATCCCTAAAGTTTGTGTACAAAGGAAAAAATCACATTATGTTTATGACTTTTGCAACACTCTGATTATAGTTGCACATTGTTACCCAGCAAATACTATAGGTTGTTACCAAGAATCAGATTAGCTATGCGATTTGATTCAAGGCGCTCCCATCACAGGAGTCAACATGCTGTTTTCACTGGGAAGGTATCCTAAGAAGGACTAGCCGCGGTTGCCTCAAAGAAGTGTGCTTCTTTTCCTTTTAGTGCTTTTCGAGGGTTCAAATGGTTGATATGGCTCTAAGCACTACGGTACTTAACATCTGAGGTCATCAGTCCTCTAGACATGGAACTACTTAAACCTAACTAACCTAAGGACATTACACACATCCATGCCCGAGGCAGGATTCGAACGTGTTACCGTAGCAGCCGCGTGGTTCCGGGCTGAAGCGCCTAGAACCGCTCTACTACAGCAGCCGGCCTTTTCGAGGGATTTAAGGTATAAATTTAGAGCTAACAGGAAAGTAGATTAGATTTTATCGTCGACAACGCAGTCATTAGAGACGGAGCATAAACTCGCGTTAGGGTGGAGAACAAAATCGGCTGTGTCCCTTCGAAGGAAAAGTCCCGGCGTTTACCTTATGTGAGTTAGGGAAACAATGGAAAACCTCTATCTATATGGAAATTTGAACCATCGTTCTCCCGAATGCGAGTCCGATGCGCTGACCACAGCTTCACCTCGTTCGGTCAAGAACTGTTATGAAATGAGCGTACGGCTTTATTGGCTGAAAGACGTGCTACTGTCGTTCAGCCGCCTGTTTTACAAGTCTCTCTATTAGAAAGAGATGACAGATTACTGTATGAATCTTAAGGAAGTTTAATCGTCCACAGAGGAGATAACTTAAAAAAGGACAACAGAATAGTGTCACATTTAAAATCCATACGCATGCCCGACGCGGGACTCGATCTCACGATCTCTTCTTTATTTCCTGTTTGTTAATTCAGCACTTAAGCGGCACATAAATCTCAACAACCTCTACTGTAGCAGGCGTGAACCAAGGGGAACTTAAACTCAAAATTCCGAGTGAAAATTTTCCAGGAGAAGGCAAACATCTCGTGTAATGGAAATAAAATCTTCTGGGTGGTTAAGTGGTGTCGTTCTTTCTCTTCTACCTCTTCAGTAATTGAACGTTTCATCTCCTACGCTGGGATCTTGCCAGGAGTCTTTGGTGTACACTGTACAATGTTGCTCAGTCACATTTGGATACCAGCATACAAGCAGAGGGGTGGAAACCACACGCTGTTGAAGAGGTTTTCTTGTCTCTAATTATTGGCTTCCACTATTCTGTCTATCATTGTCAGCCCACTGACCTTTTACACAAAGGTCCATGATGTGTGATCCTAGTATCCGAAATACATAGAACATTTCTTTCGCTTAATTGCTGTTCAGTGTAGCCTCGCTTTTACATTTCACACTTAATTCTGTCCATATATTGATGTTTTTCGTCATCTTCTCTGCTGTAACCTTTTACATATCAGAGGAAGTTCAGTTTTGACCTTTCCAATACCTTTCTTGAGGTCCGTACGAGAAAGTGGGGACTCCCATTGCTGTATTAATGTATTAAATTTCATTTGTGCCTCTTTCCTCACTTTTGTTTTTGATATTCTTGTCCACGCTTCTCTGGTATGTATTTGTTTTATTTCTTATATTCCCATTCTCCTCGCCGGCCGGGGTGGCCGAGCGGTTCTAGGCGCTACAGTCTGGAATCGCGCGACCGCTACGGTCGCAGGTTTGAATCCTGCCTCGGGCATGGATGTGTGTGATGTCCTTGGGTTAGTTAGGTTTAAGTAGTTCTAAGTTATAGGGGACTGATGACCTCAGAAGTTAAGTCCCATAGTGCTCAGAGCCATTTGAACCATTTGAACCCATTCTCTTCATAGGACATATAAGGTGACGTATTGAAGAGCATGAAAGCGTTTCTCGCAGAAGCTACAGGTAATTTGCAGAAAACAATTCCTCTTCCAATTATTTTTGTTTGGCCAACAGTTTAATCAATAATTAAAATCATTTATATGAATGAGCTGTGGCCCCAACAGACATACAGTTGCAATGTCAGAATGATGAACCACCCTGTAGGACTCCTGGTTTGTGTTGACAACACACAGCAGATCGTACAAGTAAAAGCATTTCACATTCGGTTGACACCTTTCGCCATGTAGTTCTGCGAGCTGTGCGTGGAGGAGGTACAGTTATGACCTCCTTTTCTTCGTCCTCTACTGGAAACTTTCAAACATTTTTTGACCAATGTGCTTGGTTTAGACGAAGCAGTTCTGTGAAATCTTACTGGTATGACCATTTTACATAAGAATTAGGTAGTTTTACGTTCTTCTGAATTGTTGTTTGTTGGCTTTATAAAATGGTTCAAATGGCTCTGAGCACTATGGGACGCAACTTCTGAGGTCATTAGTCCCCTAGAATTTAGAACTAGTTAAACCTAACTAACCTAAGGACATCACAAACATCCATGCCCGAGGCAGGATTCGAACCTGCGACCGTAGCGGTCTTGCGGTTCCAGACTGCAGCGCCTTTAACCGCACGGCCACTTCGGCCGGCGGGCTTTATAAAACTAACAATAATTTGAAAGACAGCAAGATTTTGCCACCATACATCTAACATTCTGTAACTTCTTTTCGATTTATATTTATATTAGATCACTGTTTATGATGCACAATAATAATAATAATGGCGTGTGACAAGGGCCTCCCGTCGGGTAGACCGCTCGCCTGGTGCAAGTCTTTCGATTTGACGCCACTTCGGCGACTTGCGCGTCGATGGGGATGAAATGATGATGATTAGGACAACACAACACACAATCGGATTAAGTATCATTTCGTAGGCTGATACTGTCTAGCATCTTGTACTACCAATTTCTGTAAAACTGCACGTCTGGGAGTTAATTAGAACTGAGTACTGACAGAAAGGGTGAGGTGACCAACACATTCCCCGGAAGCCAGTATCGGCTACAGAAAGAGAGTTGTGTCCTGCAGCAGCAGACATTTACTGCCCTGAGACAGAACAGAGTGAGGTGGCGGTGGTTTACAGTGCTAGAGGTCACAGAACCCCTGTAGTGTAGAGAGGGCAGGCAGGAGGTTGCACTCTGGTGGGCCAAAAAGATTTCAGAGTAGCATACCTGGCGGAAGAGTGTCGGGGGAGGAACGAAGCGAAGAGACATCCTCTTTAGTGTGAAGGAATGCGAGGGGTCACAAACGGTGGTCGCGACCTGAGTTCCGAGGAATGTTCTCATGGGAAGTGCCGGGGCACGCTTCTCACGGAAAACCAGAGACGTGTATTTGATTGGTAGAGTGCTAAGGATGTACAAGTGGAAATGGAAACTTCCAGAACATCTTCTGAAAAGAATATGAGCTTCAGGCGACTGGCTGCCAGATTCATGACCCAAGTAGTGGGACGTAGCGTTTTTGTATGGGCCACTGCGTTCCTCGCCTGAGTACAAACATAGACGTCACATGTCCAGAAGGGAGTAGTCTTATGGCGTGGAGACACAATTCCTTTTCGGAATCGACAGAAGACACTTCACTGGCGAGGGCCACAGCAGAGACTCTGACGTTTAGATTTTGAATGGTTCAAATGGCTCTGAGCACTATGGGACTTAACATCTGAGGTCATCAGTCCCCTAGACTTAGAAATACTTATACCTAACTAACCTAAGGACATCACACACATTCATGCCTGAGACAGGATTCGAACCTGCGACCGTAGCGGTCACGTGGTTCTAGACTGAAGCGCCTAGAACCGCTCGGCCACTTCGGCCGGCTTAGATTTTGAGCCGCAAGAAACACGTGAAGTCGTTTCTCCGGCCGGCTGCTGTGGCCGAGCGGTTCTAGGCGCTTCAGTCCGGAACCATGCAGCTGCTACGGTCGTAGGTTCGAATCCTGCCTTGGGAATGGATGTGTGTGATGTCCTTAGATTAGTTAGGTTTACGTAGTTCTAAGTCTAGGGGACTGACGACCTCAGACGTTAAGTCCCATAGTGCTTAGAGCCATTTGAACCATTCGTTTCTCTGCGAATAGGGTTATTATTCTGCTTACTTAAGTGACGATTCTTTACCTCTCTGTGGTGTCTGACACAACTGAAGAATATTTGAGTCGGGTTTCTGTTCCTGAATAGAGAGGAAACAGAAATCTTAACTCGTGTTCTGTCTTGTACTGAGGTAATTTCAGCACTAGGAGTTTGCAGATGGCATGCTGCGTCCACTGTGTAGGCAAACAATTACACTTACGTCCTGTACATCATCTGCACAATGGCTAATGTCCCAGCGAGCAGACCATAGGTGCAGTGTAACTGATGTCCGTACTTCAGTAGGTGATACGCTCACCTCAGTTTGGCAGATAATAAATGTGTTGAGTTCCATTTGCTTGTCCACTGAGTTTTTTTCTGAAAGTGCCAGTCAGGATGTAGGTGTTCTGTTTTTCACCGCTAACCAGTATCAGCAAACTTTGTGTCCGTCTGCAAAATGGTGGCCTAAAGAAACCCATGCATATGTTATACCAATCTCGAAATTACATTTAGAGTTGAATCTGACAGTGTGTACTTCATGTTTATAAAACTTTGTTGCCTCTATGAGTTTTTGAGAATAAATCATTTACGGTGTCCAAATTGTTATTCATTCTAGTAGCATCCCATTAAGAATAATTGGTTTGATTTGCTAACCTGAAGTGAAGTAAAACCATAGCATGATATATCGTTTTGTGGAAGTCTCTATTTGTAGCAGGGTCGTTTTATTCATGCGTAGACGCGAGAAGTCCATTGCAGAGACAACATTACACAACGAAACATACATACGTTTTACGAGGGTTGGAACTTTTATAGTGGCAAATATTTATTTACAGCTCGTACAAAATGGATACATGTTTCAAAGTTTCACTGACCTTCAAAGTAGTCGCCAGCATTGTGTATAACCCGTGCCAGCGATGTGGAAGTCATAGGATCCTCTTAGCAATGCCAGTTGTGCTGACAGTTCGAGCTGGTCGTAGGTTGTGTCCCAAAAATGGACAGCATAGAGACAGAAGTGATGACACTTCGTGCAGGAGCTGACCATCATTTTGCAGGACAATGCTCAAGCACGTACAGTGCAAGCTGTTACCGATTTGTTTGACTGATGGGGCTGCTAAGTGCTATACCACCTACTGCACTCCCCTGACTTAAGACCTCGTAAGTTCAACTCGATTTATAAACTGAAGGAAACACTTCACGGCATTCGCTTCAGAACTACTACAAATTCGTCAGGCAATAGACCGCGCCGCTCGAACTGTCAACACAACTGGCACTGCTAAGAATATCCTACGACTTCCACATCGCTGGCAGCTGGTTATACACAATGCTGGTGACTACTTTGAAGGTCAGTAAAACTTTAAAACACGTATCTATTTTGTACGAGCTGTAAATAAATAGTTGCCACTATTAAAGTTCCAACCCTTGTATTTACAAACAGCAAGGGGATTTACATATGTCACAAATTTGGCTTTTGTGGAAAATTGTACATAATTTTCTGAATCCATTGAGCAATCTCTGTGTGTCTTATGACTTTCTGTGCACGTCGGAAAGTCTGAAAACCACTGTGAAGTGCATGGCAGAAGGAACTTCCCATTGTACAACATATTAGGGTTTCTTGCCTGGTTTGTGGAAACTCTGGCACCTTTTCACCATTCTACTCGTCCACTAAATCACCCGATGTGAACCATATACAAAAATTTTGGAACTGTTTAGAACAGCTGGTGAAACATAGCAGTCAACATCCCCGCTGTGTGGTAGCTCTACGAGATGTAATCGTGACTGAGTGTTTCAGCCAGATGTGGTACACACAAAGGAGCTCGTGAAGTCCCTTCCTCGCTGAACTGAGGCCGTTGTCAAAGATTAAGGCGTTGTTACACGTGATATCACTTGGGCAGGGGGGTGATAAAATCTTTGCCCTGGTACACTGTCTGACAAAAAAAAGTGAACCATTCAGAATGGGATAAGGAAACGAAATGAAATTTTAAGGGTTGAGAAGGTACGTGGTGTTATTGCAGTGGTTACAAAATCGAGTCAAATTTACAAAAAAACTTGGCAGTATGAGCTCAATTATCAGAATGGAGTTGCACCCCCTGTGGCCTGTATGCCTGCCCTGATTCAGTTGGTAAGCCTGTCGTAAAGTCATTGTATCCTCTCCTGAGGCAAGCTGGCCAACGACTACTGTAACTGATCCTTGATATGCTCGTTATTGGGATTGGAACGCAGTTGATGTCCGAGCTGCTCCCACACTTTATTATCGGGGACGGATCTTGGGGTCTTCCTGCTACAGGTGAACCTTAGCATAATGCAGGCAGTTCATAGAGACATTAGCCATGTGTGTGCGAGCATCGTTCCATTGAAAAATGGTGCTAGTACACTGTCGCATGTGAGGCAACACATGAGGAACCAAGGATATTCATGACATACCATTTTTACATCACTGTTCCTTCAATCATTACCAGCCATGACTGGAAGTCATACATGATGGCTACTCTTACCATGGCGCCAGAAGTAACAACGCTGTGCCCCTCCAAAATAGTGGAAGAATGGAATCTCCCCACAGGTCTCCACCATATTAGCCATTAATGGTCATCCATGGCAGTGCAGAACTGCGATACATCATTGAACACAAAGCGACACTATTCATCAGCAATCGATGCTTTCGGATCCCAGCAGCACTTGATATGCAACTGCTTGTGTTGTGGTGTTAACACACACCTAGGCATGAGTCAATAATCTCTTAGTCCAACTGCTGCTAGTCTCTGACCAATTGTGCAGAATGACACAGAATGTTTCACGGAGTCGATTATTTGTTCTCAGATGGCAGGTGCAGATAAGAAGGGGTTACAATGTGCCTGGTGCATAGTACAGCGATCCTACCTTATGCTCGTCAGACATGGTCGACTGGAACCTTGATGACGAGTATGGTACCCTCATGTTCCCATGCAGTCCAACATCGGTCCACTACCATATCCAAATGCCTCACAAATATGGATTTTGCACAACTCTTCGAACAGGCGTAATGGTGATTCACAATGACACTCATATCAAAGTTTATCAACTAGTAATAACGCTGTCTCATACATGTATGTGGCATGCATTTCCATGTCATTCACAGTGATTGCTCTACATCTGATGCTGTTCGCACCTCGTATGTGCCCCACATGGCCTTGGTAACAACATTAAACATGAACACATCAATGCATTCTGTTGGCCGTTATACCAGTCACTGAGAATTACAACGGTAGTGATTTACTTACCTGCCGATGGCGTGTATGTGTATGAAGTTTCATTGATATCTGACCATGTCTTTTGGGAGCTTCTTTTTTTTCAGGCAGTGTAAATTTGCTGTGCCAACGACCTTGCTGCAGTATAAAACCATTTACCAACAGATCAGCCAAGTTAAGCGCTCTCGAGCTTGGGTAGCACTTGGACGGGTTACCGTCTGGGCTTGCCGAGCACTTTGGTAAGCAGAGTGCACACAGTCCTCTTGAGACCAATTGAGGAGCTACTTGACGGAGAAGTAGCAGCTTCGGTCACGAAAACTGCTGCATCTGGAAGAGTGGTGTGCTGAGCAGACGCCACTCGATATCTGCTTCTAGTCACGCTTATCGGCTGAGGATGATACGGCGGTCGGTCGGTACCATAGGGTCTCCTGAGGCCTGGTCGGCCGAAGATTACTTTAATTAGTATAATTCTGTGGCCAAGTAGCAGCTGTACTTTTCGTGTGTGTGTGTGTGTATGTGTGTGTGTGTATGTGTGTGTGTGTGTGTGTGTGTGCGTATGTGTGTGTGGAAGCTTCTCACGTGTCACCGCCATACTCGCCATCGACTGTCATCCTGGATAGTTCAGAAACGCGATACATTGCTGAACATAAACCGACGCCATTCATCAGCAGTCCGACAACACTGCAAACGCAGCCATATATATATATATATATATATATATATTACTGACCATTAAAATTGCTACACCAAGAAGAAATCCAGATGATAAACGGGTATTCATTGGACAAATATATTATACTAGAACTGACATGTGATTACATTTTCACGCAATTTGAGTGCACAGATCCTGAGAAATCAGTACCCAGAAGAACCACCTCTGGCCGTAAAACGGCCTTGATACGCTTGGGCATTGAGTCAAACAGAGCTTGGATGGCGTGTACAGGTACAGCTGCCCATGCAGCTTCAACACGACACCACAGTTCATCAAGAATAGTGACTGGCGTATTGTGACGAGCCAGTTGCTCTGCCACCATTGACCAGACGTTTTCAGTTGGTGAGAGATCTGGAGAATGTGCTGGCCAGGGCAGCAGTCGAACATTTTCTGTATCTAGAAAGGCCCGTACAGGACCTGCAACATGCGGTCGTGCATTATCCTTCTGAAATGTAGGGTTTCGCAGGGACCGAATGAAGGGTAGAGCCACGGGTCGTATCACATCTGAAGTGTAACGTTCACTGTTCAAAGTGCCGTCAATGCGAACAAGAGGTGACCGAGACGTGTACCAATGGCACCCCCTACCATCACGCTGGATGATAACGCCAGTATGGCGATGACGAATACACGCTTCTAATGTGCGTTCTCCGCGATGTCACCAAACACGGTTGCGACCATCATGATGCTGTAAACAGAACCTGGGTTCATCCGAAAAAATGACGTTCTGCCATTCTTGCACCCAGCTTCGTCGTCGCGTACACCATCGCAGGCGCTCCTGTCTGTGATGCAGCGTCAAGGGTAACTGCAGCCATGGTCTCCGAGCTGATAGTCCATGCTGCTGCAAACGTCGTCGAACTGTTCGTGCAGATGGTTGTTGTCTTGCAGACGTCCCCAACTGTTGACTCAGGGATCGAGACGTGGCTACACGATCCGTTACAGCCATACGGATAAGATGCCTGTCATCTCGATTGCTAGTGATACGAGGCCGTTGGGATCCAGCACGGCGTTCCGTATTACCCTCCTGAACGCACCGATTCCATATTCTGCTAACATTCATTGGATCTAGACCAACGCGAGCAGCAATGTCGCGATACGATAAACCGCGATCGCGATAGGCTACAATCCTACAGTCCGACCTTTATCAAAGTCGGAAATGTGATGGTACGCGCTTCTCCTCCTTACACGAGGCATCATAACAACGTTTCACCAGGCAACGCCGGTCAACTGCTGTCTGTGTATGAGAAATCGGTTGGAAACGTTCCTCATGTCAGCACGTTGTAGGTGTCGCCACCGGCGCCATCCTTGTGTGAATGCTCTGAAAAGCTAATCATTTGCATATCACAGCATCTTCTTCCCGTCGGTTAAATTTCGCGTCTGTAGCGCGTCATCTTCGTGGTGCAGCGGTTTTAATAGCCAGTAGTGCATGTGCGTGGTCACGTGGGGCTCTCCCTGCTTCCCCTGGCAGTCACGGGGCGAGGTGTCGGCTGTCGGCACAAGGTCCGGCCAGCCGGGGCACGCGCCAGCCTGCTGACCCGCCGATAACCCCCCCCCCCCCCCCCCCCCTTATCACCCACGCACTCCACTACCGGAACCGCTATAGCGGCCTGCTGCCCCCTCCCCCTCCCTCCCCTCCTGCCACCAAAACATACATACTGCAAGTTTATATGAACCCGTTTAACTGCCCGACTGTAATACTTTTGACACCCTGCTAGCAAGGAACAACAGGAAGCAACAAAAACATAAAATGAGTCCGGGAATGGCTAAAAAGAGAGGAGACGTGTCATGTGTTAATTCATTGACTGAAGTCAGGACCACAGACCTGAAAGATTACATAAACTATTTCGTATGAGTCCTGCGTCGTACGACAATGGTGGTACGACATAAAACAGAGAAGCAAAATACGTCAATGAGAGAAGCAGTCGTGGACGAAGTTGAGAGTAACTTTAAGAGTTTTGGGAACAAGCAGATCGTTCCAATGTTTCAAGTTTAGTGCTGTAATATCAGCAAGCACAGTTAACAAAACTGTTAACAGTATTCTGCGAAGCAGTTGTATCTGCTCTGAAAAGATATATTCAGACAGTCAACGTAAAACAATTTTATTTATGGATTCTTCCGTTACTTCTTAGTAGATCAATTCCATACTTTATGTTGAATAACAAGTACACTGTTTTTGTTCTACTGATTTTTATTTATTTCTAACTGTTTTTCGGCTTATTAGGCCATCTTCAGGAAACTATTTGTTTGTATTTTGTGATAATTTGGTGAGACTGACATGCGTTTCACAGACCTTTTACTAGTCATTGGACACACACTGACGGAAAAAAACCACAGCACCAAAAAATAATTAATGCAGAGAATGAACTTTCTCGAATACATTTGTCTAGGTAACATATTGAAGTGATTACCATCGGAAGATCACAGGTTAATGTAAGCGCGAGGTAGCCCATGGCAAATATAAAATGATGGCACAGTAATAACCGGTATAATCATCCAAACGTTGAATACAAGCATGCAAATCTGGGTGCATTGAGTTGCACAGGTGGCAGATGTCAGTTTGTGGGATGGAGTTCCATGCCTATTGCACTTGGTCGGTCAATACAGGGACCTTTAATGCAGTTTGTGGATGACGCTGGAGTTGTCGTCCGATGATGTGTGATCTATGCTCCACTGGAGACAGATCTCATTATCGAGCAGGCCAAGGCAACATGTCGACATTCTGTAGAGCATATTGGGTTACAAAAGCGGTATGTGGTCGAGCGTTATCCTGTTGGAAGGCACCCCCTGGAATGCTTTTCGTGAATGGCAGCACAGCAGGTCGAATCACCAGACTGACGTGCAATTTTGTAGTCAGTGTGTGTGGGATAACCGCCAGACTGCTCCTGCTGTCATACGAAATCGGAGCCCAGACCGTAATTCCAGGGGTAGGTATTTATCAATCGATATTTTGTAAAACACATGTTGTAATGTTCTAAGACGTGTATATTTCTATTGTCTATTGTCAAACCAAAATTTATGAAAGATGTTTATATTTTATTAATAGGATTAAGTAGGAATAATTAATTTTTGTCATGTTGGAAATAATTGTGGTAGCAGGGAATGCCTGCGCCAAAGTATTGTTGGCAGGAGAGATCGCACATTGATATAATTTTAAAAAGAGCGGGAGAGACAGCGTATGGATACATTTTAAGAAAAGAGCGGGAAAGACCGCGCATTGATACATTTTGTAATGGTAGCAGGATTTGTCTGCACCAGAAAGCATTGTTGGCAGAAGAGACCGCACTTTAGCGTTCGTAGTAAGTCAGTAGTAAGCGAGAAGTGGAGCGAGTCGGTAGCAGGTCTGAAGCGAGAGGTCGAGAGGAGCGGTGTGCCTGCCAGCCACTAGCTATGATTTACAAGAGATTATAAACGGATGTACAGAGACATCAGCTAACTATTATCATAAGAGGAACTAATATTATTGTATTAATTTTTTGAGAAATTAAAGACTACCGAGGTATGTTTGCGCATTGCTAGTTGTAAGATTATTGTAAAAAGTAAGTCCCATTTGAACGTTTGTAAAATCATTTCATTCAGAATATAATTAATTTTTGCCAGCAATATTGTATTACTGATTATAATCCATCTCAAAAGCCATCAACGTAAAACTTCGCAAAATTTTATTGTTGTCAAGAAAAAGTTTAACTATGAATTACGTAACTTCAGTCAAATTAATTAAAGAATAACGCCAGCTTTGCTATTAAAGAATAACGTCAGCTTTGCTATTAAAGAATAACGTCAGCTCTGGTAATAAATACAGACAATTATTATGACAGCCTACCAGCAGCTAATAGAGTATAGTGTAACAGAGTAAGTACCGGGTGATCAAAAAGTCAGTATAAATTTGAAAACTTAATAAGCCACGGAATAATGTAGATAGAGAGGTAAAAATTGACACACATGCTTGGAATGACATGGGGTTTTATTAGAACCACCCCATATTGCTAGACGCGTGAAATATCTCCTGCGCGCGTCGTTTGGTGATGATCGTGTGCTCAGCCGCCACTTTCGTCATGCTTGGCCTCCCAGGTCCCCAGACCTCACTCAGTGCGATTATTGGCTTTGGGGTTACCTGAAGTCGCAAGTGTTTCGTGATCGACCGACATCTCTAGGGAGGCTGAAAGACAACATCCGACGCCAATGCCTCACCATAACTCGGACATGCTTTACGGTGCTGTTCACAACAATATTCCTCGACTACAGCTATTCTTGAGGAATGATGGTGGACATATTGAGCATTTCCTGTAAAGAACATCATCTTTGCTTTGTCTTACTTTGTTATGCTAATAATTGCTATTCCGATCAGATGAAGCGCCATCTGTCGGACATATTTTGAGCTTTTGTATTTTTTTGGTTCTAATAAAACCCCATGTCATTCCAAGCATGTGCGCGAATTTGTACCTCTCTACCTACATTATTCCGTGATTTATTCAGTTTTCAAATTTATACTGACTTTTTGATCACCCGGTATATTAATGTCGCAGTTCGATGTAGCAGACAGATGGCGATCCAGTATCAGTAAAAAAGGTAAGGAACAGTTTTGGGTTATTGCAGGTAACGACTGAGGGCCACGACGACGACAAATTCTATGTTTCGCCGAAATAATCAGAAAATAATTTTTAATAAGCAGCATTTAAATTTGTATGCGAAGATTGAGAAAGAGAATTAATTTCAAAGGGAAGATTTCATTTGTTATTATTAAGCAAGAGATAGAAATCCTAAGGGAGGCTTTCATAGGTTATTGTAGAAGGGAAGGTTGCGTAACAAAAGAGATATAGAGGAGACGGGAAGGTTTCAATGTTCATTAACTGTTGTACAGGTCTATATGAATAAATCTGGCAATGTATTCAGTAATACAGAACATAAGTAAGGACAGCACTACAAATGTACATTAAATGAGTTCTGTGTCGGAACCATCCGGTATAGGGCATTATGAAGTTTTATTTCTTGGCTTGATCGTTCCTGTAGTAACTGCGAATATTGATCATTCCTCCTGGAACACCCTTTATTAACCGTCTGAGGGGGCATATTGACTTATTGTCAATACACAAAAACGTTTTCTGAATATGGTACTGCTTCATAATGTAAAAAAAAATACTATAGTGGAGAAATAAACGTTTCGGCCGTGGTTACAGTGGCCACCTCATGGGCAGACGGGTAGACTCAGAGGCGGTACTACAGTCAGAAAGGTTTTATTTCAGCTGACTCTTGCCGCAGAGGTCTACGCAAATATATTACCGTCAATAGTTGGAATATTGATGAGCAATGTTGATGACCTGAAAAATATTCTCGGTATTGTCAATATGAGCTGATGATGTGCAATCGAGTACTGACTGTTTGACAACATTCGTCTTTCAGATTGTTCCAGAGTTTCTTGAACCACCCACATGGCGTTAGTAGCCTCTGTTTATGTTATCAGTTCGTCTTTGCGCATATCATACCACATTTTCAGAGAGAAGAACCGGTTAATTGGGTTCGTACACGCACTAAACTGCTACACATCTACGCTAATGAAGGATATGTTGTGTGTTTACGGCTTCTGCGATGATATTGCTCCTGCTGCTGCCGAAGAATGCCGTTGGCGTTTTTCGACACGTCGAATGTGTTAAAAATACGTATTTCTCAACAGATATTTGCCAAACGCTTGTTGTAATGTTTACTAACTGTTGTACATTTGTATACGAGGGTTGGAATTTAAATAGTGGCAACAATTTATTCACAACCGATACAAAAGAGTTACGGGTTTACACCTGTTACTGTCCTTCAAAGTAGTCACCAGCGTTGTGTAGAACCCGTTGCCAGCGATATGGAACGCGTAGCATACCGTTAGCAGCGCCTGTTCTGTTGATGGTGCGAACGGAGCGATCTACAATTATGGTGATTCTCGTGTATGACTGTGATGGTGTTATCCTAACGCAATACGTTCCTCCACGGCAGACCGTCAATGCACAGTACTACTGTTCGTTTTTGGAGCATCACCTACGACCAGCTTTGCGAAAGAAGCGGAGACACTTTCTGCGGACCCATCATTTTGCACGACAATGCGCGGGCGCAAGCTGTGGCTGCTGTGTTCAGTCGATGGGACTGCGAAGTACTGTATCATCCACTATACTCCACGGACTTAAGTCCTTGTGACTTTGATTTGACAGCAAAGATGAAGGAACCACTTCGTGGCATTCGATTTAGAACTGTTCCAAAGATCGACAGCAGCAGACCGCTCCATTCGCACCATCGACAGAACAGCCTCTGCTAACGGTATACTATGTCTTCCACATCGCTGGCAACGGGTTCTACACAACGCTGGTGACTACTTTGAAGGACAGTAACAAGTGCAAACATGTAACTCTTTTGTATCGGTTGTGAATAAATAGTTGCCACTATTTAAGTTCCAACCCTCGTATGTAGAAACCTGGCAATGTATTCAATGATACAGAAAATAAATAATGTACATAAAATGTGTTCCATCTCGGAAACGATTCGGTATAGGGCATATATCCGTATAAAACTTTTTTCTTCAAATGAGCGTTCCTGTCATATCCCTGAATATTTAGCGTTCCTCCTGGAAGCTCTGTATATTGACTGTTTGTCAATGTTACTGATGTTGTGAGGGACCCTTTAGAATATATTCTGATCTCTAACGTGCTGAAGTACATTGACCTCCTTGCCAGCCAGCGCGGATGACATCGGTCATGAGAAACCAAAATTGCGCTTTAGTCACATCACATCCTGAAAGACGTGGATCAAATCAGTCAGGAGGATGTAATATTTCTTGACTTCCGACAAGCATTTGACTGGGTACCACAACAGCATTTATTAATGAAAGTTCTGCCATGTGGGGTATGAAACGAAAGTTACAGCTGAGGATTTCTTGGTAGTGAGGACGAGACTGAAGTACAAGTAGCTTCAGATGTGTCCCAGGAAATAGTATTGGGCTCTTTTATGTTCATTTGGTATATTAAGGCGTTAGTAAAGCAGGTGATGGACTTCAGTTCATTGAGAGAGGTACTGGGTAAAAGGGAACAATCTACAAAGGAAACTGTCTCGTATGATCCATCCTAGAATATTGCTGAACTGCGTTGGACCTAAACCTGATAGTACCTGGTATATATAACGCATGCAAGGAAGAGCATCCTGAACGGTCACAGGTTGTTTGGAGCTTGGGAGAGAGTCACGGAGATGCATAAAGTCTACCTAACTTCTCTCCCTTACACGAGGCTTGCGAAGGGATCAGAAGACAGGATCAATTACATCGCACGAATATGCACTTGAGAAGTTATTCTCACCCAGCTACCAAGCGCCGTGCGCGTTAGGTACGGAAAGAACCCCTCAGATGTGGCAGTATATTAAGTAGCGTCTGCCATGCACTTCAGAGTCGTTAACAGATTTTGTATGTAGGTGGAGACAGCAGCAACGGGCCGTGCCGTATCGTCACAGTGTGGGCTCAGCCCTTGGGCTTTATTATACATGTGGATGGCTCGACGTCGCCTACTAAGAATTGGGGTGGGGGCGCGCATACAGTTTTTGTGGTAAGTACCTATGGGACCAAACTGCTGAGGTCATCTGTCCCTAGGCTTACACACTACTTAATCTAACTTAAAGTAACTTACGCTAAGGACAAAACACACACACCCGTGCCCGAGACAGGACTCGAACCTCCGCCGGGGGGGGGGGGGGGGGGGGGAGGGGGGAGGGGAGCCGCGCGAACCGTGGTGGGCAAGGCCCTTAGACGCGCTGCTACCCCGCACGGCTGCGCATGTAATTCTGCATCTAAAACTTACACAAGTAAGTCTCTATGAAGTCCGTGGTAGAGATTACTTTTTAATGTACCATTTGCCGTTTTTTCTATGCGAGGTTCCTGTCCCCAATGAGTTGGCCGTATACATGGTGTAATAAAAGCATTTTCCGTAGTAAAACTAGCAGCCTACGGTGACTTTTGAAGTGGTTTCATAATTCAGAAACATTAAAATTTCTTTTCGTTACATTTACGGGTGGGCCCTGCGACTTGTTATTTCCATTTTTTTCTGCGTTCCTTCTGCGAGACATATGCAGCATTAGATCACAGGTATCCAGACACCTATTGGTGGACATTAATAAGGGATGTGTGACCCTTCGTCTGTTATGACAACTTGAACTCTGCTGGGGACACTGAGGCGTCTGAATATCTGTGGAAGAACGGCAGCCCATACGTCCTGAAGAGCAGTAACCAGAGGAGACAGTGATGGCAGCCACAGGAGTCTGGAGCGAAGTCGACGTCCTAGCTCATCCCGAAGGTATTCCACTGGACACAGGTCGGAACTCTGGGCAAGTCTGTTCATTTCATGAACATAGTTAACCACTAACCATTCCCTCAGAGATGCGGCTTTAAGTCATGGTGATACAATCATCGTCTCCCAACTGTTCCTCTAATGTATACAGCGCACAATGCTTAAAATGTATTCTTATCCTTCCGTATTTAGCGTTTTCTTAACCACATTAATGGTTCCACACTCTAACTACGATAAACACCCCCATACAATAACATCACCTCCGTATTTCACTGTTGACATTACACATGGCAACAGGTAACTTCCATAGGCATTCATCAAATCCAAACCCTCCCATTCGACTGCTACAGGGTGTAGCGTTATTCATCACTCCAAATCCATTTCCAGTAATCCATTGAGCAGTGGCGTCGTGCCCTACACCACCCCAGACGTCGCTACAAAAATGTGTGTCTCATGAGGAGCTGTTAGACCATTCTAGCACATTATTTTTAACTCCGTACGTACAGTCACTGTGCCAGCTGAGCTGCTGGTGGCACTTTGCAAAGCATGAGTGATTCCTTCCGTAATGCTCGACGGACCGTGTCCGTCAGTACATGGGGTGTGCTCGGTCTTGCTTTAGCTGTGGTCGTTTCTTCACGTTTCTGGTTCACCATATCACCAACAGTGACCTGGGGAGCTCTAGAAGGGCTGACATGTCCCTCACGGATCTGTTACTCAGGTGACATCCAGTGACTGGTCCACGTTCGAAGTCAGTGAGCTATCCTAACCGAGGCGCTCTACTGCTACTCTTTCTCTAGTGACAACACAACACTCCTCGCCTTCTTGTATACTGGCGGGCCCGACTCTCGTGATGTCCAGCGGTCAATTCCGTATTACAATGGAGCGTCCGGGTAGTTTTGATCAGATAGTGTGCATTGAAGGGCGAAGAATGTTTCTGGTTTCTGCCCTGAAAGACAGTTCTTGAAGTTGTCTAAGAAGGTTATTTCAGTATTTCTGTTACACTCTCTCGTCAGTAAAGCAACTGACTATTTAGTCCACCATTTTTTTTGTCTACATTCGATATCTGTTGCCAGACCTGCCAGATATTGGTCCTACGCTTTTTTTTGTAGAGAATACAGAAGTTTTTATGGAATCCATTTAGTAGAAAAATTGCCGTTGCTCAGTAACCTACAGGGACTCGTAGCCTGGCATTCGCTTTAGCTACAACTGAACTTATGGGACCGTTCTTGTCTTAACTCTGTACATTGTTGTTTATATGACGTTCTGACTCTGTACGTGACTCATTAATTCTTTTATCAAATGTACTACACTTAAGAGTTTCGTGAAGTACACATCCTTGTATTTCTCTACACTAACAGTTTGTTCACATTTGCACCAGACTATTTTTTTCCGAGAACATACTCGATATTGCCGTAGCTTTTATCAGACAAAATTTCCTCATATACGACTGCATCATCTGTGACAAGTCTGAGTTTACAGCTAATATTATCTGTTCATTTCAGAACGCTCATCATCTTCCGCCTGAACCACTACTCTATACACAGGGTGTTAGAAAAAGGTACGGCCACACTTTCAGGAAACATTCCTCACACACAAATAAAAAAAAGATGTTATGTGGACATGTGTCCGGAAACACTTACTTTCCATCTTAGAGCTCATTTTATTACTTCTCTTCAAATCACATTAATCATGGAATGGAAACACACAGCAACAGAACGTACCAGCGTGACTTCAAACACTTTGTTACAGGAAATGTTCAAAATGTCCTCCGTTAGGGAGGATACATGCATCCACCCTCCGTCGCATGGAATCCCTGATGCGCTGATGCAGCCCTGGAGAATGGCGTATTGTATCACAGCCGTCCACAATACGAGCACGAAGAGTCTCTACATTTGGTACCGGGGTTGCGTAGACAAGAGCTTTCAAATGCCCCCATAAATGAAAGTCAAGAGGGTTGAGGCCATGGAATTGGTCCGCCTCTACCAATCCATCGGTCACCGAATCTATTGTTGAGAAGCGTACGAACACTTCGACTGAAATGTGCAGGAGCTCCATCGTGCATGAACCACATGTTGTGTCGTACTTGTAAGGGCACATGTTCTAGCAGCACAGGTAGAGTATCCCGTATGAAATCATGATAACGTGCTCCATTGAGCGTAGGTGGAAGAACATGGGGCCCAATCAAGACATCACCAACAATGCCTGCCCAAACGTTCACAGAAAATCTGTGTTGATGACGTGATTGCACAATTGCGTACGGATTCTCGTCAGCCCACACATGTTGATTGTAAAAATTTACAAGTTGATCACGTTGGAATGAAGCCTCATCCGTAAAGAGAACATTTGCACTGAAATGAGGATTGACACATTGTTGGATGAACCATTCGCAGAAGTGTACCCTTGGAGGCCAATCAGCTGCTGATAGTGCCTGCACACGCTGTACATGGTACGGAAACAACTGGTTCTTCCGTAGCACTCTCCATACAGTGACGTGGTCAACGTTATCTTGTACAGCAGCAACTTCCCTGACGCTGACATTAGGGTTATCGTCAACTGCACGAAGAATTGCCTCGTCCATTGCAGGTGTCCTGCCGACCGCGGTGGTCTCGCGGTTAAGGCGCTCAGTCCGGAACCGCGCGACTGCTACGGTCGCAGGTTCGAATCCTGCCTCGGGCATGGATGTGTGTGATGTCCTTAGGTTAGTTAGGTTTAAGTAGTTCTAAGTTCTAGGGGACTGATGACCACAGATGTTATGTCCCATAGTGCTCAGAGCCATTTTGAGCAGGTGTCCTCGTCGTTCTAGGTCTTCCCCAGTCGCGAGTCATAGGCTGGAATGTTCCGTGTTCCCTAAGACGCCGATCAATTGCTTCGAACGTCTTCCTGTCGGGACACCTTCGTTCTGGAAATCTGTATCGATACAAACGTATCGTGCCACGGCTATTGCCCCGTGCTAATCCATACATCAAATGGGCATCTGCCAACTCCGCATTTGTAAACATTGCACTGACTGCAAAACCACGTTCGTGATGAACACTAACCTGTTGATGCTACGTACTGATGTGCTTGATGCTAGTACTGTAGAGCAATGAGTCGCATGTCAACACAAGCAGCGAAGTCAACATTACCTTCCTTCAATTGGGCCAACTGGCGGTGAATCGAGGAAGTACAGTACATACTGACGAAACTAAAATGAGCTCTAACATGGAAATTAAGCTATTCCGGACACATGTCCACATAAAAAAATGGTTCAAATGGCTCTGAGCACTATGGGACTTAACATCTATGGCCATCAGTCCCCTAGAACTTAGAACTACTTAAACCTAACTAACCTAAGGACATCACACAACACCCACGTCCACATAACATCTTTTCTTTATTTGTGTGTGAGGAATGTTTCCTGAAAGTTTGGCCGTACCTTTTTGTAACACCCTGTATTTACTCCAGAATAGGTATTTCGGCATATGTGCCATTTCCAAATGATAACTCATTATGACCTGCGTCAGTACAAATTCGTTTCTGTCAAGAGGACATCGTTCTCATGCAGAATCATAATTACGTATTTCACTTCTGTGCGTAAGAAGCAATTCAGATGGGTGCTGCTAGATCTGTTACCGATAAGTTCGATCAACAAGCGAGTATTACGAAAATGCTCTGTGAGCATTTTCCTGGAGGAAATAAGACATTCCTTTTTTTCGCGAAACAACATTGAGAAAGTGTAGAGAACCGAAAATTTTCGACAGACGCAGAACGGTCCTATCGGCACAAACATATTCATATATCTGGAACAAAGTGGCGAAGACAATGTAAGAGAAATCAGAACTCGCACGGATGAATATAGACAGTCGTATTTCACTATCTCTATTTGGAGTGGGGCAGCAAGGCAATGAGTGGCAGTGGTACAAGACATCCTCACCGTATACTGGTTTGCGGAGAATGGACGGAACGAGGTGATGCAGTGGTTAGCGCACTGGAGTCAGATTCGGGTGGACGACGACTCAAACCCGCATCCGGCCATCCAGATTTAGGTTTTCCGTGATGTCCTAAATCACTCCAGGCAAATTCCAGGATGGTTCCTTCGAAAGGGCTCGGCCGATTTCCTTCCCCATCCTCGATACAATCCGAGCTCGTACTCCGTCTCTAATGACCTCGATGACGAAGGGACGTTAAACCCAATCTTCCTTCTTTCCTTCCTTGCGGAGTATGAATGTTGACGTAGATGGAGACTACTCTTCTGTTCCACGAATTACTGTAACAGTCTGTAGTTCCGTGGTGTGGTTAGTCTGGGACCGGTCAACTCGGACAGTGCGTATCGCGTTCCATCAACCACTCTGACAGGTACACAAGTGGTAATGGAGACAATCAAAACCTGTTACAGTTGATGTCCGGTACTATTACACTTTTCACAAATGACATGGATTTCGTTATGCATTAACATGCTAAGGCACTTTTTGTGCATATGGCCTCTTAATGCATAACTTAACACTTCATATGTAGCATCGTATTAAAGACATAAACCCGCTAATAAAACGTAAAAATCTGAAAAAAATGTATCAAAAATATAGCATAAAATCAAGGTTACCGCTATAGCCAACGATGACAGCCAACACTGTGTAGAGATTTCGCGAAAAGAACGTCTTACTTCTTGCTGACTGCAGGTAGAGAATATCACTTTATGTGAAAATTTGTTACAACAAATATATATGGTTTTCTAGATATCGTAAAACTGACATTCCGATTGGTTGACACATTTTCAGGAAAATGGGAGAAAATATTGTCACCGATAAAGGACGAGATACCTACGACCAAACCAAATCACAAGATATTTATAGTTAATTGGGACGATTAGGGGAAGCATTCGATCCTACTTTCCGAATTGCACTGATACCGATACAAAACAAACTTCTACAAGGAGCTGGTGTGCCATAAGAATGGGATAGATCGTCGATCTCAGTCTGTTATTAACGATAAATGATATCAATGTCTGAATGGAATAAAACTAAGCATTTACCAGGAGAATGTTTGACAAAGTTTATCTACGACTGGCTTCTGAATGTAAAGAAGTAGAGCAACGAACCTGGCGCATGCCTTGTTTATCACGATGACACACTTGCCCCCGGCTGACGAAAGAAGTGTGTTTTTGGAGTGAGCGTCCTTGCACTTAACGCTTCAAAACTCCAGAGGGTGCAACAACTGTTACTATTTCGTTTTGTACGTCCCGTAAGATCACAAAGCAATTCCAAAACAGGCTTCGACGCTGATATCTGTGAAAGAATAAGATGGACCCGTTGTGCAACTACAGGCCAAGTGACATTGCAACAAATATGAGGAACACAATTCAAACACAAAAAATTATGTTTTTTTGGGAGGGGGCGGGTCAAAATTGACGTTACTATAAGGTACACTCTTATATAGCAAATTATGTTCAGATACACAAAAGTCTGATACTGTCGTCCACTTGTTACAGTTGATGTCCGGTACTGTTACACTTTTCACAATCGACATGGATTTCGTTATGCACTAATATGCTAAGGCACTTTTTGTGCATATGGCCTCTTAATGCGTAACTTAACACTTCATATGTAGCATCGTGATGACTGGGTGTTGTGTGCTGTCCTTAGGTGGGTTAGGTTTAAGTAGTTCTAAGTTCTAGGGGACTGATGACCATAGATGTTAAGTCCCATAGTGCTCAGAGCCATTTTGTACCATCGTATTGAAGACATAAACGCGCTAATAAAACGTAAAAATCTGAAAAAATGTATAAAAAATACAGCATAAAATCAAGGTTTCCGCTGTTGCCAACGATGTCAGTCAACACTAGTAGAGATCTTCCTCGCATCAGTTGGTATTTTGGCTAGAGGAATGCTGATTTCCTCTAAATTTTGATTCAGAAACAGGTCTTCCATGGTACCATAACCTCATTGGTTTATCTGAAAAATTTTCGCATCTAGGATGATCAGGTTTTTTTTCTCGCCTCTGAGTGGTGTTGATGCTCTCCGCCGGAGCTTACACTCTTGACGACCTCGTACGGCTTTCCGTGAAATATGACCATTAAAGCTATTATTTGTAATTCTGTCGAAGTTGCGGTCACAAAAATGCTTTATTTGAGGTGACCGTGGACATGGTGCCCGGTATCAAACCGTCGCCTTCATCGAAAGTATTGACACTTAATACAGCCAGTGTATTTGCAAACAGCCAAAATCAGCAATCATGAGTAACATGTACAAACTAATCTATATTGTATTGTCAGTGTCTTGGTGCTGTTTGGCAAGAGTGCATTACGTGTCAGTGCCGGCCGCGGTGGCCGTGCGGTTCTAGGCATTTCAGTCCGGAACCGCGTGACTGCTACGGTCGCGGGTTCGAATCCTGCCTCGGGCATGGATGTGTGTGATGTCCTTAGGTTAGTTCGGTTTAAGTAGTTCTAAGTCTAGCGGACTGATGACCTCAGATGCTGAGTCCCATAGTGCTCAGAGCCATATGAACCATCTGAACGTGTCAGTAATTACTACGATGGCGATGATTTGACAATGGATGTGACGTCCGAAACTAGTCACCGCAAATGAAGGATATATTTCACCGCAACTTCGACAGAATTACAATAAAAGTTTTAACAAGAGTAAGTTGCGGACACGTTTTCCTGCACCATGCAATATGATTGTGCCACGTGTTTTCGTCCTGCATACGAGGTTTTTGTGAACATACTTTTTCCGACATGTGTTTCTGTTTTTAATAGGTATGGTGCGCCGAAAATTATTTCATACAAATTATACCTTCCTCTTACGACAGCATTCCACGATGTCCAGGAGGTTCTCTGGAGCGTAAATTTTTGCTGCAATTTCAAAGGATATTTAATACAATCAAATTACGAGTAGAAACCATTCGGCACGGAATTGTCACCAAAATTCAGAAACATGAAAGTGACATGACTGAATACTATCAATTTCTTTATCTACATGACTAACCTTGTGAGTCTGTTCCTTCCTCGGTATGAAGCAGAACACAGAAGAAGCTCTTTGGTTCCTTCTGGCAAGTGGTTTTCTGTGCGTTTCTTTACACCCGTCTCTTCAGCACCTCTTATCAGCTCCACCTCGTAGCTGGATACAACGGTAAAGTTTACCACCGGACACGAAATGAACTGCGCAGTTGCACACCCACTGATACCGCTTACGGAACACTATCCGTTGGAGTTTTCATAAAAAGAAAAGGTTTTTTGTATGTCAGTAGTAAAAACCTACAGGTGTAGTGTTTGTCTTGCATCTTATAAGTTGGCATTTATTAAATCTTGTGTACTCATAGCTTCATGTATGTGGATTTCATGCTTTCCCTGAATAATGAATTTTTCTTCTTGTAAAGTAGTTCTCACATTTTGCTCACTTAGGTTTTTCCTAATATCTTTCTCCAGACTGTTTCTTCGGAGGGCGAACGTGAAGCAAACATTTTGTTGTAAATCTAGAATGAAATTGGCTCACTATTCGTACATTAATAATAGTGTTGTGTTATTAATCAGAAACTATCTGTCTGTACTGAAACGAGTATAACGAGAGTTTTATCTTAAATATTTCTTAATATAATCAACCACTCCTTCCTCTCTATACCGAGATCTTTTGTTTCCCTGATTTGCAATGGCACTATTATCCTTGATGTAGACTGTTTTGTCTCTCTCGTTTGTTTCAAATATCCAGCAGCTTCACGGGAAGACGTGCACGAATATTGTGATATTCAAATCGCTTCCTCATTTGAGTAGTCGACCCGTGATATATTTCTTTTCTCAGAAGATTTATCTATCTTTCCAGATGCTTCCGTGACTGACATTTTACTGTTAGCCAAAATAGCTGTTGATTCGTAAGTATTTCATCCTCAGAAACCATTGTACACTTTCGTTCCATGTACATGAGCAATGGAAGTTCCTGGATTGAAAATCTCAAGTATGAAAAGTATTCACATCACGAGTTGTGCAAACACGACACCCACTTTGTAACCCTTAACAGCGAGTAACCTTTTGTCAGAATTGCACAAACATTGTAAGTGGTGATATGTATCATGAATACGTATTGAGGTGTAAACCCAGAATAAACGCTATCTGAGCTACATTAGAGAAATGAAAAATCCGAGCGAAAGCACTACAGAAAAGAGCAACAAGCTGCAGCGAGACATGTTACAATAGCGACGATGTGTGTAACGGGAAGAGGTAGACTATCTGATCAAAAGTATCCGGACACCTCTATCTAACGCCGAATTGGTCACCTGATGACACGAGAGGCGGACTCGCCTTTGTAAAATGAGGAAAGGAGGAGGGGGTGTTGTGTTGTCAGCAGAGAAACAGAAACAGTAGCTTGCATCGTTCAGGAGAAGCTCAGTGCACTAGTCATTGGACGTAAGCTAACAGTCCGCCGCGATAGCTGAGTGGAGCCGGCACGGTAGCTCGGCGTGTTCGGTCAGAGGGTTAGCTGCCCTCTGTAATAAAAAAAACTGAGTTAAAAAAAAGTGGTCAGCGTGACGGAATGCTGTCCTACGGGCCTGGGTTCGGTCCCGGCTGGGTCAGGGATTTTCTCCGCTCAGGGACTGGGTGTTGTGCTGTCTTCATCACCATTTCGTCCCCATCCGGCACGCAGGTTGTCTAATATGGCGTCGAATGTAATAAGACCTGCACCAAGGCGGCCGGACCTGCCGCGCACGGGGCCTTCCGGCCAATGACGCAAAAAGCTCATTTCCATTTTTACATGAGTAACCGATCCATCAGGAACATTTCACCCCTTCTAAAGCGGTTGTTGGTGATGTGACTGTGAAGTGGAAACGCGAAGGGACAACCACAGCCAAACCAAGATCGGGCCCTTCTCATGCACTGACGGACAGAGACTGCCAAGCATAGTCGAGGATGGCTGTAAAAGATAACGTGAAATCAGTGGAAGGAATCACTCGTGAGCTCCAAAGCACTTCCAGCAGTCCGGTTAGGACAATGATAGTTGAAAGGAATGGCTTGCACTGGTCGAGCAGCTGCTCATAAACCACACTTTCCTGTGGATTAACAGTGGATGACTGAAAATGAGTGAAATGGAGTGATGAATCACACTATACTCTGTGGGAATCCGATGGAATGTTTTGGTTTTGGTGAATACCTGGAGAACGTTACCTCCCATCATGTGTAGTGCCAACAGGGAAGAACAGAAGAAGTGTTGTTACCGTGTTTTTCGAGTTAGCGTGTGGTCCCCTTATTGGGCTTAGAAAAAGCTGGTGGGGGTTGATGTGAACCCATTTAACAGCTTTGTTTGCTGCCTACATCAAAAGAACTGTTCGGGGACGATGATTGTTTCTGTCAGCATGACAATACACCCTATCATAAAGCAGCGCCTGTGGACAGAAACATTTCCGCCTTTCTCCGAGTCCCGTCGTGAACCCAATGGATCACCTTTGGCTTGAGTTAGAACGTCGACTTCGTTCCAGACCCAGAGTCCAACATCACTACCATCTTTGTTTTAAGCTCTACAGAAATTCAGCCACTTCACTGAAAGTGTCCACAACAGAGACCAGTCCGTCACAAAGGTGAAAGGTGGACACATCCCATATGAAAGTCCACTAATAGGTGTCCAGATACTTTTCACCAGATAGCGTATCTCTACCCATCCTATCAAGTATAAACTACCCCACCTCTTCCATTGGATATGAAAGTTCCAGCTCACTCTTTGCCAGCGTAACTGCAATCCTTCTCGCTTCCCATCAGGTTTATTCCATCTCTTGACCTTTCCCAAAAATGTTAGCACATCGTTCTTCGTATCACTCTCTCTCCACTGCACTCAAACCTTGAACCAGAAAATGTTGCCTGTAAACCATAACGCTACCTACTCATCAAGTTTAAGATCATCGTTTTCGTTCCTTCCATTGTTCTTTTTATGTGCCGTTATTTTAATTGTTTTAATCAAAGTCTGAAGGGGGGATGTAAATAACTGATAATTAAAAAGCGAGGCATATCGCCAATACCTCTCAATAAACTTGTGAAATAGGGAGGGATGTGGGAGGACACAAATATGCCACATGCCATCCATCACTCATGAAGGCCTTCGGTTTGCAACTGTAGATTGGATGGTTGGTTGATTCGGAGGAGGGGACCAAACAGCGAGATCCGAAAATTTAACTCAAACGACATTTTTTTCGACAAAAGGGGCGTCTTCTTTCTTCCGTGTTGGTGGAAGACAAAGGGACGTCAGTTATTCAATATTCACGAAGGATATTTTTTTGCGATTTAAATGACGAATCACTGCACAAATACAACACACATTTTTCACGCTTACCAAGATGCTTTTCGAGCATTTATCTTCATTGTCAATTGGAAATACTTAAGTAAGTCTTCTGTGTGATTTTCCACCTCTCTTGAATTGTAGTCGTTTTTTTTTGATGTTATACTGCAATCGTAAAATAGTACAAAATAAATCTTAGGACTTTCTTACATGCTAATGTTAGAAATTGTATTTGTGTCTGTCTACTTACAGGCTCTGTGCCTTCTGCATTACGCAGAATACCGCTCGCACACACTAACCATCACCCACACTGTTTTTTTCTTTTTTTTCTAAAAAAATCAAGGTATGTTACAAAAATATAATAACAGTATGGTTTCACAAAGGGTTTGGATACAGTCCGAGGTGTTACATTTTCTGTGGGTTACGCTATTTATCATAATGTTGTCACCTATATACTTTATTTTACCATTACTGACTATTAATGACTAAAAGTCAGTAATTATCGATTACGACTTATATAACATTTATAAATGACAGCTGTAAGTAAATAATGTAATCTACACAAAATGTAACAACTCTGACTGTATCAAAGCCCTTTGTGGAACTAAGATTTCATAACATATTTGTAACATACTTTGATTTAAAAAACAAACAATGTGAGTGATGGTCTGTGTGTGTGTGGTATGCTGCCGAATGGACGAGGCTCAGTATCAGCAAGGAGACAGACAAAAATGCTACTTGTAACATTAGCATGTAAAAAAGATTCCAAATTTATTTTGTTCGATTTTCCGATTGCAGTATAATTCCGAAAAGATGGCTACAGTTCGAAACACGCAGAAAAACAAACATGCAGACATCACACGAGATACGTATGTACATATTTGCACGTGACAGTGAGAATAACTTCTCGAAACGCATCACGCTAAGCATGAAAAAATACTTAACCAGCGCAGTGTTTCATTATTGAAATCATGAATGACTCAGTTGCACGCTTTCCAAACACATCAGTCATGATGAGTGAAATTAAGATTTTTTTTCTTTTCCTTCAGCTGTATTTCTTTGTGTTACCACCGCACGTTGTCAATTTCGAAGCTGTATAGCTTCATCTACAGACGCCTCGATAGGACGTATAACCCAGTCCAGACGAGGCAGCACTATTTTGGAGACTGCTGTTGGTCCATTAGCCCTATCAAGGCGTCTGGAGATGAAGCTGTCTAGCTACGAAGTTGATGCCGTGTGGTAGTAACACCAATAAATACAGTCGACGGAAAGTAAAAGAAATTATCTATTGTCAAAATAAAGCATTTGTTGTTAACGTCATCACTCGTAGTGTACGCTGTGCAGTCTTCCACTTCCTTCTCTCATTGCCGGCCGTTGTGACAGAGCGGTTCTAGGCGCTTCAATCCGGAACCGCGTGACTGCTACGGCCGCAGGTTCGAATCCTGCCTCGGGCATGGATGTGTGTGATGTCCTTAGGTTAGTTAGGTTTAAGTAGTTCTAAGTTCTAGGGGACTGATGACGTCAGATGATAAGTCCCATAGTGCTCAGGGCCATTTGAACCATTTGAACCTTCTCTCATTCGTTGTCACAACGTTTCCCGTCCAGCAGACAATCCTCGGAACTGTGTGTAAACACAGAGAGGCACGAAACTGAGTTTTCATGGCCCATTGTTTTTTTTTTATTTCGGTACGGCTTCATGAAAGCTTTTGCTCATTGCTACTTTCATTGTTCCAGCAGATCACGTGCTTACCGAGTTCATTTTCACGCAGCACTTGTGATTACGTGTAATTTCACAACGTGTCCGAATGCCAATGTTTTGTTTCCATAAAGAACCCTTTTCGTAATTGTTAACTATGTTACGTTGGTGCGGTCTTTGAGATGAATATGTGTGCTTCACCTTTTCTTGATGGTTACAATAACACCAAGCATTTTTAAAGACACAACAACTGCAGTTCCGAAGCACCGTCTAACACGTGCAATACCTTTTTAGGAGTTTGCCATTAGGATGCATTTTGTTTCTGATGATGACATCTGGGCTGCCCCAGTTTAGAACAGCTCTACTGATGTCAGAGGGGATTTTTCCTCGGAAAACACTACTAATACAGGCAGAGCTGGCTGATATCAAAATATAAATACATCGATTATCTTGAAGAACCAAGCTCCTAAATCCCAAACGACTCACATTATAAATGATGGAAAACAGGGCTTTAGTGTTAGAAGAGTCTGTCTGAAACAATAAAACCTGTGTGGATAGTCTGAACATAAAAAGGACAACAGATTTAAAAATAGCAATTAGCTAGATCACATAGCAAAACACTTTGTCTGTTAAAAAATCTAAGTAAAACTAAATTTATTTGAAGTAGTCATGTTATGCAATTTTTGAGTCCGTAAGTGAACGTTGACACAAAATGATTTACAGGGGTAAGTTAGTAGGCTGCAAATTTAGAATGTTAGAGTTATCACTCAGACTTATCAAATCCATGGTTTAATTATTACAGCGAAGCTGAGAAAGAGCAATAGAGTTTCATGTTCAGTAGTCAAAAGATGTATCTATGCGTAAGCGGCTCTTGAGAAGGAAACATGTGAAGTTTAGGTATGTTAATCCCGTCTGATTCTGCGATTGTTAACTTACATCCGTGAGCTGGAGGAGCGGTTATTCAAATCCCTATCTGGCCAACCAAATTTATATCTTCTGTGATTTCCCTAGATAGTTTCAGGGAAACTCTGGAATGGTTGCTTTGAAAAGGACGCGGTCGATTTCCTTCCCCAATCTACCCAATCGGAGTCTGTGCTCCATCCTTAATAAGCTCGTCGTCGATGGGACTATAAACCTTAGGCTTCTTTACTGTTTACTTCTGTCACACCTGAGACAAAATTTGTAGAAGCTGTTAGTAGGTATTTAACTCCACATCTGCTGAAAAGATCAGTTATACGTTTACTCGAAAAAGAAAAAAATCTCTTTGAAAGATGTTGTGTAATGCATCTTTCAAAAGCCAACACTAATGGGTACCATCGGCCTCTTGGAAGAATTTCATCAATACAATTTCGAAGACAGTAGGGGCGCATTAATGTGAAAATAGTATGGCTATCAGCTTGACAGCTCATGCACGCAGACTGCTGACCAGAATAATACAAATTTAAATCAGAAACCATCTAAAACTCAAGCAATCTTGGCCGCTCACAAAGGACTTATTACGCCTCAGTTCAGGAAAACTTTCCCCCATTAATCCCAAACGCGGCAGAAATAACTTTTTATTCTTCTGCAAAGAACTTGAAGATGGTTCTGGACCACCATTTAGACATGATTTAGCCCGGGCTGAACAAACAACAGCAGTCTGTAATAAGGTATCAGCGTCGCTTCACTCACTACAGAAATATAAAGAAGTATTTACTTTCGAGCCTCAAAAGAAGCTCGTAGAGAAACGAATACTGCCCATACTTGACAATCGTGATGCCGTTCTCAGGGACTTTGGTACGAAAGCTCACACAGGTTGGAACTGGTGATCAATGATTGTGTACGATACATTTGTGACGTACGCTCTTTCGACTACACACCAGCCTAAGAACAGTTATCATGAGTACTTGCCGATAAGCGTGGAGACTATCATACTCTATGTTTGTTCTACCGTCTCCTCAATCCTTGTATTCCCTCGTATTTGTCATCAACTCTTACTTTGCTATATGAACAGCACGGCAGAAATACTCGTTCCCAACGAAGTAAAATTCTCTCTGTACACCGTATAACACTTGCGTGTTCTCTAAATTATTTTCTGTATCAGGAGCCTGAGTTTGGAACAATCTTGCTCAAAATATCAGAGTAATTAAATTCCTTCCAAAGTTGAAAAAGTTAATGGTCGAGCTTCTACCACAATGCCCATCTCTTCTACACTGTGTGTAGTCTGCTACCGCCAGTCCCCCTCCCCCACAACTTTCCTCTACTTCTTGTCGGCAGAGATCCCTACTTATATCCTGTTCTTTCGTAATAGCCACTGCCATCGTCGTTTCAGTCTTCTGTTCTTCCTTTATCCATTCCCCTTCTGATAATACTAAAGATGGTTTCAAATGTGCTAAGCTAATCTATATCGTTCTAACTACCCTTTGCTGTAATAATAATAATTATTTTTTGTTATTGTTATTAGTGTCAGTTATTACTATTATCACTATTATTATTATCATTATTGGAAGATTTTGTAATATTTTTTGAATGTGTTGCTCCTGGTCGATTGTAAGAGAGGGTCTTAAAGCCTTAATCTGGCCAGCATAAATAAGCAGTAAATAAATACGTAACTAAACATACAGAAGAGCAGAAATAAACCTAAGGTTCTGTTACACGAAGATGACTTTAGCTGCCAGAGAGGAAGCTCTGATGCTAAACTTGATAACGGAAGCAAAACTTAAGAAAACTCAACACCCTTTCAAGGGATTTGTTGACCTAGAAAAGAATTCGACAGATGATGACAGATATTTGAAATCTTGAGAAAAAATAAATGTTAGCTTTATGAAAAGACGGGTAACACACAAAACAAACGTGAGCAAAGAAGGGAAAAAATATTAAAGACCAAAAGAGAAATCCTCCATAAGACAATGTTGCACCCCTTCTCCCCTATTTTTCAACCTGTACGACGAAGAAGCAATGAAGAAACCAAAAGAAAGGTTCAGGATTAAATTTTAGAGTGAAGGAATAGCAATGGCAAGATTCGATGACGAATTGCTGTCCTCTGTTAATGTGAGGAAGAATAACTCGTCCTTTTGAATGGAACGCACAGCTTAATGAGCGCAGGATGTGGACTGACAGTAAACCAAAGAAAGACGAAAGTATTAATGAGACTGAGGTAAGAAAGAAAATTAATATCAAAATTGAGGACCACAACGTAGACGCAGTGAAGAAATTGTGCTGCTTATGAGGCAAAATAATGGATGATGGACGAAGAAAGGATAATATAAGGCGCAGGTAAAAAGAGCATGCCTCGCTAAAATACTGGAATACAGCTCTAGATAGACGTTAACCCTGAACTGTGAGAAAACACTGAGAATATAAGCACTTGAAATGTGATGTTACAGAAGAATGCTGAAAAGAAATTGGACAGATGAGATAAGAAAGGAGGAGGTTTCCAGCAGAATCAGCAAGGAATGGTTTATATGAAAAACACTAGAAGATCCGACAGGTCCTGTGTTGCAACAACAAGGACTAATATCTGTGGAATTACAGGTAGGGCTTCGGCGGTCGTTGGGATGAGCCGGCGGGGTAGGGTATCGTTGCTGCTGCAGGACGAATAATATACACGTAAAAAAAAATTTTGCATCACCTCGGTTCCGAGAGTTTCGGAATCTGTACAGAAAATTGGAACAGAGATCAACGTAAACATCATTTCCGCCCTTTTTATTGCCCATGAAAACCACACATTGCATGTTGTACCACCATACAGCGAGACCTTCAGAGTTGGTGATCCAGACTGCTGTACACACCGGTACCTTTAATACCCAGTAGCACGTCCTCTTGCATTGATGCATACCTGTATTCGTCGTGGCATACTATCCACAAGTTCATCAAGGCGCTGTTGATCCAGATTGTCCCACTCCTCAACGGCAATTCGGCGTAGATCCCTCAGAGTGGTTGGTGGGTCACGTTGTCCATATACGGCCATTTTCAGTCTATCCCAGGCATGGTCGATAGGGTTCATGTCTGGAGAACATGCTGGCCACTCTAGTCGAACAATGTCGTTATCCTGAAGAAAGTCATTCGCAAGATGTGCACGATCGGGGTGCGAATTGTCGTCCATGAAGGAGAATGCCTCGCCAATATGCTGCCGATATGGTTGCACTATAGATCGGAGGAAGATTGCATTCACGTATCGTACAGTCATTACGGCGCCTTCCATGACCACCAGCGGCGTACGTCGGCCCCACGTAATGCCACCACAAAACAGCACGGTATCTCCACCTTGCTGCACTCGCTGGACAGTGTGTCTAAGGCGTCTCCGACGACTGTCTGGTTGAAGCTATATGCGACACTCATCGATGAAGAGAATGTGATGCGAATCCTGAGCGGTCCATTCGGCATGTTGTTGGGCCCATCTGTACCGCGCTGCATGGTGGCGTGGTTGCAAAGATGGACCTCGCGATGGACGTCGGGAGTGAAGTTCCACATCATGTGGCCTATTACGCACAGTTTGAGTCGTAACACGACCTTCTGTGGCTGCACGAAAAGCATTATTCAACATGTTGGCGTTGCTGTCAGGGTTCCTCTGAGCCATAATCCGTATGTAGCGGTCATCCACTGCAGTAGTAGCCCTTGGGCGGCCTGAGTGAGGCATGTCATCGACAGTTTCTGTTTCTCTGTATCTCCTCCATGTGCGAACAACATCGCTTTGGTTCACTTCGAGACGCCTGGACACTTCCCTTGTTGAGAGCCATTCCTGGCACGAAGCAACAATGATGACGTGATCGAATCGTGGTATTGAGCGTCTAGGCATGGTTGAAATACAGACAACACGTGTACCTCCTTCCTGGTGGAATGACTGGAACTGATCCGCTGTCGGACCCCCTCCGTCTAATAGGCACTGCTCATGCGTGTTTGTTTACATCTTTGGACAGGTTTAGTGACATGTCTCAACAGTCTCAGGGACTGTGTATGTGACACAGTATCCACACTCTACTTTCAGGAATTCTGGGAACCGGGGTGATGCAAAACTTTTTTTGATGTGTGTAGTATCAATTTGTCGATATTCGTCACACAACTGGAAATTGGAAATTTGTGGAAGGGTCTTATGGGAGCAAACTGCAGAGGTCATCGGTTTCTAAGCCTACACACTACTTAATCTAACTTAAATTAACTTACACTGTGGACAACACACACACCCACGCCCGAGGGAGGACTCGAACTTCCGACGGGGGGAACCGCACAGACCGTGGCAAGGCGCCCAGACCGCGCGGCTACCCCGCGCGGCTCACACGACCGGCTGCAGGAATGGCTGTGAGGAGAAAACTTGCCAGTCAGCTGTTCGAGGCGACCAACGTGAAGCACGTTCCAGATGTCTGTGGGTGGAGATGGATAGAACGATAGGAAAATGGTCGCTGTCACAAAGATCGCCATGAACGCACCACTGAATCAAGGCTAAGATACTCGGGCTGCAAAATGTGAGATCAATAGCCGAGTATGTCAGGTGGGCCGCACTAAAATGTGTTGAAGCTCCAGTGTTCAGTAGGCAATTCCGAAAGGAGGTGTTCTAGTACTCAGCCTCATAGAGATACAGTGTCACAGTGTCGCCGCCCCACTGAGGATTATGGGCATTAAACTCCCCCAATAAGAGGAAGACACGAGGTAGTGTTCCACGAGCTCTAACAGGTCATGACGTTGGAAAGGTATGTATACATGAAGAATAAAGATGTTAAATATAAATAAAGTTTTTTTTTAAAAAAAAGCTTTAAGAGTTTTCACACAAAAATTACTTTTTGGCAAGTCCAGATAAAATTCAGCAGATTGCTTCTATTTTTGTTTTTGTCTGTGGGTGTGACCTGTGCAACTTTCAAGTCTGTGGACACTGATCCTTCCTGTAACTTGCATATGATTGCTAAGTATGGAGCAATTGCATATTACAGTAAGTAACGCGACACATTGTTTTTCTGAAAGCAGGTTGGCTTTATTCAGGATTCCATTACACCAAGTTATTGTCCACTTTTATTTGGCTACAAAACTCCATTTTTCAACGTTATCTCCGTTCAATGCAACGGCCTTAAATCGCTTTACAGGGAGAGGCTGTGCGTCCGTGTGGTATACCAGTCCACTGGCCGACGTGGGAGCCAACGTCGTGCTGCATCAATAACCTCCCCATCGTCCAAGTATCGCTACCGTGAACTGCATCCTTCATTGAGGCGAACAAATGGAAGTTGGATGGTGCGAGATCCGGGTTATAGGAAGAACAGTCTAACGGCGTTTTCTGATCTCTTCATGCGTGCGCAGATTTGTGCGAGGTCTAGCGTTGTCATGGCGAAAGGGAAGTTCCTTCGCATTTTTGCGGCGAAGGTCACGCTGAAGTCGTTTCTTCAATTTCCAGATGGTAGCACAATGAACTTCCGAGTTGATGTTGCACCATGAGGGAGGACATCAAACAGAATAACCACTTCAGAGTCACAGAGGACCGTCGTCATGACTGCCGGATGAGGTTGTGGCTTTGAACTTTTTCTTTGGAGGAGAGGTAGTGTGGCGTTACTTCATGGATTGCCGTTTCGTTCCCGGTTCGAAGTGATGAATCCATATTTCATCGGCTGTGACAACGCTCGACAAAAAAATGTCACGATCAGTGTCGTAGTGCGCAAGTAACCCCGCACAGATGGTTCCTCGTTGCTTTTTGTGGCCTTCTGCTGGGTGACGAGTAACCCACCGGGTATACACCTTTGAGCACCTCGACTGGTGTATGAGTGCGTCAGCACTGCCAACAGAAATGTCCCATTGTGCAGCGAGGTGTTTGATTGCGATCCGTCTATCACCATCACCACGAATGAGAGTGTCCGCACGTTCCGACATTGCAGGAGTCACAGCTGTGTACAGCTGTCCGGCACACGGGAGATCAGACAGGTATCCGCATCCTTGTTGGAATGACGACAGACGCCTCGCCCAACGACTCAGTGTGCTTTTGTTCACTGCAAGGTACATATTCTGCAAGCGCCTATGAATATCTGCGATGCTCTCGTTTTCCGCCAAAAGAAGCTCATTGACTTTCTCTGCTTGGAATGCAGTTTGAAGGCTACCTATAGCGCCGCTATCGCCACCCTGGGAACTTCAGGAAACTACAGGGGCTGAAGAGGGAATATTGCACGATATCTCACAATAAGGTCCACATTCTTTCAATCGAAGCTGGCAAAAGTGTGGCATTGCTCACTGAGCGCCCTTCGCATGAATCTAATTGGTAGTGAGTTTGGACTGGAAGAGTTGCCTTTTTGAGAGACTGCACTACACCGAGGCCTACTGCACGGCAGTCAGACGCGCTGACCAGTCAGCTAAGGGGGGCGGCTGGAGAACTATCTTTAGTAAATCCACTTTAGTGTCGCTGCCTTAGGTAACATTACCATCGCTATCGCGCAGTGGACGTATTGACTGTGTCTTGCCGCTGGTGTACATTACATACGATCAGAATGTCTTTGGGTTTTCTGCCAGAGTTGAAGACAGAGTTTTGTTGTGGAAACTGTTAAATGCATGTGACCATACGTTAACTGCAGCCCTTGTTCTGCTCTCCTGCTGGGTGCTGGAGGGACGCGGCGGTGCAGACACCTGGCCACCTTGCGGATGTCCAGGTCGGCGGCGTGCGGACGCTGTCTGGCGTGCCGCCACAGGGCCCGTTGGCTGCCGTCCAGCGGGCGGCGGGTTATCTGGGGACTCGCGGGGGGCGCCACTGACCCCAGATAGCGCCGGCCACGGCCCAGGTCGCGTGGCAACGTCTCGCAGCCGCTGCTGCTGCCGGTGGAAACTTACATCTGGGTAAAAACGCTCCTTAACAAACTTGCAGCGCTGCCCAAAGCGAATCATTTCAGACGCTCCGCATTATTGATCAAAGTATGCGTAAGCACCAGACAAAAAATTAGTCACCGCCAGGTGACATGACGCTAACGAGGTCTAACACAGCCTCGACAATAGCCTCAGCGAGGAAGAGAGTCCACAAGTTTCGCAAGGTATGCTGTATGCACCTGAAGCCGCTCATTGATGATACACAGTTTAGTCACATTCATGTGACTACCGCCTTTGTTCGACATCAACATGCAACAACACTAACCACTTACTGACTGTCGCTGGAAGCACTAGCAGTGGAGGGTATGGGTATACAAAGCGCGTCGGGAGGGGGGGGGGGGGGGAGACGTTGAAAACGGTGCAATCGTTGTCGTAATGCGGAAACGGAGTGGTTTACCTGACGTCCGAAAGGGCATGACCGTTGGCTTTCGGGCCAAGGTTGGAAGCATTTCCAAAATGGCTCAGATTGGAAACAGTCTGCGTGCCGCCGTGGTTGAAGTGTTCCGTACAACTCAAAACAGCGCTACTCAAACACGGCGTCGAGGCAGCTGTAGTGCACCATGGGCCATAGATGACAGGGATGAAGGACGGCTACGAGATGTGTAGGAGCGAGCAGACGCGCAACTGTTGAGCAACTCACCGGCCAAGTGAACCAAGGGGCTACCAACCGTGTCTCTTCAGTAACTATGCAGTGAACGTTGCTGCATATTGACCTCTGCAGCAAGCGCCCGGTTCAATCACTCTTGCTGACTGCTGTTCACTGGCGGCAAAGGTTGGAATTTGCACGCCAATGCCGCAACTGGACTTCCGCGACAGTTGGGTTTTTCAGATGAACCACGTTTTATGCTCCATCCTGCAACAATCGTCGTAAGGGTCTAGGCCGGAGGGGGAAGTATTATGGACTGGGGAATATTTTCGTGGCATTCGCTGGACTATCTAGAATTATGGAAGGCACGATGGATCAACAAATGTATGTATCTATCCTTGGAAAGCATGTCTGACCCTACATGCAGTTTCTTTATCCTCGCCACGATGTCATCTACTAGCAGGACAACGCGTCACACAGATTGCAGTGTACTTGCATGGGTCAAAGAGCATCAGGATGATTCCCAGAAGTAAAGCTGTGAGAACGGGGCGTGAGTCGTGCTTGGGTAGCTCAGTTGGTAGAGCACATGCCCGCGAAAGGCAAAGGTCCCGAGTTCGAGTCTCGGTCCGGCACACAGTTTTGATCTGCCAGGAAGTTTCAGCACCAGGATGAGTTTACTATACATCCCTGGCCACCAACTACCCAGATTAATACCTAATAGAGAATTTGCGCAGCCACCTCAACCGTTTCTCTGCCTCGTGATGACTGGGTGTTGTATGATGTCCTTAGGTTAGTTAGGTTTAAGTAGTTCTAAGTTCTAGGGGACTGATGACCATAGATGTTAAGTCCCATAGTGCTCAGAGCCATTTGAACCATTTGAACCACCTCAACCGGGCTATTCGCATCGCAGATGCTTCACTGAGAAACCTAGAGCAGTAGGCAAGGCACTGGAGTAGGCATGACTCCACATCCCTGTCGGTATCTTCCATAACATCATCGACTCTCTTCCCGCACGACTCACAGCGGCCCAGGCTGAAAAAGGTGGTTATTCAGTCTTTTGAGTGGTGGGCGTATTAATGGACAGTACAGGTCTAGAATTGTGCGATACTGATTGCTACTCTTCATCCAGAGTTCCAACCACTTCGAGAAATTTTCCATAGGATCAATATCGGTGACTGGGCTGGCCACTCAAGGATCGATAGGGTACATGAGTTCTCGTCAAATCAGTAACGTCTCAGTGCAGCCCTGTGAGTAGGGCTGTCACCATCTCGAAAGATGGGAGCAATTCGTGTCGGATTTAAGACAGATTGTCAGTGACAAGATGTGACTGTGGTCTACGGTCCTTGCCGGTCAGGAACTTTGTAGAGCCAAAGTTTTTACGTCGTGTTAAACGGTTTCCAGAGGTACACTGTTTCTTGTAGACATTATGAAAATGAACCTAGATTTACCAACAACTCGGGCAACTTCATTCACGGTGTCATATACACTATGTGATCGAAAGTATCCGGACACCCCCCAAAACAAACGTTTTTCATATTAGGTGCATTGTGCTGCCACCTTGTGCTAAGTACTCCATATCAGCGACCTCAGTAGTCATTAGACATCGTGGCAGAGCAGAATGGGGCACTCCACGGAAATCGCGGAATTCGAACTTGATCTGGTGATTGGGTGTCACTTGTACCATACGTCTGTACCCGATATTTCCACACTCCTAAACAACCCTAGGTCCACTGTTTCCGATATGAAAGTGAAGTAGAAACGTGAAGGGACACATACAGCACAAAAGCGTACAGGCCGACCTCGTCTGTTGACCGACAGAGACCGCCAACAGTTGAAGAGGGTCGTAATGTGTAATAGGCAGACATCTATCTAGACCATCATACAGGAATTCCAAATTGCATCAGGATCCACTGCAAGTATTATGACAGTTAGGCGGGAGGTGAGAAAACTTGGATTTCATGGTCGAACGGCTGCTCATAAGCCACACACCACGCCGGTAAATGCTAAACGACGCCTCGCTTGGTGTAAGGAGCGTAAACATTGGACGACTGAACAGTGGAAAAACGTTGTGTGGAGTGACGAATCACGGTACACAAAGTGGCGATCCGACGACAGTGTTGGTATGGCGTATGCCCGGCGATCGCAATCTGTCAGCGTGTGTAGTGCCAACAGTAAAATTCTGAGCAGTGGTGTTATAGTGTGGTCGTGTTTTTCATCGAGGGGGCTTGCACCCCTTGTTGTTTTGCGTGGCACGATCACAGCACAGGCCTACATTGATGTTTTAAGCACCTTCTTGTTCCCCACTGTTGAAGAGCAATTTGGGGATGGCGATTGCATGTTTCAACACGATCAAGCACCTGTTCATAATGCACGGCCTATAGCGGAGTGGTTACACTAGTCCTGATCTGAATCCTACAGAGCATCTTTGGGATATTTTGGAACGCCGACTTCATGCCAGGCCTTACCGACCGACATCGATACCTCTCCTCAGTGCAGCATTCCGTGAAGAATGGGCTACCATTCCCCAAGCAACCTTCCAGCACCTGATTGAACGTATGCCTGCGAGAGTGGAAGCTGTCAAGTCTAAGGGTGGGCTAACACCATATTGAATTCGAGCATTACCAATGAAGGGCGCCACGAACTTGTAAGTCACTTTTGATCACATAGTGTATACGGTGCGATTTATACTGTACCATCCTTGAAGCTGGCTGTCTGGCTAACAGCCGAAATATCAGAATATGAAATATTGCTGCCGTGGATGCTCATATCAAGAATGGAAAATTCTATCAGCCGGAAAAACACAACGGCAACTCCTTTCTGCCCTTCTGTCACGATTCCACGTTGACCTATCTTACTGCACTGATTCAATACAACCGACTACTAGCACATATGACAGGCGCAAACTAAGTTGACACTCGATGCGGTGGTTGCTGAGAGTGACTGTAAGTGGGAGATGCCTTTATGATCACTCCCATCAGCCGCGGCGCCGAGTGTCAACTTAGTTTGCGCGTACCTCGTCATTGTCATGCCTGTAGATGGTTTTAATGCTGTAAGAGCTACCGTGGTTGCAGTTCAGATTACAGGTTTTGAGTGCAGTCTGACTATGCTGATATATTAACAGGTTTTTGAGACTGTGAACACATGAAATATGGCAGTAGATAAGAAATTCTCGTTTACTTTTCAGTTTAGAACTAATATGTTGTATTTTCAGACTTCAGTACAATAGATGACACTGACGATGGAACAAATAAACAGAAACATATTTGAGCAAAAAATGAAGGTTTTGTGGCCTGCATAAAGAGGCAGAAGCCAGTTTCCACGTGTTCTGCAATCACACCTGCTGTGAGAGCATAAAAAATCAAATGATGATGAGAGTACCATATCTGTCGTAGTTATTGAAACACTTGGACGAACTTGGTAGCGCCGTTGCTCCGTGATGTGGAAATCGCAAGCTCGAAGAGATGTAAGGTTGGGGTTTAATGACCAGTAGGTAATGATGTCACTAGATATGGATCAGACACTCGAATAGAGTAAGGAGATAGAAGAGAAAGTGCCGTATCCTTCTCAAGGGAATCACCTAGGTGTTCGCTTTTATAAATACAGGGAAACCACGTAAATCTTTAGTCAGCATGGCAGGAACGCAGACAAGTATGCTGACTGCTGCGATATATCGCTCAGTATCACGACTTATGAGTAATGTGCGTTAACCCACATTTCGCCCTCATTTAAGTGTATGGCCGAAAGAGACAGCCTTCCAGGAATTGTGAAAAGAATCCTGTCGTCCAGGACCGTATGCCACAAAGAGCGCACATTCGCCACGAGATGGGGAAATTCACAGGTCTATTGTGCTGAATGAGGCCAGGCTGATCAGGCCTAAGCGCTGTAGTGTGCGAGTGAGACAGATGAGAACCTATGTCATAGGGAAACCCCGTAGGAGCTGTTTGTGCCCATGGAGGTGGGCAGAGGGAATGCTGGTGCAGACACGAAGGCGGACAGTTCGGCTAGAGACACCAAAGTGGACAGTGCTGGTCTAAACACTAAAGTGGACAGTGCTGGTGCAGACGCGAAAGCGGACAGTTCGGCTGGAGACGCCAAAGTGGACATTGCTGGTGGAGATGCAAAAGCGGGCGGTCGGTCTTTAGGTAGCTAGGAAGTGAAACGACTTAGAAAATTCCGCGTTGAGTGGTATTGCGGGATTTAGTCTCTGAGCGGTGAGCAGCCACACGTCTGGTGTGAACTCTAGCTTTTCTTATAGATAACAAGGTGGAGTATTGGACTTGTATTTCGCGATGAGATTGTCAATGATCGAACTGTGTCAAATGGATATGCGCTCGAGTGTAACAGTAACTCTAAATACGACCACTTTCGCTATTAGTTTGTTTTCTGAATAAACGTTATTCTAACCAAATCGCAACTATGTGGCCTACATCATTTATGGGTCGTTAATTTAGCTCCCGTTATTATTATTACTGTTATTGTATGTTACATTAACTTTGTACGTTTCATACAATTTCGCAAACTTGCCATCAGCCAGACAATTTAACCTAAGGGTTTAAGTGTTTAATTTAGGGCGTGTAATGCGATACGTGCAGTTCAACCCCTAGACGACATTTTGACAAAGAGGAACCTCATTTGAGCCCGAACATATTTGGGATGTTAATTCTCAGTCACCAGTCAGGGTATTTAGATGTCCCATTGGGATAGAAAATATTTAGCGCGAGCCACATAATCCACAACATGCGTAATACGTAATACACTCTAAGGTGGGGAGGGGGGGGGGGGGTGCCGAAACGCACCACGAAGGAATTATCCGAATGGGACGGAAATCATTAGATAGGATGTACATTTACAGGGAAGCAAATGATTAAAATTTCAGAAAAAGTGGATGATTTATTGAAGAGAATAAGCTTCACAAATTGAGCAAGTCATTAACACTTTGGTCCAGCTATGGCCTTCATGCAAGCAGTTATTCGGACAGAGTTGCTGAATGTTCTCGTGAATGATATCGTGCCAAACTCTGTCCAATCGGCGCTTCTTATCGTCAAAGCCCCAAGCTGGTTGGAGGGCCGAGCCAATAATAATCCAAACGTTCTCAATTGAGGAGAGATCCGGCGACATTTCTGGCCAAGGTAGGGTTTGGTTCAAATGGCTCTGAGCACTATGGGACTTAAAATCTGAGGTCATCAGTCCCCTGGAACTTAGAACTACTTAAACCTAACTAACCTAAGGACATCACACACATCCATGCCCGAGGCAGGATTCGAACCTGCGACCGTAGCAGTCGCGCGGTTCGGGACTGAAGCGCCTAGAACCGCTCGGCCACCGAGGCCGCCAAGTTACGGTTTGCGAAGCACGAAGACAGGCTGTAGAAACTCTCTTTGGCGGGCATTATCTTGCTAAAATGTAAGCATAGAAAAGAAATGGATCCTCAGACCATCACTTTGTAAATGCTGCTTCTATGTTGGCAGCGCTGTGTAGCGCTTTGCATTGGATCTCTGACTGCGCTTTCTTTGTAAGAGACTCTGTGGCTGGTCCGACTCGTTGTTCGAAGTTAATCGCCACTAGTGTTCGGCAGTTGGAAGTTAGTCGCCAGCAGTGATGGAAGTACTGTTGGGCAGTTGGAGGTGAACAGCCAGCAGTGATGGATGTTGGATGTGAGAAGTTAGCATTGATGGAGGATAGAGGTCTGAATTATTAGCGTAGGCTAACGATCTGTACATGTTCGACTTGGAGATTGAATATTATTCATGATTATATACCTTTGCACTAGATGTCAATGACGATTTATATTCGTGTTTGAACTGGATGTCACATTATTAAGGTAAAAAATACATTATTTGGTTTGCAACAAAATCTTTCCTTTGCTAACCACATGCCTATTAGTAGTTAGTGGCTTTAGTAGTTGGAATCTTTTATTTAGCTGGCAGTAATGACGCTCGCTGTATTGCAGTTGTTCGCGTAATGAAGATTTTTGTGAGGTAAGTGCTTAATGAAATGTGCAGGTTATTGTTAAGATTGGTTTTTAGTCAGGGCCATTCTTTTGAATTAATTATTTGAAGTCAGGTTGTAATTTTTTTGAGCTGTCAGATTGCGTTGCGCCTGAATATTGTGGGTCAGTGTTTACATGATAAGAAAAAGTAAAGAGAAAGTAGGCTCAGTACGGTCAGTTTTACTCAGCGGTTTCAGAATCAAATAACGTAAAAGTTTCATCTTCTCAGTCATTCTGCAATTTAAGTACAGACACACTCATTTAAATAAAGAAGTTTCAACTTCTATTTGTCAGGCTATATGACGGCTTACAATCAGTTTGGTATTCCACTGCTATCTGGGGCGCCTCTAAATACGTCTTCGCTGCTCATCGGGACTCAGTTCGAAGCAGGACTGATCACTGAAGACAGTTCTACTCCAGCCAACCAGATTCCAGGCCCAAGACGTACCTGGAGATGCCCCAACCAGCGGTGGGATGCCAACCAGACTGTCGCCCGCCACACTCCTCGGCAGCCAGGAGTGATGGTCTGGGGTACGATTTATTTTCATAGCAGGACCTCTCTGATTGTCATCCACAGCACTCTTACAGCATAGTGATACGTCGCTGATATTCTAGGCCTCGTTTTGTTGCTCTTCATGGCAAGCCATCGTAGACGTACATTTCAGCAAGATCATGCTCGTCCATACACGTCGAGAGTTTCTATTGCTAACCCTCGTGCTTGTCAAACTCTGCCTTGGCTAGCAAGGTCGCCGAATCTCTCCCTGATTGAGAACATCTGGCCCATCATGGGCACGGCCCTCCAGCCAGATCGGGATTTTGACGATCCAACGCGACAGAATCTGCCATGATATCCCTCAGGAGGACATCCAACAACTCTGTCAATCAATACTAAGCCGAATAACTGTTTGCATAAGAGTAAGGGGTGTACAAACGCGTTATCGAGCTCGTTCTCTTGAATAAATTATCCATTTATACCAATTAGGTTCCTTTCGGAGTATTATGATGCATTAGCTCCACACTTAACAATCATATACAACCGTTCGCTCGACGAAAGATCCGTACCCAAAGACTGGAAAGTTGCACAGGTCACACCAATATTCAAGAAAGGTAGTAGGAGTAACCCACTAAATTACAGGCCCATATCGTTAACGTCGATATGTACCAGGATTTTAGAACATATATTGTCTTCGAACATTATGAATTACCTCGAAGAAAACTGTCTATTGACACACAGTCAACATGGGTTTAGATAACATCGTTCCTGTGAAACACATCTAGCTCTTTATTCAAATGAAGTGTTGAGTGCTACTGACAAGGGATTTCAGATCGATTCCGTATTTCTGGATTTCCAGAAGACTTTTGACACTGTACCACACAAGCGGCTCGTATTGAAATTGCGTGCTTATGGAATATCGTCTCAGTTATGTAACTGGATTTGTGATTTCCTGTCAGAGAGGTCACAGTTCGTAGTAACTGACGGAAAGTTATCGAGTAAAACAGAAGTGATTTCTGGCGTTCCCCAAGGTAATGTTATAGGCCCTTTGCTGTTCCTTATCTATATAAACGATTTGGGAGACAATCTGAGCAGCCGTCTTCGGCTGTTTGCAGATGACGGTGTCGTTTATCAACTAATAAAGTCCTCAGAAGATCAAAACAAACTGAAAAACGATTTAGAAAAAATATCTGAATGGTGCGAAAAGTGGCAGTTGACACTGAATAACGAAAAGTGTGAGGTTATCCAAATGAGTGCTGAAAGGAGCTCGTTAAACTTCGGTTACACGATAAATCAGTCTAATCTAAAAGCCGTAAATTCAACTAAATACCTAGGTATTACAATTACGAACAACTTAAATTGGAAAGAACACATAGAAAATGTTGTGCGGAAGGCTAACCAAAGACTGCGTTTTATTGGCAGGACACTTAGAAAATGCAACAGGCCTACTAAGGAGACTGCCTACACCACGCTTGTCCGTCCTCTTTTAGAATACTGCTGCGCGGTGTGGGATCCTTACCAGATAGGACTGACGGAGTACATCGAAAAAGTTCAAAGAAAGGCAGCACATTTTGTATTATCGCGAAATATGGGAGAGAGTGTCACAGAAATGATACAGGTTTTGGGCTGGAAATCGTTAAAAGAATGGTGTTTTGCGTTGCGACGGAATCTTCTCACGAAATTCCAATCACCAACTTTCTCCTCCGAATGCGAAAACATTTTGTTGACACCGACCTACATATATGGAGGAACGATCACCACGATAAAATAAGGAAATCAGAGCTCGTACGGAAAGATATAGGTGTTCATTCTTTCCGCGCGCTATACGAGATTGGAGTAATAGAGAATTGTGTATGTGGTTCGATGAACCCTCTGCCAGGCACTTAAATGTGATTTGCAGAGAATCGTTGTAGATGTAGATTTTTTTCTGAAATTGTAATCATTTGCTTGCCTGTACATGTACACCACATATGTCAGTTTCCGTCCCATTCGGATAATTCCTTCGTGTTGCGCCGTTTCTTGGCTTAGAGTGTGTTTCATGAACAGATCAAAATATCATAGAAGCTTTTCGGCAAATGAGACTTATTTTGATACACAATTAATATTCGAAATTATCCACTGAGGTCTAACAGCATCAAGAATTTCTTTAAAAATGTATGATGTACTGTTTTTAATAGTACATGGCAGCACACGAAAATAGGTCTACAATGGCGTAGCACTTGTTAATGATAATAATGATATTTCTCGCAAAAGGGGAAAAAAACTCTTATTAGAAATGTTGGAATCGCATTCGGGAGTCCAGCAATCTAGATTTAGGTTTTCCGTTGATTCTAGAAATCGTTTAAAGGCGAACACCAGGATGATTGCTTTAACTAACATGTCCGCTTGCCTTCCCCATTCTTCCCAGAACCTGAAGTCGTACTCCACCTCAAACGACCTCGTCGTCGACGGAAGTTAAATCCTAATTTTCCTTCCTACCGTCTTGTAAGTGTGAAGCCAAACTCTGCAGGTCTAGCACTATTTCGTATCTGCTCCCTGCAAACAAAGCTTAACAGGACTGAACCACGACATGGCGGCAGACTTCGATCTCACATTTAATAATTTACAATTATTATTAACAGTTACCATATCATTGTATCCCTATTTTCCGAACTGTCGAATGCTTTTAAGAAAAAATCGTTCGATTGAGAAGAAAAGTAAATATAATACACTACTGGCCATTAAAATTGCTACACCAAGAAGAAATACAGATGATAAACGGGTATTTATTGGACAAATATATTATACTAGATCTGACATGTGATTACATTTTTACGCAATTTGGGTGCAGAGATCCTGAGAAATCAGTACTCAGAACAACCACCTCTGGCCGTAATAAAGGCCTTGATACGCCTAGGCATTGAGTCAAACAGAGGGTAGAGGAACGGGTCGTAACACATCTGAAATGTAACGTCCACTGTTCAAAGTGCCGTCAATGCGAACAAGAGGTGACCGAGACGTGTAACTAATGGCACCCCATACCATCACGCCGGGTGATACGCCAGTATGGTGATGACGAGTACACGCTTCCAATGTGCGTTCACCGCGATGTCGCCAAACACGGATGCGACCATCATGATGCTGCAAATAGAACCTCGATTTATCCGAAAAAATGACGTTTTACCATTCGTGCACCTAGGTTCGTCGTTGAGTATACCATCGCAGGCGCTCCTGTCTGTGATGCAGCATCAAGGTTAACCGCAGCCATGGTCTCCGAGCTGATAGTCCGTGCTGCTGCAAACGTCGTCGAACTGTTCGTGCAGATGGGTGTTGTCTTGCAAACGTCCCCATGTGTTGACTCAGGGATCGAGACGTGACTGCACGATCCGTTACAGCCATGCGGATAAGATGCCCGTCATCTCGACTGCTAGTGATACGAGGCCGTTGGGATCCAGCACGGCGTTCCGTATTACCCTCCTGAACCCACCGATTCCATATTCTGCTAACAGTCATGCCGCGATACGATAAACCGCAATCGCGATAGGCTACGATCCGACCTTTATCAAAGTCGGAAACGTGATGGTACGCATTTCTCCTCCTTACATGAGGCATCACAACAACGTTTCACCAGGCAACGCCGGTCATCTGCTGTTTGTGTATGATAAATCGCTTGGAAAGTTTCCTCATGTCAGCACGTTGTAGGTGTCGCCACCGGCGCCAGCCTTGTGTGAATGCTCTGAAAAGCTAATCATTTGCATATCACAGCATCTTCCTCCTGTCGGTTAAATTTCGCGTGTGTAGCACGTCATCTTCGTGGTGTAGCAATTTTAATGGCCAATAGTGTAGTAATATGAAATGCAAACAGGAGTTTGCGTCAGCCACATGACACGCGTAGTTCGTGCTTCTTGGATCGGAAACCTCTTTCCCTATACTCTTTTGATCACAGGTAATCGCTGTTCGCAGCCATTTGCAAAACAGAAGTAGAAGTAAAGCTGCGTTCTCAGTTCACGTCAGCTGAAGACATTATGTCTCCATTCGTACACGAGACAGTGCAGTTTGTGCACACAGTTAGTCAACACGCACAGAAGGGACATTTCAAGCTTAAGATGTGCGCGCATTATCACTTGTCAGCACGAGAAATTTCATGTCGAATTGGTACCCATCGCAACGTTATCATTGGAACATAAATGGCTTTCGTGACAAGTGAACCATTGAGGATCTTCGTGGCAGTAGTCTCCCGGACTGCCTGTTTGGAGGCACGTGGGAGGCCTGTGTGGGCCGAGACACTACCCAACCATAACCACACGATCAATATGGCGTCTAAGTGTCCATAACTAACAACTGTACAGAGCTGCCATTATGCTGATGGACGAAGAACATGCATAAGGGATCACCTGGAATGGGACATGGATCAATAGCTTTATACTCCATTCTGCAACGAATACAGGGTTTCTCTGACGACTGATCATCACCTTGGATGAGGTTAGTAAGGTACCAGTGGACGTCTCAAGTACATTAGCTCATCAAAAGTATCATGACACACTTTCGTAAAGCGGTAGCCTCTAGATGTCACAGGAGGTCGAACCCCCAATATAAAAGTAGGCGGGGAGTACTATGTTGTCAGTAGAGTAGCGATAACAGCAGAATGGTGCGCTCAGGAAAGCTCAGAGACTTCAAACGCGAACTAGTCACTGGATATTATCCGAGTAACAAATCCATTAGGACCTCGAAACACTTGGAAAGTTGTGCAAGTCGACTGTTGGTGATGTGATCGTGAAGTGGAAGGCCGACGGAACAACCATAGCTAAACCAATACTACGCAGACCTAAGGTATTACGAATAATGTTTTTAGCGAATAACGGCCAGTAGTTACGACAAGCGGCGATGATCGATGTAATCTGTTATGCATTATAATTAAGGCGGTGATTCTATCGCTACTACTCCATGTGGTAATTATCTAGCAGAGGATACTACTCCATGTGGTAATTATCTAGCAGAGGATACAAATTGCGTTTACAGTTTTCCACCCTATTGACCTATTAACTTTATATAGCGTTGCCAGCTGTGGAACATTACAAAATGCATTTCAGAACTGGGAGTATTGCATAACACCAAAGAGGTTAATAAGGTGTAAAAGTGTTTCTGTGCAGTTTGTGTCCAGTGCTGAGAATTGCGCTTACTGCTACAGGCAGAACGACAACTTTGCTAGTAGCACAGCAGGAGTGAATGCAGAACAATATCTAGAAACACCGTAAGTAACAAAACATACGAGGTCTGTTTTAAAAATTCCAGAACTTTGTCCACTAAATTTTTCTGCGCCTACCTTTTACTTATCGTGCATGGTCTCCTTCGAAATACTCTTCTCCACAACTGATACACCGCTTCCAACGCCGTTTCCACTTCCGGAAGTAGTTTTGGTACGGCTCTTGCTGGATCGCATGAAGCGCCGTCTGCGAATTTTCCTTTATCTCATCTATCGTTGCAAATCTACGCCCTTCCAGCAGGGTTTTAAGCTTTGGAAACAAAAAAGTCCACAGAGTCCATGTCTGGAGATTACGGAGGATGAGGCTGTACAGTGACTTCGTTTTATGTGGGTTAGACGCATACCAGCAAGGATGAAATGGCGTGTGCGTTATCGTGATGCAAGAGCCATGAATTGTCTCGACACATTTCAGGTGGTTTCCTATTCACATTTTCTCGAAGGCGTAGCAGCACTTCCCGATAGTACCATCGATTAGAAGTCTGTCCCTGTGAAACAAATTCATAATGACGTTCCTGACATGAGCGTCGAAGGGTGTACTGAACGAGGGTCATCTTTAACTTCCGCCGGCCATTTTTAAACAGGGTGAAACGTTCGTAACACCGAGTACGGTTTAAGTGCTCATAACCGTAGGCTTCTCGCATCGTTTGGTGTGTACCTGTAAGGTTTTATTGAGTTTCATGCAAAATTTAATGCAGACGCAGTTCTCCCCTAACTCTGTTATCTCTAAATTCGGAAACTATGCGACACAACGTTCTACTCAATACAACACTGAAAATAACTAACAGACATACAACAGTGAAACTTCCGGCAGTTATACATTAAAAACAGGTGATTGCAGGGATGTCAACCACACAACACACCGTTGGCGCGAAATTACGAACGTTCCGTAATTTTTTGAACAGATCTCGTATAATGATCTAAAGTCGCTTAGGTCTGAACTGTTTGCAATTTACTTGTACAATAGTACACAACCCAAACAAAGTGCTGTATACAGATGAAAATGTATTTGTATTTCAGACCACTGATGATGCCTTAATAAAGTGAGGCGAAACACATCTGCCAAAACAAATGTGTTTATTCAGTTGCATAGACGTGGTCCTAACCTAATAGCTTTTAATATAATATTGACAGCAACTGAGGACTGACAAATAAATAACGTTAAAGATGTTATCAAAAAAGTTTTGCACCATTCTTGTGACTTTCGTACTTCAAATTTCTGAGTGGGGGACCCTCTCTTTCAATACTCCTGTGACTACAGATAGTCGCTACGTACAGCCACCACTCTGATGCGGGTAAGAGTAAGCCTGCAACGCTGTGTACCCAATCGGGAACGGGACAGCGCGACACGTGTTTGCTGGTCAAAATGGTTCAAATGGCTCTGAGCACTATGGGACTTAACTTCTGAGGTCATCAGTCCTCTAGAACTTAGAACTACTTAAACCTAACTAACCTACGGACATCGCACACATCCATACCCGAGGCAAGATTCGAACCTGCGACCGTAGCGGCCGCGCGGTTCCACACTGTAGCGCCTAGAACCGCTCGGTCACTCCGGCTGGCCTTCGCTGGTAAATCTGCCAACATAACTCGAACGTCCCTTTCATGTTTAGACCGCGTACGCATTTTCACTTTATGCCAAAAAGGGTTGTCGGCACGGGAAACTGCAATAAATAAATAAATAAATAAATAAATCTGCTCTGGTGTATGTTCAAGGGAACAGCCAGAATGGGGCCTCGGAGAAATCTCGATTATTTTCATTGGGTTCTCTTCACGGGTGAGTGGATGAATTTTTATGATGCCTGATAGTCGTTGTAGAAGAATGTGAGAACGTGGAGGACGCCAGGTCAGTTCATGTCTCAGTAGTGAGGTGACTCAGCCAAGTTTTGGCCCAGCATCATGCACGGATATCGAACAACGCTTATCGCTGTCGAAAGCAACTGGGGTCTGCGCGTTTTGAAACTGGACCCTCCAATCTATTGTCCAGCTCTACTGTCAAGATTTCGGAGGTGTGTTCGTTTTTCAGAACGATAATGCGCGAGTCCACCTCATTCACCTTGCGAACATCTTCCTGTAGGAGACAGGGACCAATCAAATGGAATGGTCTGCTTTGTCTGGCGACTGAGCATACTTGGAACCGGTTGAAACTTGCAGATCTTGGCCGCTCACACACTCGTTGACCAAAGGCCGTTGCTAGGTGTTATGCCGCCCTAGGCAAGAACTGAAAAATGACGCCCCCTCTTTTGTATTCCCATCGGTCTCCCAGATATCCCTCCCTTCCACTCACATTCAAAGACACAACAATGCAAATTTCCTCGTACAAACAGAAACCAACTCATTTTTATGTATGGGTATGTTGAACTGCACTCTTTTTTTACCCGTTCTGGACATGTTGAAACGGAAGTACAAAACCTAACTTGTGAGAATGTGACCTGTTATCCACACGACATAATAGCAGAGCTGAAAACATCAACAGAACCACATAATAAAACAGACGCTTGACAAATGATCTGCAGAGGCAAAAACAAAAATAGGGACTGACAGAGGTATGGTATCAGGTCGCAGCATAATCGCAACGTGTCCCGCACGTGTGCTCCAGCACTCATCAGAGAAGAATCAGGGTCGTGTTTGTTTCCGTTTCGTACTCAGTAATGGCTGCTTTAGTTTTGAGGTAGGTAAAGGCAATGTTTTTACTTTCATTAAAGTAAAGACTTGTTCAGTAACCATTCCGTACGCTCCATATGCTTTTGAAAACAATTCGGTATTTCAGTTTTTTCTCCTTTTCATTTTTTTCTCCCCATTTCCTCAATTTTTTTCACTGTTTGATTTCAAATTAATTTTTTCTCCCCTTTTGGCACCTAAAATTTTGCCGGTCTATGCGGCCGCTCAGTCTTCCTTAACGGTAGAAACGGCCCGGTGGTGATCTTAAGTTGGCTGCCGTCGAGGATTAAGACATGCCTGTGGGGCTATGTCTGTATGACGTTGTGGATAGCAAGCCAGGGAAGACCCAAGCACGTCACACGGCACAAGGTGGAGCAGACGCTATTGAATGTTACCGAGTGCTAATTTTGTCAGGAAATGTATTCGCAGTTACGAATAGGGGCAACCTCCAACTGTAAAATGAAATTACATTTAAAATCTGTGCCGGACTGGGGCTCGAGCCTGCATTTCCCGCTTTCTCGCTAGTAGTCACATTAACCATTTCTGCTATCCGAAACGCTTCACGGCCAGACACGAAATCTCGTGATGTCGTCATTCCATTCTACAGTTGGAGGTTGCCCGCAGTCCCAACTGCGAATATATTTCCTGCATTTCGTAACGGCCGTAGTCGCCACAATGCATGGCCAAAGCAACAATGACCGAACATATTACACAGGCACTACAATATCGTTTTTATCCTCCGATACGAGGCTAGTGACTTTCGATTAAATATCTCCCATCTATGGGAATTGCAGTAAGTGTGTGAGTGCAGCTTAATGACACATATACGACGACTTATGGAAGTTTGAGTTTGGCTGTGAAGCATTCTCGGGTAGCCTAAGTGGTTAAAGAGGCCGCTCACGATAAAGCGGGAAGTTCGGGTTCGAGTCCGAGGATGACACAGATTTTCAGTGTCGCTATTCCATTCTACAGTTGGAGGCTGTCTATTTTCGCAAATGCGAATACATTTCCTGTATTTCATAACGGTTGTATTCGCCGCAACGCCTGTTACTTCTGACATATTGCAATATCGGAGTAAATTTAGATTTCACCGATGTGGACAGATTTTTGAAGAGACTATCTTTATTTTGGTTACTGTTTTTCTCATTCAAGAGTAAAGCTATTTCTTAATTTAATAAGGCATTTTATTCCATTCCCCAGTTTCCTTTAATTTAAGTGGAAACATGTTCGCAGACATGCAAGGGCTGTGAAACGTTTTTGGAAAGTTTATATTAGGTTGGTGCATACGTTCGTAGCGTTTTTGTTTTGCTTGTTTGTAGTTCACTGTTGCTACGTAACTTTACACATTGCCATTTTGTCATTCAGAGATAGTGAATGGAGCTGTGAACGCTACAAAATAAAAGTGCCTAGTGCAGAAATCGGAACACTCCAGACATATTCTTCAGTATGAGTTCGGTAGAGAGGTAACTGCAGCAGAGGCAGCCAGAAACATTTGCGTTTTGCATTGGGATAATTCCATTGGACAGAACACGGCAAGAAAATGATTTTATTGTTTTAAGGAGGATCATTTCGACATTAGTTACTCTCCACGTTCAGGAAGACCTTTGAGATTTGATGAAGATCGTTTAAACGCATTAATTCACAACGATTCACGTCAGTGTACTAGAGAACTGGCAAATGTGATGAACTGTGATCATTCCACCATTGTGCAACATTTGCATACAATGAGGGAGATTGAAAAATCGGCTGCACGGGCAGCGCATGCTCTAGGCCAAAATCACAAAAATCAGCAGGTGGCCATCTCTGCTTGCTCGTCATCAACTGACTCGTGAGCAACACCGACCATTCCTATCCTGTATCGTGACTGGAGAGGAGAGATGGTGTCTTTATGCCAATGTTAGGGAAAGGAAGGGATGGTTGAGCCCAAACAAAGCAGCAACTCCCAATACAAAAACCGGCGTGCGTCCACAAAAGATATTGTTATGCATCTAGTGGAAAAAATGGTTCAAATGGTTCTGAGCACTATGCGACTTAAGTTCTGAGGTCATCAGTCGCCTAGAACTTAGAACTAATTAAACCTAACTAACCTAAGGACATCACACACATCCATGCCCGAGGCAGGATTCGAACCTGCGATCGTAGCGGTCGCTCGGCTCCAGACTGCAGCACCTAGAACCGCTCGGCCACTCCGGCCGGCCATCTAGTGGAACAGCGATGGTGTGGTGTATTACGAATTGCCTCCCTGAGGTGTCATAATGACTGCTGCCATTGATTGTCAACAACTGAGATGTCTTGCAGACGCAGTCAAAGAACAACGACCAGGAAGACTGCTGGAAGTGATGCCACTCCACGATAAAGCTCGCTCGCATTCTGCTAGACTGACAAAAAGACGCTATAAAGGAGTTGGGTTGGAATGTCATTACGCACCCACCTTATTCGCCTGATTTGCGCCCTGGGATTTTCATCTTTTCCGCTCTCTATCGAACAACCATCAAGGAACTCCCTTCCCGGATGAAATGCTCTCCGAGCATCGTTCGACGAGTTCTTCGCCTCAAAACCACTTGATTTCTATAGTGGTGGAATCGAATCGTTACTCCAACTTTGGTAGACTGTTGCAAATAGTGAAGGAGTTTATGTTACTGATGACTAAAGTTTCTGTTGTGCGTTTCTGTTGTGTTTATTGAAGTTACGGAAAAACGCTACGAACCCATGCACCTACCTAATAAATGCGTATTCCGCATGTCACTGTACAGTGATGGTGGAGGGTGCTTCGTACCGACGTCAGAGACTCTCTGTCTTCTTTCTTTCGCGTATGGACGGAGTGAAAAATGACTGTCTATATGCATTGGTCAGTCGCTAGTCAATCGTATCTCGTTCTCATCATTATAATGCGATGAAGTGCTCCCTGCTATGGATGTGGTATAACTGTTGCTACGGGCACGACAAAGTGTACAATGGCCTGCAGGTCTATGAAAAATCTCTCTCTCTCTCTTCGCGTACCAGTCTAGGTATAAATTGCAAAGTAACATCAACACAGGGCTCTAAAATTTAAAGACGTTAGTAAGAATGCGTGGATGGTGTGACTACTGGCCTGACAGCACCTATACTGTTCGTCCAAGAAGTTCCGAGACTGATTTACTTACTAGCGTACAAGCGACGTCAGCGCATCTGTACGGTGGCAGCTTGAACTAACAACTGTGAACAAGAGATCTGTTTACGACCAGTCAGTTGTGAACAGGCAGTGTTATGTAGTGGAGATGCGACCGCAATCGCAATGGAGTAACATATCTATATAAGTGTTGAAGATATTCTCCAGAATGTTTTGAAGAAGGGCAAAGTGCGCGCAGAGTTTGTCCCGCACACCATGACTCCCGAACAAAAACGACCGCTCGTGGTAGCCTGCTGCGACTTGATAGAAATGCCAAACACGGACAATCCTTTTCCGGGAAAAATAGTCACGGGTGGTGAGACTTGGTGTTATCAAGACGAACCTGCCACAAAACGATAAAGTGCAGAAATTCACATAAAGGATAACGCTTTGATGAGGTAATCGACATTTAAACTAATATTTTTTTTAAACATTTCTCATGGAGAAACAGCGGTCTGGCTAAAAGTAATTTAAAAATGGACACAAACAGTCTCGACCACAAAACATTTATTTCGATGGTAACCCGTTTTTGTGAGTATTTGACCATCCTCGGACCTTCACACCATGATGGTAGTCGATGGAGGGAATGGAGCGGATGCTGTAACTCCACGGACGTCAACTAATGACGTTCTTGGAGGTACAACGCCCACTCCATTCGTCGCCACTGCCTACCATCATGATATGTGGGTCTGAGGATGGTCAAATACCGAAACCGCTTACCATAAGAAATAAGTGTTTTGCGATCGACACTGTATGTGTCAATTTTTAAAGTATTTAAACCAATGTCACGTGCGAGTTGAGCAACATCCCAAAGGACTTTTGTGACTATTCCAGATGGTTGTTACGTTCGTTGTAAAGTGGGGGACGCTATGTAGAACACCTGAGTCATCAAAACCATCATTTTAACTTTTCTCTGTCTTTTTTATTAATCCAGTTTCGAAACTTTCTGGACCTACGCCGTTTGTGTGGTGTGGTATGCTTTCTGATGGTGACAGAGACTTTGATTGCTTTCCGCGAGGAGCTGTGACTCTCTAGGTTCAAAATGGTTCAAATGGCTCTAAAATAGTGCCATTTTCGGTTGTGGAGCCATCTCAAAAGTGTCGTTTATGGAGAGCCTATTCCAGATGTGGAAACACTGGAGCAGCGTATTCATGCTGCCTTTGACACTGTTCGGATGTAGCCTGGCCAATATGAATGCGTGAAACAGAAAATGTTACGACAACGTACACGCATGCGTTCAGGCACGTGGAAACCATTTTTAACACATAGTGTTAACTGTGGCTGCATGGTACAATGCATATTAGATGGCAGTCTCTATAACAATTTATTACTGAATAAATGGTCTCTAGCATGGAAACCATGCATTTCCAGACATAAGTTCATTAGACCTTTTTTGTTCTGTATCCTCTTGTCGATCAATCCCAAAAGTTTGTGTACGGTGGAAAAAATCACCTTGTATTTTTGACTTTTGCAACACTTCCATTATAGTCGCTCTTTGTTACCCAGCAAATAATATAGGTTGTTACCAATGATCAGATTAGCTATGCGATTTGATTCAAGGCGCTCCAATCACAGGAGTCAACATGATGTTTTCACTGGGAAGGTATCCTAAGAAGGACTAGCCGCGGTTACCTCAAAGAAGTGTGCTTCTTTTCCTTTTAGTGCTTTTCGAGGTTTCAGATTGTTCAAATGGCTCTAAGCACTGCGGGACTTAACATCTGAGGTCATCAGTCCCCTAGACTTAGAACTACTTAAACCTAACTAACCTAAGGACAGCACACACATCCATGCCTGAGGCAGGATTCGAACCCGCGACCGTAGCAACCGCGTGGTTCCGGACTGAAGCGCCTAGAACCACTCGACCACAGCGGCCGGCGACTCTCTAGGCCTACAGATATGGCGTCTTTGATTATTACACGTTGATTATTTTTATGACGATGAAAGATGTCACTGCATCGTCCTACAAGAGGATGTTCGACCACACAGGGCTTGTCGGATGAAAGAAAGGAGGGAAAATTACAATTTAACATTCAGTTGACGGCTACATCACTAGAAACAGTCTACAAGCTCCGACTAGGGACTGACGGGGAAGGAAATCGACGCGTTCTTCCAAACGAAGCATCCCAGCATTTGCCTTCAGCGATTTAGGGAAATGACGGGAAAGCTAAGTTCGGATGACCGGATGGAGATTTGTATCACCGTCGATCCGACAACGACTCTACCGCTGCACCACTTTTGGAGTGTTATAAAGAAAAATAAGCAGTATGTACGGTGAGAGAAACACTGTGTTAAGCTCTGCTATGAGGAAGGAAGTTCCATCATCTTGTACCTGACCGAAGGTTAAAAGAACTGTATCAAATGAAATTTTTTCCTGGGAAGTTCAGAAAAATTTCTCTAATTTCAGCGGTTAGCAAGCGCGTACTCACCGGAAAGTCAGCTGTCTGCTGGGGGTCTTCGCCTCAGATGGCCAGCTCTGCGGTCGGCGCCTGCTAGACCGTTGCCCAATCCTCGCGGAAGAGCACGCCACTCCAGTATCTGTCCGGGCCGCGCGTCATCATCCCCCGTATCTCACGCGACCGTTCAGTAAATAACTGAGAAAATTTCACTGCCGCTGACGCTAATTGCGTGTGCGTCGCGCTGCTGATATACCTGCAGAATCAGCCCGACGTTTGTCGTACGAAGAGCAACGGACGCGGGACACACTGTCGCTCGAAGCTAACTGTTCCTCAGCACTCAGCCACGCGGACACCGTTAACAGATTCGGTTTCGTCATCGGACGGGTTTCTGTTTCGTGGCCGAGCAGAATGTGTGATCGAAGAAGTGACGGCGCGAGCACAGGCTGGGGCAACATCGGTGAGTCACAAGCAACGGTGCAGACACCACCACGAGAGTGTTCCGTCTAATCTGGGGCAACGCTGGGGTAGAGAACGTTTCTTTCTCGAAATACCGGGTGTTCAAAAAGTCAGTATAAATTTGAAAACTGAATAAATCACGGAATAATTTAGATAGAGAGGTACAGATTGACACATAAGCTTGGAATGACATGGGGTTTTATTAGAACCAAAAAAATACAAACGTTCAAAAAATGTCCGATAGATGGCGCTTCATCTGATCAGAATAGCAATTATTAGCATAACAAAGTAAGACAAAGCAAATATGATATTCTTTACAGGAAATGCTCAACATGTCCACCATCATTCCTCAACAATAGCTGTAGTCGAGGAATAATGTTGTGAACAGCAATGTAAAGCATGTCCGGAGTTATGGTGAGGCATTGGCGTCGGATGTTGTCTTTCAGTATCCCTAGGGATGTCGGTCGATCACGATACACTTGCGACTTCAGGTGACCCCAAAGCCAATAATCGCACGGACTGAGGTCTGGGGACCTGGGAGGCTAACCGTGACGAAAGTGGCGGCTGAGCACACGATCATCACCAAACGACGCGCGCAAGAGATCTTTCACGCGTCTAGCAATATGGTTTTGTTTTGGTTCTAATAAACCCCATGTCATTCCAAGCATGAGTGTCAATTTTTCCCTCTATCTACATTATTCCGTGGTTTATTAAGTTTTCAAATTTATACTGACTTTTTGATCACCCGGTACATAGTAATTTTCTGATGGACAACACATGATACACGGAAAAGCCAGAAAGGAACCTCGGATGCAAGGAAACGAACGTTATTGAATACTGAATACTGAAAATCACGCTAGTTGTCGGTTAAATAAGGAATCGGCACGCATGTGAGAACATATGCTACCTAAAATGTCCCAAAACGCCTCGCATATAAACGGAATTCTTCTAGAGTTCGTACCTCGGGTTCTATTGGTGATAGGGTAGTAGGGTCAAGTGTTTTGGTTAGCCCCTGGACAAGGGACCATTTGTATACTCAACAGATGCATCGTTTTAGTGCAACTATCCTACAGTAAAGGGTAAAACTATGAATACTGTACACTTCCTCCAGCTTAGGCAAATGGAGCAAATAGTTTGGTTCGTTTTTAGTTTCATGAGATGTACGGTGGTCCTTAAGTGGCTTATGGAGGCACCGTTAGTTCCTTGGGCGATTTCTTAGAAAAGCCAAAACAGTGTTCCTTAGATCCCGATCTCGAACAGCCTTCAAAATATTCTTGACATCTTTATCGGATTCCGAGATACAGAGGTATAAAGTTATCCTACTTGCACACATAAAATACATAAGTAAAATTACGTGTGAGGCGGAAACATAAAGTGACGTAGCACGGAGAAATATGCCGTATAGTGTCTCCATTATCATCAGGAGGGTTCTGGGGTTCCACCTTTTAACACTGAAGCACATGCAAAATTTTTGTACACATAAAATCCGGTCTGTAGTGTAAAACTAATGTTGCTTTATTTCAATTTCACATAAGTAAATTATCAAAATTTTACTGACCCATAAAGTTCTTTTCATATGAGTGATATGCCCTGTTGTGGCAGGGAAAAGAAGGGAACCAGTGGAAAAACGCTCCTATCAGAGCACAGAGAAGGCTAATACGCTCCTGTTTAAAACACTCCGACTGAATAGTGAGTTACCAGCTGCGTCATTCTATCTTCCTCAGCACCTTTAAAAAAATTTATGGTGAGAGAAAAGGATACATATGCAGTGGAAAAGAGATAGAAAAGTGATAAATATTGGAGGATACTAGACAGTGGTTGAGGTGTGGAAAGACTGAAGGAGACAAAGGCAGTGTGAGAGAAGATATGGACATAGTGGCAGTGGTACATAGTTGACAGTGACAGAACAATGCTAGGAAAAGAGTGAACGAGACAGTGCCAATGGGACAAGAATAAAGAGGAAAAAGTGGAAGTGGGAGAGTAACTGTAATACTGAGTAACAATTACAATGACAGCGAGAAAGAGAGAGGAAGTGTCAACGAGAATAGACAGCAGCAGTGGGAAGGAATGAATGAGACAGTAGCATTATGAGAGAACAAGAGGGAGACTGTGACAGTAAGAGGAGACACTAATAATAGGACAGAACGAAGGAGACTGTGGCTGTAAGACAGGAGAAAGTGACAGAGAGACACAAACAGATAATGACAACGAGTCGGGCTGAATGAGTTAATGATAATGGACAAGGGGGAATGGACGGGTACGAGCGACTTACAGTAATGGACTATTTGGATGTGAACAAGTTACAGTTAGAGGAGCTTGTGGAAGTTCTAACAATACCACCACTTGCAAAGTAGGTTAGAAATCAGATTAATAATGTTGCTCACGCAGCATATGTTCGCTTTATCGGGCAACAAGAAAGTTATTTACTGTGGATGGTATCGTCAGAATGGAAATAATGAAGTCACTGTAAAAAGGTCATTAATTTTGGCACTTATGTTGAATGGACTACCACGTACATTTTGTCGAAGTTGTTATGGCTCATATTGTTGATTCTAGGGTTATTCCACTTTGACTGCTAGAAGGTCCAGATCTGTATTTTAGCAATATTTGAAGACCTAACAAAAGCGTTTTTCAGGAAATTCTTAATGATCAAATAATCCCAGATCAGAAAAATGGCATGGTAGAAATAATTTTTGACTTAGTGTTCACGATACACATTTTTATTAAGCTTCTTGGAAATTCACATATACTTCTTAATTGTCACATCATCAAGAAAACAGTTTTGTATCAATCTTCATATATTCAATTTCCATTTTAACCAAACACAAGACTTGACTGTTTTTTAAAAAGCGAAATAGCAACTTAACTTCTGCAAAATGAAGTAAGTCAAATGGTTCAAATGGCTCTGAGCACTATGGGACTTAACTGCTGTGGTCACCAGTCCCCTAGAACTTAGAACTACTTAAACCTAACTAACCTAAGGACATCACACACATCCATGCCCGAGGCAGGATTCGAACCTGCGACCGCAGCAGTCGCGCGGTTCCAGACTGAAGCGCCTAGAACCGCTACGCCACTCTGGCCAGCACAAGTAAGCCAAAGATTATGACAGTCTCACAGAAATAATACACACAAGAACCATATCACTGTAATATATCGACACATCAGAGTACATTAATAAAACCAAACGTGAATATTGTCTCAAAAATGTCTGTTACTTCGCAGAAAAGTAGTACGATATTACTGGTATCGAGAACTGGGGTTGGAGTGCCGTAATGGTCACGTAAATAAAGAACCATTACAAAGTGAGAGGTAAGTTACATGTTAAAAAGAGTGCGAATATGTTCGCATGGCAAAATGTTTGCGAAAATTTTTAAAGGCGCTGAGGAAGGTAGAATGAGGCAGCTGGTACTTCACTTTTCAATCAGGGTCTGTTAAACAGGAACATACTGGTCTCTTTTTGTGCTCCGATAGGAGCATTTTTGCACTGCTTGTGAGATGATTGGAGTGGTAACGTATAATGTACCGTTTACGTCAGTATTATTACGGGCCAGTAGTTCAGACGGGATATTGTGGATTAGGACTCTGTAGCACATCTACTGGAAACTTCGTAAGAAAATATGGTTGCAGTTTAACGTCATTTACACATCAAGGTTATCAGAGAGAGCAATGAACGAGGTGGACAAGAACAGAAAAGCGGCCGTGCCTTTTTTCGAGAAATCGTCGCAGTATCCACCTACAGTGATTAAACGAATCACGAAAAACCTGTATCTTCCGAGGTTTCTTAATAGAGTTCTTCGAAAATACAGTATGTAGCAAGGCGAGGAACGTCTCCTACCTGTCCCAAGCGATCGTTGTGATAGTCACTCTAGAATACCACGTTCATCATCACACTCAAGCGAAGCCCATTCAAATGGAATAGTTTTGACTTTGTAACAATCTCACGTTGGGTGTTACGTTACTCTGAAGTGTTGTTTGATTCTGTTCAGGAGCTCTTGCCGCACTCCAAGAACGCGGCAAACTATTATCGCCACATCTGGATCAGAGCTTAAAATGCCTTTAAGGTAGTCACAGATATTTCTGAGTAAAATTATTAATATTAACTATCATTTATTTGTGATATTATGTATGTGGCGGGGGCGAACGAGAGACACCAAGTTGACAGTGGTGATGCCATGGCATAGAATTATTGTCGTAAATTTTCCAGGTCGAGGTTGCTAATAATTCAAGAGTTGGTAATTTTCAATAATATGGCGTTTTCCCTTGGAAGAGAGCATTTTGTACCTTCTTTGAAAGGGACTTCGTGCACGGATGCACCAAGGGTGCAAGAGGAGCTATCCTGACCGTTAGAGGAAGGGAGTAACTTTGTAGCCTGCCAAAAACTGCGCAAATGAGCACTGTTAGGTTGGTCATGAAAAGTGGAGCCTCCTCTGCAGTCGACCTTGTAGGGAAGCAGCCTACTCACGCCGTATAAAATTCACATCAGTCTTTCCATTGTGTGCCAGCCTAGTCCGCTGTAACTAGCTCTGACGTCATAAATGTTGCGCAATACTTGAAAAATCAAGTAAATAACCTGAAACGTTTCTAGCATGTCAGGAGTAATACTAAATCAATATGTGTTGAATATCAGTTCAATAACTTTAACCATTTTCGAAATTTGGACGTTTTTCTGTAAAAATCATTGGCGCAACAGAAAAGAGCTAGAAACTTAAAAATTTATATTGAGATTCCTTTTTCATAATAATTTAGTAGAAACAGTATTGTGGATCTCACAAATTAAAATTTTAGTTGAAATCCATGATTTTCTGGTTTTTGTCTTAAAAGTTAAGGAAGCAAGATAGATTAAGTAGGCGAATAAATAAGGCTAGGATGTTTAAATTTAAGTAGAAGGGAGATCCGCTATAATCATAAAGATGTGAGAAATTGAATAACTATAAAACTATAGCGATAGCGTATCTCCAAAGGGCAAGTTCAGAGCTCGTCTACTGCGTGTAGTGCAATTAAATTAATTCTCTCGCCCAAAATATTTGACTTAGCCACGTCAGACTATTATTATGATTACTTACTTGTGTGCTGATTGCACATTTAAATTGAGAGCTTCATCGGCCATCAGCAAAGGAAGCAATGATTTATTCAATAACTTGAAGTGGTGCATTACTAGCCCTGCGGCTAGTCGGGAGAGCGGATTTGATCAGGCGTTCCCTTAGCCATCCGTACCGCGGCTTTATATGTAAGAACGCTGCGCGAGAGAGGAAGGCCCCAGTTCTCTCCAGACGCTGATTAGCGCACCATCTGTGTTGAAGGCACCTGGAGGTCGATCTAGTAGTACCATTTAGTCGGAGAGTCGATCTATGGTCTTACTGCCGGACAATCTGAGCATCTGAAATTACGATGACCACTAGTAACTGCAGTCGCAGCCGGATCACCGATGCCGCCATGCAGCACCTGCTTCCTTCTACTGCCCAATATCATCATTAGATCATATTTCTCTTGCTAGCTCTCAATGGTGTGTTTCATTTCTACCATTTTTAACTATTCTTTAATAATTTCGTCCGCGCAGGATTAGCCGAGCGTCTGGGGCGCTGCAGTCGTGGACTGTGCGGCTGGTACCGGCGGAGGTTCGAGTCCTCCCTCGGGCACGGGTGTGTGTGTTTGTCCTTGGGATAATTTAGGTTAAGTAGTGAGTAAGCTTAGGGACTGATGACCTTAGCAGTTAAGTCCCATAGGATTTCACACAAAAAATAATAATTTAAGCGCATAGTTTTTCCTCACTCAACGAGCATTGTCTTCGGATCCAGTAAACATTACGATCGTTGTTTGATAAGTGTTGGCAAAAAGCAGGAAAAAATGTTTGTTTCACAAGAAACTTACCTTACTTCTCAAATAGGCTTAATTGAGGGATAGACGCTTGATCCGCCGATCCTCCAGCATTTTTAATCCCACCGGAAAAATAGGTTCGGTCAAACTCGGCAAAATACTCGCTGACTGCAACGATCGCTTCCTCATTTGATGAAAATTTCCTCCCAGCAAGCCATGGTTCCGAGTTAGGCAACAGGAAGAGGTCACTTGGGGCTAAGTCTGGTGAATGGGGTGGATAACGGACTAATTCAAAGCCCAGTTCATGCACTTCCGCCATTGGTATCGCTGATGTGTGGGATGGTGCATTTCCTGGTGACAGAGCACTTTTTTCGTGCCAACCTTGGTCTTTTTCCAGCCAACACAAGTTTCAAACGATGCAACAATGAAGCATAATAGGGTCTGGTTATGGTCCTGCCTTTTTCCAAGCAATCTATGAGAATTATTCCTTGAGAATCGCAAAAAACTGTTACTATCATCTTACCTGCTGACAAAATGGTCTTTACCTCCTTCGGCGCACTTTCACCAGCCTTTGTCCATCGTTTTGACTGCTGTTTTGACTCTGGTGTGTAACGATGGGTGCAGATTTCTTCAACAGTCACAGATCGGCAGATTGTGATAAAACGTCCCGAATCATTGTGTTGAAATTTTATGCCGGATCCTCGTCTGGTCGACTAACAGCAATCGTTTCACCCACCTTGCACACAGCTTCTTCATAGCCAATTCTCCGTGCAGGATATTATGTACTTATTCAGTTGAGAGTTCTACAGTGTCAGAAATCTCACGAATTTTTATTCAGCACTCTTGCATTACCATATGATGGACTTTGTCAATGGTTTTCTTTGTGGTGACCTCAATTGCACAGCTGGAGCGCGCTTCGTCTTCGGTGCTTGTCCGACCAGGTTTAAATTCATTAATCCAGAGTATAGTGAACCTCAATGCTATGACATGAAGTTAAATAAAAATATATTAAAGACGTTTAACACCGTAAATGCTTACACAAGTCCCAACGGATAAACACGAAACATAGGTAACACAAAAATACGTGTTCAGTTTTCAGCCTTTACTTGGAACTAATGTAAATATTAAGGTAATCTAAAATTGCTGCTATGAAACCAACAGCAGCAATTCACGCGTTTAAGTTCGCACCACCACAGTCTCTCGCTACGATTACCACTGTAACGGTCTAAATTGAACGATATATTAACTCTCCTTTAAACAGAGTGATATTTAGCTCTTATTTCTCGAGGAAGAAGATGTAACGTCCAGATTCGTGAGAAACAGTGCAGTATAATACAATCACAAATAATGTTGCCGTGTGTTCCGAAGTTTGCAGAATACGGTGTATCCAGGTAACATTTTCAGGATGAAGCAATTTAGAAACGAAAAATACTGCCTCCCCTTCCAGAAGATATAATGCAAAAAACTTTTGCACAAATATGTATTGTTGTCTGACATACACGCAATACGCCCATCCAGAATCACAGACGGGAAGCGATAGAAAGATGAAGAGTGGAAAAATCTGATATCGGCTTAAGGAAACGTTAGAATACAGAAATATGTTCATCTTTCTTTTCGTACATATCTCTTTTTGGCATGGGCATGTTTATCTTGCATCTTTGTCCCGCACTGTGTTCCGATACTTATTAAATGACATATGCTTTATTGCTAAACCGAAATAAGATCTATCACACCATCTGTCAAGTCAATTAAAGGTAAAAGTTCTCCAAGACTGTGAAGCAAAAACCTTCCAACAAACTCATCTCACATATGCCAGCCTCTAGATGTAGCATATTTCTGTCCTCTAAAGAGAGCACGGTGGGCAGTTTTCGATGTGTCAAAGATGCAAAACAGATGGCCACATCCCAAAACAGAATTTCCTAGGTTCTAGAAAACTGCGTTCGAAGCCCGTAAATTCTGCTTAAATAGAGAATGTGAAATCAGATTTTAAAGCTTGTGTCGTAGACCCTGTAACTCAACAAAAAGTTCTGACCAAACGCCCTGACACTTGTAGCTCCTCCAATGTAGATCTGGAACAGTCTTGAAAGATCCACTTATTGAACACTTGCAGAAAACACGTGAAAGTGAAACTCACCAAACTCCCCCAGAGTTGGGAAACGTCTGGAAATTTTACCAGGAAAAGGTGTCCAACGTGAAGGTTTGATTGATAGGGGCAGAGAGAGCTACTAATGATGCTGGCAAGATGAGTGGCATAGAAGCAAAATCAAGAGAAGCTTTTGAAATTCATCATGGCGAAAGAGATAATGTCCACGTTTGTGTCAGTATTGAAAAAAGAGGTAGATGCTTTGTAGGAAGAATTATGGAGATAGATAAAGACACTGCTTTGGTCAGTTATTTACGGAAAAAAACAGGCAAGAAGCAGACATATTTTTCGTATCCTTTTCTTGCTGACATTCAGACATTTTCCATATCAAACATTATTTCTAAAGTAAAGGTGAAAGGTTTGGGGAGGATTTTGAGTATATAGAATTGCCATATGTGGTATTATGACATTATTTTTCTGATTTTTTTGTTCGAGTTTTTAAAGGCATAATCATTTACCTGTATTTTCATTCATAATTTTTTTGTTAAAGGTAATTTCCCTTAGAATATGTATCGTTATTTCTTCTAAAAAGTCTTATAGTGATCCGCTTTCCACCTGGCTTAAAAATATGTTGGTGATCTACTTTACCCCAAGTAGTGGGGTAAAGCGGATCAGATTCTTAAAATTTTTATGTTGGTAACCACTTGCCGATGTGGCCGAGCGGTTCTAGGAGCTTCAGTCCGGAAACGCGCTGCTGCTACGGTCGCAGGTTCGAATCCTTCCTCGGGCATGGATGTGTGCGTTGTCCTTAGGTTAGTTAGGTTCTAAGTCTAGGGGACTGATGACCTCAGATGTTAAGTCCCATAGTTCTTAGAGCCATTTGAACCATTTTGTTGGTAATCGCGAGCTGTAAAAATATAACGTCAATGGCATCTGAAAGATCGTAGATATAAAATACCAGTTCATTCTATTGCTCATTTTCGTTGATCATTAAGGTCCTCTTTTCTTAAGAAAAACATCAAATTATATTTACTTGGCTCCAGTTTACATTCTTTATTCGCGGCCTCATTTATATTGGCGGGTCCATGTGTCGTGACATCTAGTGCTCAATTCCGCGTTACATAGGGGTGCTCAGTACTTTTGCTCATATGGTGTAGAAATCGAGTTGTCGAAAAGGAAGAACGATGAGTAACTTCCTTTCGTTAAAAGCTGGTGCCGCTATGGTCGCTAAACGCAAGTATCCTTTCCCCAGTGCTGCCACGCCCTGCTAAATTGGAAACCCGCCTGGCAGCTTTCTTATTGGTTTGTATTAAAAATGAAGAAATTCCTCCAGCTGTATTTAAGGTTTCGATTTTATTTTGGCAACTAGTTTCAACGTTGTAACAACGTCATCTTCGGGCCCATACAATTGTTGACGTCAACTGCGCGCGGCTGATACTAGAAGCATCTCACCACTGACTCCTACTATCAGCCGCTCGCAGTTGACGTCAACAATTGTATGGGCCCGAAGATGACGTTGTTACAACGTTGAAACTAGTTGCCAAAATAAAATCGAAACCTTAAATACAGCTGGAGGAATTTCTTCATTTTTAATATAAATTTATACCAGCTGACGTCCCACTGTCCTCCATTTCAACTATTGATGTACGGAGGTTCCTGTCGGTTGGTTGATTGACTCTGGGGAGGGGACCAATCAGCGGATTACGGGAGTATGCGGAAGGAAGTCGACAGTGTCCTTTCAAACGAACCATTTCGGCATTTGCCTGAAACGATTTTAGGCAAATCACGGAAAACCTAAATCAACATGGCCGGACGCGGGTTTGAACCGTCATCCTACCGAATACGAGTCCGGTGTGCCAACCACTGCGCCACCTCGCTCGGTGCTTTCCTGTCCTGACTGACATCGGTATCAGCTTTCGTTTTCTACATCTACATCTACATCTATACTCCGCGAGCCACCTTACGGTGTGTGGCGGAGGGTACTTATTGTACCACTATCTGATCCCCCCTTCCCTGTTCCATTCACGAATTGTGCGTGGGAAGAACGACTGCTTGTAAGTCTCCGTATTTGCTCTAATTTCTCGGATCTTTTCGTTGTGATCATTACGCGAGATATATGTGGGCGGTAGTAATATGTTGCCCATCTCTTCCCGGAATGTGCTCTCTCGTAATTTCGATAATAAACCTCTCCGTATTGCGTAACGCCTTTCTTGAAGTGTCCGCCACTGGAGTGTGTTCAGCATCTCCGTAACGCTCTCGCGCTGACTAAATGTCCCCATGACGAATCGCGCTGCTTCTCGCTGGATCATGTCTATCTCTTCTATTAATCCAACCTGGTAAGGGTCCCATACTGATGAGCAATACTCAAGAATCGGACGAACAAGCGTTTTGTAAGCTACTTCTTTCGTCGATGAGTCACATTTTCTTAGAATTCTTCCTATGAATCTCAACCTGGCGCCTGCTTTTCCCACTATTTGTTTTATGTGATCATTCCACTTCAGATCGCTCCGGATAGTAACTCCTAAGTATTTTACGGTCGTTACCGCTTCCAATGATTTACCACCTATGGCATAATCGTACTGGAATGGATTTCTGCCCCTATGTATGCGCATTATATTACATTTATCTACGTTTAGGGAAAGCTGCCAGCTGTCGCACCATACATTAATCCTCTGCAGGTCCTCCTGGAGTACGTACGAGTCTTCTGATGTTGCTACTTTCTTGTAGACAACCGTGTCATCTGCAAATAGCCTCACGGAGCTACCGATGTTGTCAACTAAGTCATTTATGTATATTGTAAACAATAAAGGTCCTATCACGCTTCCCTGCGGTACTCCCGAAATTACCTCTACATCTGCAGATTTTGAACCGTTAAGAATGACATGTTGCGTTCTTTCTTCTAGGAAATCCTGAATCCAATCACAAACCTGGTCCGATATTCCGTAAGCTCGTATTTTTTTCACTAAACGTAAGTGCGGAACCGTATCAAATGCCTTCCTGAAGTCCAGGAATACGGCATCAATCTGCTCGCCAGTGTCTACGGCACTGTGAATTTCTTGGGCAAATAGGGCGAGCTGATTTTCACATGATCTCTGTTTGCGGAATCCATGTTGGTTATGATGAAGGAGATTTGTATTATCTAAGAACGTCATAATACGAGAACACAAAACATGTTCCATTATTCTACAACAGATTGACGTAAGCGAAATAGGCCTATAATTCTTCGCATCTGATTTACGACCCTTCTTGAAAATGGGAACGACCTGCGCTTTCTTCCAGTCGCTAGGTACTTTACGTTCTTCCAGCGATCTACGATAAATTGCTGATAGAAAGGGGGCAAGTTCTTTAGCATAATCACTGTAGAATCTTAAGGGTATCTCGTCTGGTCCGGATGCTTTTCCGCTACTAAGTGATAGCAGTTGTTTTTCAATTCCGGTATCGTTTATTTCAATATTTTCCATTTTGGCGTCCGTGCGACGGCTGAAGTCAGGGACCGTGTTACGATTTTCCGCAGTGAAACAGTTTCGGAACACTGAATTCAGTATTTCTGCCTTTCTTCGGTCGTCCTCTGTTTCGGTGCCATCGTGGTCAACGAGTGACTGAATAGGGGATTTAGATCCGCTTACCGATTTTACATATGACCAAAACTTTTTAGGGTTCTTGTTTAGATTGTTTGCCAATGTTTTATGTTCGAATTCGTTGAATGCTTCTCTCATTGCTCTCTTTACGCTCTTTTTCGCTTCGTTCAGCTTTTCCTTATCAGCTATGATTCGACTACTCTTAAACCTATGATGAAGCTTTCTTTGTTTCCGTAGTACCTTTCGTACATGATTGGATCTTTCCCCTCGCTTTGGACCTTAGTCGGTACGAACTTATCTAAGGCGTACTGGACGATGTTTCTGAATTTTTTCCATTTTTGTTCCACATCCTCTTCCTCAGAAATGAACGTTTGATGGTGGTCACTCAGATATTCTGCGATTTGTGCCCTATCACTCTTGTTAAGCAAATATATTTTCCTTCCTTTCTTGGCATTTCTTATTACACTTGTAGTCATTGATGCAACCACTGACTTATGATCACTGATACCCTCTTCTACATTCACGGAGTCGAAAAGTTCCGGTCTATTTGTTGCTATGAGGTCTAAAACGTTAGCTTCACGAGTTGGTTCTCTAACTATCTGCTCGAAGTAATTCTCGGACAAGGCAGTCAGGATAATGTCACAAGAGTCTCTGTCCCTGGCTCCAGTTCTGATTGTGTGACTATCCCATTCTATACCTGGTAGATTGAAGTCTCCCCCTATTACAATAGTATGATCACGAAACTTCTTCACGACGTTCTGCAGGTTCTCTCTGAGGCGCTCAACTACTACGGTTGCTGATGCAGGTGGTCTATAGAAGCATCCGACTATCATATCTGACCCACCTTTGATACTTAACCCAGATTATTTCACATTCGCATTCGCTAATAACTTCACTGGATATTATTGAATTCTTTACTGCTATAAATACTCCTCCACCATTGGCGTTTATCCTATCCTTGCGGTATATATTCCATTCTGTGTCTAGGATTTCGTTACTGTTCACTTCCGGTTTTAACCAACTTTCCGTTCCTAATACTATATGCGCACTATTTCCTTCAATAAGAGATACTAATTCAGGAACCTTGCCCTGGATACTCCTGCAGTTTACCAATATTACGTTAACTTTTCCTGTTTTTGGTCTCTGAGGACGGACGTTCTTTATCAACGATGATAATGTCCTCTCTGGTAAGCCGTCAGGTATTTTATCGTTTCGCCCAAGGGGGGGGGTCCCTCTAACCTAAAAAACCCCCGTGTGCACGCCACACGTACTCTGCTACCCTAGTAGCTGCTTCCGGTGTGTAGTGCACGCCTGACCTGTCTAGGAGGGCCCTACAGTTCTCCACCCAATAACGGAGGTCGATGAATTTGCAACCATTATAGTCGCAGAGTCGTCTGAGCCTCTGGTTTAGACCCTCCACACGGCTCCAAACCAGAGGACCGCGATCGACTCTGGGCACTATGCTGCAGATATTAAGCTCAGCTTGCACTCCGCGTGCGATGCTGGTTGTCTTCACCAAATCAGCCAGCCGCCGGAAGGAACCAAGGATGGCCTCAGAACCCAAGCGGCAGGCGTCATTCGTTCCGACATGTGCTACTATCTGCAGCCGGTCACACCCAGTGCGTTCAATAGCTGCCGGAAGGGCCTCCTCCACATTACGGACGAGACCCCCCGGCAAGCACACCGAGTGCACACTGGCATTCTTCCCCGACCTACCCGCTATTTTCCTGAGGGGCTCCATAACCCGCCTAACGTTGGAGCTCCCTATAACTAATAGGCCCGCCCTCTGTGACTGTCGGGACCTTGCCGGAGAATCGGCCACTGGCCCAACAGGCGAGGCATCCTGTGGTGGCTCGGAAACGATGTCATCACCACTAGGAAGCACCCCGTACCTGTTGGAAAGGGGTAAGGCAGCTGCCACGCGGCCAGATCCCACCTTCGCCTTTCGGCCAGGCACGCGCGAGCCCACCACTGTCCGCCATTCACCCTGGAGTGATGGCTGACCGGTAAGATGCTCACTGCCGGAAGACGCAGCGACATCAGGGGTTCCATGTGATTCCAAGGCCACCGAAGTAGGCATAGGTCTCACCACAGTTGCCCCAACGCCACTACGAGCCGACGCCTGCGCCTCGAGCTCGATGAGCCTAACAGACAAAGCCTACACCTGCCCCCGAAGAGTGGCCAATTCTCCTTGCGTCCGCTCACAACAACCACAGTCCCTACACATGACTATGTTTACCCTACTCTATACGGTGACAAATTCCCAAGATAATCTTCTGATGAGCTACTCTGATAATCAAGAAACACTCACTGAAATACGAGACGCGAAAACTACGCTAGGTTTTCCCAGAAAAACTATTTAAAAGCTAAGCGCAGCAAATAAGTACAAAAACGCTTTATACAAACAGTACTCGCTGCTGCTGGTGCTCTCGCTCTGGCTGTCACAAGACAACTGCTGATTCAAGTGACTAGTGGCTAACGGCCGCGAAACAAACAAAAGACGGTTTAGGGCGCTTTCTGTTCTAAACGATCAAGAAAACACTAAGAAATCTAACACGAAAACTACGTAAAGTTTTATCAAGAACTGTTAGTTACTATGCAGAGCAGATAAACACAAATAGAATCCCTTCCTCAGTGGAAGGTCGTAAACAAAATGCAAAATAAACGCTTTATACAAACAGTACTCGCTGCTGCTGGTGCTCTCGCTCTGGCTGTTGGCTGGCGTAATTATCCGCAGAGTTTTGCTTTACCAAGATAAACCTGATTAAAGCTACAAATTATATACATGTTCAGACGGAAATAAACAAACATGTTGAAGCCTCCAATTACAAACACAATCAAGCTCAGCGTTTCACACAAGTAACAGCACTGAAACAGAAAGAACGTTTAAGTTGTTCATTACGAACATAGAATAAAACTAATAGTCATTGTTTGGTTAACAGAAGAATACAAATAAGCAGAAACCAAGAAAGACAATAGAATAAAGAGACGAGGTGAGAGATACCGTCAAATAATGATGCAATGGCACCAGAACATCCTACACCCTGAGATATGGCTGGCCCCGTGCATCGGTGATGATCGTGCCGGGTGGTCATAATTAAAGTGCAGTTACTCGCGGAGGTCGAGTGTGGGCTGTAATTATCATATAGCAGGGGAAACTTGCTGGATATGCTAATCCATTAATGCAGAACTGATTTACACTGGAAAAAATTAGTTCCAGTTTTGGCCACCGGGTGCAAATCTGACGCTGTACACTGTTTGTATGACGGTATGACATACACGCTGTCATTTGATAAGTGATAAAGTGAGTCAACAGAATGGCTATCGGGAAGAGAGACTGTGCGCCGTCAGTTAACTGTTTTACGCGGACAGAAGCAGCTACAATGCTTCACTGGCAGACCGAATGAAAGGTCTGAGGAGAGGCCCGATGTCATTAAATGGTTTAAAGAAGATGATCATGGAATCTGAAAACAGGGGTGAGCTTGATGTGGCACCTGGAAGAGGAAGGCGTGCTATCCCGATAGAAGTTATTGACGAGGTTGCTGTTGCTTTAACTGACCATGCAGCACGTGGCCTGGATAGTACTAGTGCCTGTGCGGTGTCATGCCAATTGTCCATCCCATGGTCAACAGTAAGGCAAGTTTTGCGGTCTATTTTACATTGGTACTCGTACAAGATCCAGATGGTGCAGCAACTAAAACTGTATGATCCGTAGCAACATTCTGAATCTGCTCTTTGGTTTCTGGCATAGATCGAAGTTGATGACATGTGACAGAGTAATATTCTATGGAGCAACGAGGTAGATTTTACACTACAGAATGCAATGAATATACAGAACTGCCGACTTTGGGGAACTGCTGTACCGCAAGTTGTGCACTCGCCGGTTGTGACTGAGTGTTGTTGATTCACAAGCACTTTTATTCTCCGTCCATTCTTCATTGAAGAAAATACAGTCACAGGACCTGCCAGGTGTGCCGTGGTGTCTACGCTTTACTGAGACCTCCTTGTACTGCATGTGATTCCTGCTTTGGAAGACCACAGCTGTGTGGAAAGACAGGGCAACATCTAATGTCGCTCACCTAGTAAAAGATCTGCTTAATGCAGACTTCCACGAACGCGCAGTATTCAGAGGCTTTGCAGGCGCATTCATGTAACTTTTGGCTCTGCGGATATATAAAAAAACGCGTTTACTACGGACACGTTCCGTCTCTACCTGATCTGAAGGCCATTATATAGGAACATCTTGCTCAAATTTTACCGCAGCTGCTGTGAGTGACTGTTGATAATGTCGTTTTACGGATGCAGCATCTCGCTAACGTCTCCTGGTATTCATATTGAACAAATTGTATAAGGGGCAGTTAATAATGATACCTTTTCTGGCCACGTCCCGTTCCTAATCCATTTCATAATGAACATTTCTATAGTTTCTTCTTGCATTCACAGCGCCAGGTTTGCACCTGGTGGCCAAAATTGGAACTAATTTCTTTTCCAGCGTAAATCAGTTCCGGATTAACCCATCAGCATATCTACCACGTTTCGCTGCCATACGATAATTACGGCCCACACTGGATCTCTGTGAGTAGCTGCACTTTAATTATGACCACCCAGTACTTTCTAACTATCGTCGTTAATTTCGCTAAACAAGTTATTGCGACTGTCGAGCAGTATGATGATTAAAATCACTGCTCGTGAGCCTTTCTTGATTCCTTAAGCTTCTGGTGCTTCAGCACTCATGTAAACGTCCATAAGATGATTAAACTACAGGTCCGCGCGATCAGGAGGTTGAATACACTGATCGCCGAAGCGTGTGTTGTTCTCTCGAACAACAACTAAAGAGTGGCAGTGACTGCTCTTCTCTAGTCCTACATTAAATCTCTTACTCCAAGAAAAACGTTTAACTAACTACGCTTTACGATCGACTAAACAAGGTATTTGTAGCAGGTTCTGAAAGGACCACTGTGGGATGTTAAGCATCTAGCCTCTGGCGACGTTTTACCGTCAGCTTTACCTTCGTGAAAGCTGGATTTTGTCCCCAAAAGCCTTGTTTTTTAACGTAAATCGCCATCTTGGTAATAGTTTGTAACTTATTAATGTTATTATGAAACGACACGCAAAAATGAGGGGCAAATACTCCTATATACCGGGGCTTTCCGGAAAGTAAGTTCCGACCGGTTGCGAAATGGAAACCACTGTGAAAATTCGATGAAGCTTTGCACAGATGTAATGGGCAATGTCTCTAGCATGCCTGTCGATTGCGTCACGCCGCTCCTTTCAGTTCTGAGTGCACACTGAGCACGTAAACACGCCCAGGAAATAGCGACTCCCGCCAAATATGAGGCCTGGTGAGAGATTTCGCCTGATGTCATGCAGACCACATAACACAACTGTCATGCGATACCTTCTTCATGACATTCTCGGCTGCAATATGCAGGAGCAATGAAGATGCACAGTCAACGAACTGTAGACCAGCGTAGAGTATTTGCGGAAAGCACAGGCGGCAGCCTTCTATGCCGAGAGTATTGGAAAGTTGGTACAACGCTACGACAAGTGTGTAAATTGGAGCGGCGACTATGTGGAGAAGTAGCTGGAAGGTGTAGCTAACTGTTTCAAGTAAAACATTTTTGATTTTCACAGTGGTTTTCATTTCGCGATCGATCGGATCTAACTTTCCGAATAGCCCTCGTATGTGGATCATCATTATGTTGTGAGGTAACGGGCGAGTTGTGGCGTTCTGAAAATATTCTAAGTTCGGAGTATCCCAGCCCCTAGACACGAAACCAGCCAAAACTTTTAATATTTCAATTTTGAGTCTGAGGGTACGTAGATGAGAGCCACCACATCATTTGCTATTTGAAAGCCCGCAATGTACACACTTTGCACGATTTATGCTTGGTGTGATGGATGGCAGTTTGCTCTAAATGTGAAAAATTAAGTCAATGCAGATGAATAGAAACAATCCTGTAATCTTCGAATACCAGTATTATTGATGTGCTGCGTGACACAGTCGCGTCGATCAAATATTTAAGTGGCACGAATGGAACGAGCATTCATGGCAAAACTACTCTACTGTCGCCAACGTATATCTCACGCAAACTCAGAGAAGACAAGAGAAATTGGGGCCCGTACGGAAGCTTATAAGTAATCATGTTTCGCTTGCTATATCTGCAAAAGGAACAGGAAAGGGAACGGCTAGGAGCAGTACAAGGTACCTTCGGTCATATACAGTGGCCTGTGGAGTGTGTGTGTAGATGAAGATTACTATCATTCCTTGGTCACTCTCGAATTACACGTAAAATTCATGTACAGACATTCACAGTCATTAATTAAATAAAATTTTCATTGATTTTTAATAGCAGTGGGCCATCTTACTTAATTCTATGTGACTGGGTAGTGTATGAATATGAGGTTGATCTACGTTTACCATCAACATTTTTCTGTCGCGTTCCTAGGGACGTTAAATGCATAATACAGCAACCACAGACTGCAAGGTAACTAACAAAGCCGCCCAGTGAGCCTATACAACATCTATGCGTATTTATACCCACCCTGTGTTGCTTCTATATGGGTACCATCCCACGCACTGCCTATGACATACGCGAACGACCAAATGATTGCCGCCGGCCGTAGTGGTCGAGCGGTTCTCGGCGCTACAGTCTGGAACCGCGCGACCGCTACGCTCGCAGGTTCGAATCCTGCCTCGGGCATGGATATGTGTGATGTCCTTAGGTTAGGTTTAAGTAGTTCTAAGTTCTAGGCGACTGATAAATAATAATAATGGCGTGTGACGAGGGCCTTCCGTCGCGTAGACCGCTCGCCTGGTGCAAGTCTTTCGATTTGACTCCACTTCGGCGAATTGCGCGTCAATGGGGATGAAATGATGATGATTAGGACAACACAACACCCTGTTCCTGAGCGGAGAAAATCTCCGACCCAGCCGGGAATCGAATCCGGGCCCTTAGGATTGACAGTCTGTTGCGCTGACCACTCAGCTACCTGGGGCGGACTAGGGGACTGATGACCACAGCAGTTAAGTCCCATAGTGCTCAGAGCCATTTAAACCAGAGCCAAATGATTGCCAGTATGATATCAGGAACTTCGACATCAGTTCAGCCTTGCGGCCGCTCTTGCGCCTGATGGTCGGCAAATGGTTCAAATGGCTCTGAACACTATGCGACTTAACTTCTGAGGTCATCAGTCGCCTAGAACTTAGAACTAATTAAACGTAACTAACCTAAGGACATCACACACATCCATGCCAGAGGCAGGATTCGAATCTGCGACCGTAGCGATTGCTCGGTTCCAGACTGTAGCGCCTAGAACCGCACGGCCACCCGGCCAGCGTTCGGCAAATGGCACCCAAGGGTTGTCGAAAGGGTTCCCTAACCCTCAGACGCTAGTGTAGTCGCCAGGCTGGTTTGATGTTGAAATTTCTGAAGCTACATTTTTAATGTGTTCAGAAAAGGTGCGTGGGTGGCAATGAGGTTGTTGCCCGAACTGGAGCGGGGGGGGGGGGGGGGGGGAGGGGGGGATAATCTTAGAGGGACCCTTTGCCGTTTCGGCCACGCACGTGTTAACGTGCACTACCGTGTAATCACGCCACACGAGGATGGGAAATAGGATTGAGAAAGCGTAAGTACTGTTTGCTGCTTAGTGTCATCTTCACATTTCCTCGAATGGTTTTGAACAGTTCCTGCTGACTCCAGCCTGCAGACGAGAGCAATAATTGCGATTGGTCGCACTGCACTCCAAAGGGATGCAATCACGTTCAGTGGGGATGCAGCTCCACAGTGTACTTAGAGAAGGGCTGAAACGTCCGAGGGTGTCCGTAATGTCAAATATTGTCAAGAACATCTTCCTGTTGCTCATTGCACTGCGAACTGTCGTTTTCGACCGTGAAATGTGTTGGAATCGACGGGGTGGTATCATTGACGCCTTTTACTCCACCCCTAGGCCTTTTCGTGTCGATTCGGAGTGGAGGCGTGTCTGAAACGCTTTCCTTGGTCATCCATAAGCAAACCGCGTGATTTCAACGCTGGGTGTCGCGGTTCTGCCCCATTGGAAATGTGTCAAATGGCTCTGAGCACTATGGGACTTAACATCTGAGGTCATCAGTCCCATAGAACTTAGAACTACTTAAACCTGACTAACCTAAGGACACCACACAACACCCAGTCATCATGAGGCAGAGAAAATCCCTGACCCCGTCGGGAATCGAACCCGGGAACCCGGGCACGGGAAGCGAGAACGCTGCCGCGCGACCACGAGCTGCGGACTAGGAAATGTGTCAAAAGAAGGGCTGGTGAAATGTGGGAAGCGGTGGTGTGACCACCTTCCCACCGTATGACGCGTCTGCGGTGGCGTGGGGCAGAATTGTGATGAAATTTGGTGGCTATGTGACATAGTTAGCCCACATTATAGCTTACATTAACTTACGAGCTGTGACGTTCTTTTGGCATCTGTTGGCACCTTGTTGTTTGAAGCGTCGTTGAGCCCGAGGCTGCCCAGACGAACGTTGTAGGCACCTTTGAGCCAAATTTCTAACTTATACGTCGCAATGGGATGCAATTACGGGGTTCCGAAAAAATAATCCTTTAATTATGTTGCATAGCGTATTTTGTGTTGTCATACGACTATGCCAAAAAAGAGAGCAGACCACCTGCAAGACAGTTACGTTATGTGCGTTGCGTACAAATCAGGCGGAAGGCAATTCATCTCAGCCGGATACGTTTAAATACACTGAAGCACCAAAGAAACTGATACAGGCATGCGTATTCAAATACAGATATAAGTAAACAGGCAGAGTACGACACTGCGGTCAGTAACGCCTGTATAAGACAGCAAGTGTCTGGCGCAGTTGTTAGGTAGGTCACTGCTGCTACAATGGTAGGTTATCAAGATTTAAGTGAGTTTGAACATGGTGTTATACTCGGCGCAAGAGCGATGAGGCACAGCATCGCCGAGGTAGCGATGAAGTGGGGATTTTCCCGTACGACCATTTCACGAGTGTAGCGCAAATGTCAGGAATCCGGTAAACCATCAAATCTCCGATATCGCTGCGGCCGGTAAAGGACCCTGCAAGAACGGGACCAACGACACCTGAAGAGAATAGAAGTGGAGCCCTTCCGAAAATTGTAGCAGATTTCAATGCTGGGCCATCAACAAGTGTCAGCATGCGAACTATTCAACGAAACATCATCGATATGAGCTTTCGGAGCCGAAGACCCACTCGTGTACCCTTGACGACTGCACGACACAAAGGGCTCGTCAGCGCCGACATTGGACTGTTGATGACTGGAAACACGTTGCTTGGTCGGACGCGTCCCATTTCAAATTGTATCAAGTGGGTGGACGTGTACGAGTATGGAGATAACCTCATGAATCCATGGACCCTGCATGTCAACAGGGGACTGTTCAAGCTGGTGGAGGCTCTCAAATGGTATGGGGTGTATGCATTTGGAGTCTAGATAAGACGCTGACAGGTGACACGCACATAAGCACTCTGTCTGATCATCTGCATCCATTCATGTCCATTGTTCTTTCCGACGGACTTGGGGAATTCCAGCAGGACAATGCGACACTCCACACGTCCTGAATTGCAACAGAGTGGCTTCAGGAACACTCTTCTGAACTTGAACATTCCCGCTGGCCACCAGACTCCCCAGATATGAACATTGATGAGAACATCTGGGTTGCCTTGCAACGTGCTGTTCATAAGAGATCTCTACCCCCTCGTACTCTTATGGATTTATGGACAGCCCTGCAGGGTTCATGGTGTCAGTTCCCTCCAGCACTACTTCAGACATTAGTCGAGTCCATGCCACGTAGTGCTGCGGCACTTCTGCGTGCTCGTTGGGGCCCTACACGATATTAGGCAGGTTACCAGTTTCTTTGGCTCTTCGGTGTGTGATAGTACTTCGGCCCTCTAAATATATTGACAGATTTGAAGTTCCATGTAATTCTTCATAACTACATCATTTTTTTCAAAAATCTTTGAACAATTCCTCTGGTTTCATTTACTACTGTCTTGATGTCTGACAGATTTTTATTTTATTTTTAATGTACGTGATACGATATAATAGCAACCTAAGTAATAAACATAGTTAGAGCTTACTGTGATACAGTAACTGAGTCAATATTGAAGGCCAGTGGTGAATCACATGACAGGAATGTAAACAGAAAACAACACCGTATACTAGGATAAACTATAAAATGTTGCGCGGTTGTTAATAAACTAGTGACTAAATCAGGTGGATGGTGGATCCGATCCCTTTCCGGCCATCCTGATTTTGATTTTCGCCGTGGTTTCATTGAATTACTTCACGGAAATGTCCGGGTGATTCCTGCTAGAAGGCGACGGCCAGCTGCATCCATATCTACGTCTATACTCCATGAGCCAACTCAGATGTGTGGCAGAGAGTAGTTTGTACTTTTTGTACCACTGCCTATTCTTTCCCTGCTCATCTACGAATGGTTCATGGGAAGGACGATTGCTGGTAAGCCACTGAGTGAGCACGATTCTCTCTCACTTTACATTCACGTTCTTTCCGCTAGGTATACGTAGGGGGGAGCAATATATTGATTGACTCTTCTAGGAATGTACATTCTCGGAAACCTCATCGTGATTCAGAAAGTCCTGCCGGCGTGTGTCTCTGACGCTTTCGTCCCTATTAAATAAACCTGTAACGAAACGTTTCCTCTGTCAGTCCTATCTGGTATCGATGCAAGACACATGATTAATATTCAAAAATTGGTCACTCAAGGATTTTGTGAGCTTCTTCCTTTGTGGGAGGATTAAGTTCCCGAGAATTCTTCCATTGAATCTGAGTCTGGCATCTGCCTTACCTGCGATTAGATTTATGTGGTCGATCCACTTTAAATTACACCATACGCACTACTAGGTATTCAATAGATATGATACAAAATTGGTTGTTTACTATCATGTAATCATGCAATAACGGCTCTTTTCGCCTCTTTGTGCGCAATGCTTATGTTCAGGAGCAGTTATCAGTTCCAGTATCCAGCGTCGGCCCTCTGCAGGTCATCCTGCAGCTGACTAAACTTCTCTAGTATCTCTGTATACAAGATAATCAACTGCAGAAAGTCTCATGCAACTTACGGGTATTATTGTCGTTTATATACACAGGGTGAATCACCTAAAACTTGCGGAAATGAAAGCGCTATTGATGTGCAATTTTCACAGAATGGATTGGTAGTCAGGGGCTCGTACTGTTATCCAATAAACATATTGTAATAATAACTAGAATGCGTTTTTTTTGTGCAAACATACACTTTCCTCAATGAAACAATGCCTATTGATATTAACACACTAAAAGTAGGGTAAATTAAAATGTCACTGGTATGTGTTGCAGAATTCTATTGCGAGTTGTTCACGAGATATCGTATTTTGAAAAGTTTCCGCACGGACATTGGTTTGTGCCATTCAACAATGTTGTTATGTGTCTCTACAGTGTGACTGTGGGTTCCTTGAGCGCACTGTGGCTTGCTAGTCAGTTAGTGCATGACAGTCCAAGCAGTAGGTTATGAGTGGACCATGGGATTTACTAATGCAGAAAAAGCCAATATGCCCATGGCATATGGAGGTTGTAGGAAGGATGCAGTTTGTTCTTGTACGGTGTATGCGACAAGATATCCCAATAGACGTCAACCATCTCGGCATTTATTTATCAGCCTCTTCTACCAGTTACCTGAAAGTGGTAGTCTAACACCTAGCCAGCATAACAGAACGAAACAAGTGACGACAGAAGAGAGAGAAATTAATGTTCTTGCTGCTGCTGTAGTTGATCAGTACGTTAGCTCCCTCGCATCCGCACACTTGAGTAGCATGAGTCAGGCAAGTGTTCTACGCATTCTCCAGCTACATGGGTTCCATCCCTATCACACCTATCTCCATCAAGAGCTGCAGGGAAACTGTTATGAGAATCGTGTTAACTTCTGTACCTGGGCATAAAGATAGGATACTCCATATACCCAGAAGTATGGACCCTCCTAACAGAGCACTTTCCACAGATGCCAGAAGACGTCCCTCTGCAAGCTAGGAGGAACCTGTGGTACGAAAATGATGGTTGTCCAGTCCATAGTGTACGATTTATTTACAAATCGAAATGCACACGCAGAGGACTTGTACCTTTGCCGATACGTTACCCGGATTTGCAGCCTGTAGACTTTTTTCGTAGGGGGAAGCTCTAAAGACGCTGTCTACAAAGACGCATTAACTACACCAGATGATATGCAATGACGTATTACTGCAGCCAACTTGGGCATCTCCACTGAAACGCTAACACGTGTGCAACAGTGTTCAATACCAAACTGGAAGAATGTATTGCCGCTGCCAGTGGTCATTTTGAACGTATTCTGTGATGGTCAGTTGTCTCGTTACGGGTCAGAATCCGTATAACTAGTGTAAGCATTTGGGTTAGTCTTTAGAGTGTGCTACCATAGGCATTGTACAAGAGTTGATGTGGGACCTTTTCAATGTACGATATCTCGTAAACAACTCGCACTAGGGTCCTGCAACAAACACCACAGACATTTTAATTTAACGTACTTCTAGTTTTTTAATGTCAATAAGCAATGTTCCATTTAAAAAAAGTGTATGTTTGCACAAAAATACACATACTAGATATTATTACAATCTGTTTATTGGCTAATAATATGAGCCGCTGTCTACCAATCCATACTGTGAAAACCGCAAATCAGTAGCACTTTCCATTTCCGCAATGTTTGCGGCGCATCTTTTAGGTGAGTCACCCTGTATATTGTGAAAAGTAGTGGTCCTATACCACTCCGTTGCTGTAAAAATGGTTCAAATGGCTCTAAGCACTATGGGACTTAACTTCTGAGGTCGTCAGTCCCCTAGAACTTAGAACTACTTAAACCTAACTAACCTAGGGACATCACACACACCTATGCCCGAGGCAGGATTCGAATCTGCGACCGTAGCGGTCGCGCAGTTCCAGACTGAAGCGCCTAGAACCGCTCGGCCACACCGGCTGGCTCCGTTGCGGTACGTCCGAAGTTATTTTTACATGTGTTGATTTCTCTCCGCTGACAATGACATGCTGTGTTCTATTTGCTAGAAACTCTTCAACCCAATCACACAGCTGGCCTAATATTCTGTACGTTCGTATTTTGTTCCTTTTTGGCGGCAGTACGGAACTGTAGCGAACGTCTTCCGGTAGCCAAGAAACGAGGCATCTGCCTGGGCACCGGTATCTGCTGCTTTTTGGGCCTCGTGTCAAACAAGACCTGTAAATGTGAATTATGTTCTTTTGTTGTTAGTATGCATTTCTATGTTATGTCCAATGTCCTCGTATACAAGATTAATCGATAAATAAAACTACTGCCACCACCACCACTATTACTACTACTACTATTGCAACGTATTTACTATTTTCCGCTGCGGTGTAATGATATTTGCGAAATGCAGTATAAGCGCCACTTTCTTCACTTCCTTACAATGAATTTTGTTCTGTTTTGTTTTTGTTTGGATCAGAACCGTGCAAGGTATCTCACTTTACTGTAACAACCATCAATTGAAATGCCTAAGTTTCTTTTAGTGGGCCACGAAAGAGATACAGAATCCCAGAGAGCAGGTCACGCTGAACGCCGTTACTCCGTGGAGTCTCGCCTTGCCCTTTGACGTCGTCAGCGGCAAATATTCCATTGGGGGGCGTCGCCTCTGGCAGATAGCGGCCTGCCGCAGCACTTGATAACATTTGCTTTTGAGAAACACGCAAGGGCTCCCCAGTAGAAGTCGTGACCTGTGCCCCAACCTATCACTCTCTCGGCTGACAAAACAAGCCCTTCCGTATATGGGGAACACTTTCAGTACGAGCGGTACTCTCGCCTTCTCTTAACTTATGTACATGGTTGTGAGTCACAGTCGCGAAATGGTGAAACTCTATAGCGGCAGCAGCAGGACGCATATCCATTGTCGAGCCCAATTCTTCTATAGACGAAGAGCGTTTGTTGTATATTGAGGACGTGGTACACAAACGGGTACATTAACGAGCAGCCTCGGAGATCGTAACAGGTCAGTGTGTAATGTGAGAGTGGTGGCATGAGGTCTTCTACTGATAGTGACAATTTATGTAGGATAAGCAATATACCATAAACCACAACATACTTTATCGTGGTCAGCTGAGTGGGCTGAACATATCGTTCATCTTCCAGGCCACGTAAGCTCCGAATTCGCCACCGCCACCAATGTTTACTCTGAGTTCCTCGCTGCAGGAGTAAAATGCACCAAGCAAGGTGGGGCAGCAGTTAAGAAACTGGGCTCGCGTTTGGAAGTCTGGGATCAGGAATCTTAAGTCTATTGATGTTTTCCAGTGTTTTATCATCCATTGACGGTATTTCTGGGTCCTTTAGAAGTCACGTGTCTATCATGTCCTCCTTGCCGTGTCCGTCAACAGCGACTCTATCAGTCGTTTAGTCCGTATTGTGGAGGGTTCGGAAGTGGCTTGCAAAACTGAGCTTTGGTTTGAAGATCCGGTCGCACGAAGTGCAATACAGTTGCCCAGTGGAGTTATACATATAGATGTATTTGCCGGCCGGAGTGGCCGTGCGGTTCTGGGCGCTACAGTCTGGAGCTGCGTGACCGCTACGGTCGCAGGTTCGAATCCTGCCTCGGGCATGGATGTGTATGATGTCCTTAGGTTAGTTAGGTTTAAGTAGTTCTAAGTTCTAGGGGACTGATGACCACAGCAGTTAAGTCCCATAGTGCTCAGAGCCATTTGAACCATTTTTTATGGATGTAATTAGGATTGGGCTTAGATTTGCGGAGCTTTCGTCTTTCGTCCAGATCCTTTAGGCGGACATACTCGAATTGTTCCGCACTCTTGTGCACAGTTGAGCGCCACCCTGATCGGTGCAATGCAAGCTCCTCCCAACGTTTGCTCGGAATGCCACAGGCTGTGGGGTGGCGTTTGATGGTGTCTGTAGCCACTCCATCTCAGTTGGTGTTTCATTAAGAGAGCTTCAATGCCAGACAGTTTCACGCGACGCAAAATCTCCGAGTTTAGAACACGATCTTCCCATTTCATGCGGAGAACTGATCTTAGACAGCGAAGATGAAAGGTGTCTAGCCTCCTAAAGTCAGCTTTATAACAGCACCAGATTTCTAAGGCGTAGAGTAAAGTTGGTAATGTTATTGCTTTGTAGACCACAATTTTAGTTTGTAGTGTTAGATCATGTTATTTCCATACTCGGTGATTCAGTTTGCTGAAAACTGAGGCTGCATTAGCTATACGAGCTGCAATTTCTGTTGTCAGGCTGTTGTCGCTTCTAATTTGCCTACCTAGATATTTAAAATGTGACACGTTTTCCAAATGTTTGTTGTCCAACTTAATACTGCAGTCGTCTGTATTGGAACCCCTAGGTGGTTGTTGAAGGACTTGCGTCTTGGTGATGCTTATTACTAAACCAAATCTTCTGCAGGAGTCATTTAGCAGGTTCGTGTATGTTTTGAGAGATTTAGGAGAATTAGCCATCGTGCATACGTCGTCTGCGCAAAGAATTTCTGAGATACATATTTCATTTACGCGACTTTTTGATCTGAGGCGAGAGATGTTGAAGACACTTTTGTCTGTTCTCGAGTCAAGACCCATTTGATACTGCAGGCTCTGGTCGCATCTATCATATCACCTGCGAAATAAAGTGAGAAGAATGCGGGAGCCAGTATACAGCCTTGTTTTACACCGCATGTCACGGGAAACTGGTCTGAAAGCTCGTTTTCATGGCAGATTTTTGCCATCATGTCTAATCAAGTTAATAATTTTGTCAGGGCAGCCGGTTTTCTTTAGTATAATCCAGAGAGCTTACCGTGGGACTCAAAAAATAGTTCAAATGGCTCTGAGCACTATGCGACTTAACTTCTGAGGTCATCAGTCGCCTAGAACTTAGAACTAATTAAACCTAACTAACCTAAGGACATCACACACATCCATGCCCGAGGCAGGATTCGAACCTGTGACTGTAGCGGCTGCTCGGTTCCAGACTGCAGCGCCTAGAACCGCACGGCCACTCCGGCCGGCCGTGGGACTCAGTCGAATGCCTTTTCCAGGTCTACAAAGCACATGATCAACGGTTGATGCTGCTCTAAGCTTTTCTCTCGCATTTGTTTGACAACAAATATGACATCCACTGTGCCTCTGTTCGGGCGAAAGCCACACTGGCTCTCTGGTAGCACTTTTTCTGCAAGGTGCGTTAGCCGGTTGTTGAGTATGTGAGCCAGGACTCACCCTGCTGCTGAGAGAAGAGATTCCCCTGTGAGAACTGCAATCAGAAATGTCACCTTTGCCTTTATGAATCTTGCAAATGCAGGCATCTTTCCAATCTTGTGGAATTATTTCGTGCTCCCAAATCTTTGAAATTAGAACAAACAGTGGGTTCGCAATGTTTGGTCCACCATATTTATGAAGTTCTGATGGTAAGTTGTCTAATCCTGCTGATTTGTTATTTTTCAGCTTATCCAATGCTGAAATGAATTCACTGAACGAAGGGGCAGCAGCAAGTTGTTCATCAACTGGCAGGCCTTCAAGTGATTCAATGTATGGAATATCAATCGTCTGATGGTTGGGATTAAGAACGTGTCTATAGCAACGATGCGGCAGTGGCTTCTGTAGTCAATAAATAGATTGTTTTGCAGGACATATCTGCTCATGTGTCACTGTTGGTACATGAGTTATTTGAGACGACTACAATCGTCTAATCTTCATTGAAAATAGCAGTTCACCCAGATGATGGCGGGCTCGATCCAGTCGAGTTGCTCACTGATTCCAACCCCTCGCACCTGTTCACGACAGTCCGAGATCAAATGCTCCGAGAGCTTATGTACCAAACGTCTGTTGACGCTGTTAATAGGCCAGTACAAGGTCACCGTGGCGTCGCCGTCATGTGCCACGCCGATGCACTCCATTCGCCGAGGCGGCAGAGGCGTATCTTTAAGGGGAGACGTTCATGAAAAAAACACACTTTTTAAAAGATGCAGAAAATCCACAATGTTGAAGATACGGCAATGAAATTTTTTACCATACTTTATATGAAATTAACATTTTCTGTTAAGTTCATTGGATTATATATATTTAACATTTTTGTGGAATTTAAAAATTTTAGTTTCAAAAAATTTTACATGCATTCTTTTCTCAGAAACTATTCAAGAGATTTCTACGAAATTTTCTCGGTGTAATCTCTCTGCAGGAAGGAAGCTTCTCTCATGAGGTTTCTTTGAATATATCGAATAGGAGAATATTAATAATTTTTAATTAATGTTCTGTAAGTATAATATAAAATTCATGCAAAATTCCAAGCACTTTTTCCTATATCTCAGCTTACGTCCAGAATTTCAATATTTGCTCTTGAGGCATTTTGTACAAAATTTCGTAATTCTAGCCTTCATAGATTCTGAGAAAAAGGTACATTAAGTTTAAAAAAACATAATTTTCAGGAAATAGAATTTAAAGTTCAACCTAACGATTTTTCTTACATCAGCTCTTCAAAAGGTGCTATATTTATACTCACGGACTTCTTTCTCTGCAAAGCTTCTCCTTTGGTTTCTTGTTTCCTGTCATCTTTCTTTTACCAAGTCCTCGACTGACTTTTCTGCTGCAGAGAGGCGCTACAAATATATTTTTCTCAAGATGTCTTGACTGAAATGTCCTATCTTAAAGACCGTTCTCTCTAATACTTTCATCCTCCTAATGTTCCCATCATAAAACACAAAACCAGCGTGCAATTCCGACAACTGTAACAGATGAAATTATGGCAAAACAAGAATCTCTTCTTCAGAAACAAAGCAGCTGGTTCGTTATTGTCTTTTAAGATACGAAACAGTCACGTATGATCTATAAAACCAAGCCTTCTAGATGTATCCCGTGCAAGTTTACTTGAAAGTAATCCACGGAATCGTTGTCCACCCAGCTCGTAATGACGTGTGTCTTCAAAAAGTAGCCGTGGCAGGAAGGTGGCGTTACACATTTCATTATTTTTCAGGCAGTTCGGATGTAATTACATCATTGAAGCTTTGGGAACGTATTGTCTATGAGTTCCACTAATAAATAAAAATAAACGGAAAATTGACATTTTTAGTCAGTATCATGAACGTCCCTTAAGGCCTTCATTAATCGATCTCCTCACACGGGCAATCTTGTAAAAAGCAGACAAACGGCTGCCAGTTGACATGGTCCAGGTGGATGGTAACAGACGCGTGCAGGACGCCTGGGTTATGATGGTCGTAACACTCGGCGAGGCGACCTTGCTCAGACAAGCATCAGCTGACACCGCTCAAGTCGCCCACGATAGCACTGTCGCGTAATAACTGGTGTGCGTCAACAGGCTTCCCTCATTGTCATTTGATATTTGATTAGAAAAAAATCAGAGTCAGTATTTTATAGTTCGTTATTGCAGCAACGATACTCTCAAACAACTTGAATTATTTGTTTTGCTGTTCTTAAGATGTGTAGGCGTATCTCAGTTCTTTAATTATATGGGACAAACAGAACGGGACTCGTCTGACAAGTGTAAAATGTCTTCGCTCATTACAGTAATACCTAATCTAAGCAGCACCTTCGTTTTAATATGAAAGAATAAAAAGAAAAATGTATCGATAAGATTTGGGCATCAAATGATGTAATGTTTGACAAACACAAGCCTTCGACTCCTTACAGAGACAGCGAAATCGATACAATCATTTCATTAGTTTCTAGTTATTGTAAATAACTATGTTTAATCTGAAACTTCCTTACAGAATTTTTCTAACGATTTCAATCGTTGTTACGCATTAGTTAACATGTCATATACAAATTCGAAAGGAAAACGTCCCATCCTGTCGATGACGAACTCGTTAGGCATAGGACGTTCCAAATTACAGTTCCCTGTCCCTCAGAACATCGTTTTTCAGGTAGATCGCTCCGAGTGAACGCTTGAGTGGCTCCAAGGCCGAAGACTTCTTTCATGCTTGTCAAATTGACAAGTGTGCACAATCTAGTGACATTGATGAAAACAGGACAGTAAATTATAACCCGTCTTCAGTTCTCTAGTTGGGTGTAAGGAAGTGGGTAGGCAAAATGGTTTCTTTGTGATTATAGTTCACTTAGACCGAAATGATGTAAAAAACCCTCTTCAGCCTGTAACTTTTTCTTTCTTATTTGTGTCTCCGTTCTGAGAACGGAAAAGACAGATGAGATGAAACTGTTAGCTATATTTAAAAGATGCTGGGTAAGATATTTGATAATTTGCTCCCATTCGTATTGAGTGGAAAGGGCAACAGCTACAACCATATACATAACACTCTGCCGGTCGCTGTGGTCGAGCGGTTCTAGGCGCTTCAGTCTGGCAACGTGCTGCTGCTACCGTCGCAGATTCGAATCCTGCCTCGGGCATGGATGTGTGTGATGTCCTTAAGTTAGTTAGGTTTAAGTATTTCTAAGACTAGGGGACTGATGACCTCAGGTGTTAAGTCCTATAGTGCTTAGAGCCATTTGAACTATTTGAACATAACACTCTAAAAATCAAATGTAAAAATCCTATTCAATGAGAATTTGTACGTTAAATTGGTATTTACCAGTTTGCAGTCATGGCAGGTTCCTAGTGAAAGTGATGGGGGAAAAATCTTTTTGACGTAGAGGTCATTCGAGAGCGCTAGTTTAGCTGTAGTATAATGAAGATAGGAATCAGCTTTAGTCTTTCCAAAGTAAGTGTACAGAGGGAAAGAGATTTAAACTGCGCTCATCCGGAATACTTCGCCCAGTCCTAATGTAGGTGGCCGCAGGATCACTTCAACTATGTGTATGACGTATTCAGTGTGTGTTGTTTGCGGATAAATATCGAAATTAATAAAAGTGAGAACATGGTACACTATTCTGACACCCACACCATTGATTTAGCGAGTATATCAATAGATGTTAAACTTAATGTTGTCATTCGTTGACGGATCTATGCTCTGACTCTGTGTTAATAGATCGGCAGGGAGAGGTTTGCTATTCAATCACAGCAAGTTTCAGATGTTCAGATGTCTGTGATGAGATCATCTTGCTGCATAATTTATCATTGTGGTAATTTCTACCACTACCAGTTTCGAAGCACTTATTTCGTGATCGAGTGTTATCGTTACTTAGGCAATAATGGCAATGGAATAATGCGATGCACTCAGATAAAACCTCTAAGTTGATCTGAAAGCACGTGTGTGTGTCTGGTCGACATACTGCAAGTTTGGGTGCAAAGGGGGATTAATTTAGGGAGGACAAGGTGGCCGTCCTTCGAACTGGCAGAGATATGGCACTGATATCAGTAAAATTTCGGCTATAATACATTGGAACATATTGCACAACATCGTAAATCACCTTGATTTGCGAATAGTTTTGTTTGAACGGCTTTTTAACGTAATAGTTTGACGTGGGTTTCGTGTAAAACGATAAACCGGAATAGCGTCCCACCTAAATTCTGAGTTTTGAACTGTTTACAGCCAATAGAAATACATCCGCAATTCCTGAAGGTATATGATTTTTTTTTCATTTGCAACAACTAAGAAATGGGCGACAGAATAAAGATATGTTTCTACTTATCTTGAAGATGACGCCTGTCAAGGTCACCAAAAAGCAGGAAATATACTTTAAATGACTATAAAATGCATAACACGAGTTTGGAAAAAGGCATAAGATATAGTTAACACAGAAGTCATATAATATCAACATAACGAAGGGTGTGGAAAAGTTTACATGAGGAAGTAACCGTGAGAAAGATTTGCACAAATTGGGTGCCGCATTTGGTGAGCGCAGATCAAAAACAGATCTGGAAATCAATTTTTCAGCAATATGAGGAGACTTCGCGCCACGCTGAGATCACTGGGCAATAGAAGTGCGCGTTGTCGGAAGGGAGGACGAGTTCCGTGTTTCCTGCAAAAAGTTCTCCTGCGGTACAGAAAGCAGGGAAATCACAGTGTGGGTATGAAATGACGCGGCAACTGAAAACGTACTGCACAGTTGAAGCACGCTGAACAGTACGATTCTTGTGGGCAGTACGTGTAGTTTGTACACAGAGTCACCGTGAAATTGTGGCGATACGTGAATCAAATGCAGTTTTGCTTCCATAACTGGTAAAACAATGCCAACAATTCGACCAAGGCCGCACGGCCGAAGGTGATGCTGACCGGGAAGGAAGGCCACTGATGTCGACCACAGGCTGTGAGGCTGTCGAATTCATTTATAGTAATCGCAGATTTCCCGACGGTGAGGACGTTCACAAAGCGGTTCTCGAATGGTTTCGTGACCAAGGAGCGGATTTGAATCGTCGAGAAATTGAATGATTAGTAGAACGTTCCGATCACCCTTACTGTGTTGAAAAATACTGCCATGTATCTGTGTCACTTTCAAGTGTAGTTGTAGTAGTAGTAGTAGTTGTTGTTGTTGTGGTCTTCAGTCCTGAGACTGAGACTGGTTTGATGCAGCTCTCCATGCTACCCTAACCTGTGCAAGCTTCTTCATCTCCCAGTTCTTACTGCAACCTTCATCCTTCAGAATCTGCTTAGTGTATTCATCTCTTGGTCTCCCTCTACGATTTTTACCCTCCACGCTGCCCTCCAATGCTAAATTTGTGATCCCTTGATGCCTCAGAACATGACCTACCAACCGGTGCCTTCTTCTTGTCAAGTTGTGCCACAAACTCCTCTTCTCCTCAATTCTATTCAATACCTCCTCATTAGTTATGTGATCTACCCATCTAATCTTCAACATTCTTCTGTAGCACCACATTTCGAAAGCTTCTATTCTCTTCTTGTCCGAACTATTTATTGTCCATGTTTCACTTCCATACATAGCTACACTCCATACAAATACTTTCAGAAACGACTTCCTGACACTTAAATCTATACTCGATGTTAACAAATTTCTCTTCTTCAGAAACGCTTTCCTTGCCATTGCCAGTCAACATTTTATATCTTCTCTACTTCGACCATCATCAGTTATTTCGCTCCCCAAATAGGAAAACTCCTTTACTAATTTAAGTATCTCATTTCCTAATCTAATTCCCGCAGCATCACCCGACTTAATTCGACTACATTCCATTATCCTCGTTTTGCTTTTGTTGATGTTCATCTTATATCCTCCTTTCAAGACACTGTCCATTCCGTTCAACTGCTCTTCCAAGTCCTTTACCGTCTCTGACAGAATTACAATGTCATCGGCGAACCTCAAAGTTTTTATTTCTTCCCCATGGATTTTAATACCTACTCCGAATTTTTTGTTTTGTTTTCTTTACAGCTTGCTCAATATACAGATTGAATAACATCGGGGAGAGGTTACCACCCTGTCTCACTCCCTTCCCAACCACCGCTTTCCTTTCGTGCCCCTCGACTCTTATAACTGCCATCTGGTTTCTGTACAAATTGTAAATAGCGTTTCGCTCCCTGTATTTTACCCCTGCCACCTTCAGAATTGGAAAGAGAGTATTCCAGTTAACATTGTCAAAAGCTTTCTCTAAGTCTACAAATGCTAGAAACATAAGTTCGCCTTTCCTTAATCTATTTTCTAAGACAATTCGTAGGGTCAGTATTGCCTCACGTGTTCCAACATTTCTACGAAGTAAACTGATCTTCCCCGAGGTCGACTTCTACCAGTTTTTCCATTCGTATGTAAGGAATTCGTGTTAGTATTTTGCAGCTGTGACTTATTAAACTGATAGTTCGGTAATTTTCACATCTGTCAACACCTGATTTCTTTCGGATTGGAATTACTATATTAATCTTGAAGTCTGAGGGTATTTCGCCTGTCTCATACATATTGGTCACCAGATGGTAGAGTTTTGTCAGGACTGGCTCTCCCAAGTCCGTCAGTATTTCTAATGGAATGTTGTCTACTCCTGGGGCCTTGCTTCGACTCGGATCTTTCAGTGCTCTGTCAAATTCTTCACACAGTATCGTATCTCCCATTTCATCTTCATCTACATCCTCTTCCATTTCCATAATATTGTCCTCAAGAACATTGCCCCTGTATAGATCCTCTATATACTCCTTCCACCTTTCTGCTTTCCCTTCTTTGCTTAGAACTGGGTTTCCATCTGAGCTCTTGATATTCATACAAGTGGTTCTCTTTTCTCCAAAGGTCTCTTTAATTTTCCTGTAGGCAGTATCTATCTTACCCCTAGTGAGATAAGCCTCTACATCCTTACATTTGTCCTCTAGCCATCCCCGCTTAGCCATTTTGCACTTCCTGTCGATCTCACTTTTGAGACGTTTGCATTTCTTTTTGCCTGCTTCATTTACTGCATTTTTATATTTTCTCCTTTCATCAATTAAATTCAATATTTCTTCTGTTACTCAAGGATTTCTACTAGCCATCGTCTTTTTACCTACTTGATCCTCTGCTGCTTTCACTACTTCATCCCTCAGAGCTACCCATTGTTCTTCTACTGTACTTCTTTCCCCCATTCCTTAAATTCCCACCTTTTTACAGTGTCTTCAGTTTTAATCTACAGTTCATAACCAATACATTGTGGTCAGTGTCGACATCTGCCCCTGGAAACGTCTTACAATTTAAAACCTGGTTCCTAAATCTCTGTCTTACCATTATATAATCTATCTGATACCTTCTAGTATCTCCAGGATTCTTCCATGTATACAACCTTATTTTATGATTCTTGAACCAAGTGTTAGCTATGATTAAGTTATGCTCCGTGCAAAATTCTACCAGATGGCTTCCTCTTTCATTTCTTTCCACCAATCCATATTCACGTACTATGTTTCCATCTCTCCCTTTTCCTACTGTCGAATTCCAGTCACCCATGACTCTTAAATTTTCGTCTCCCTTCACTACCTGAATAATTTCTTTTATCTCATCATACATTCATCAATTTCTTCATCATCTGCAGAGCTAGTAGGCATATAAACTTGTACTACTGTAGTAGGCGTGGGCTTCGTGTCTATCTTGGCCACAATAATGCGTTTACTATGCTGTTTGTAGTAGCTTACCCGCATTCCTATTTTTTAGTCATTATTAAACCTACTCCTGAATTACCCCTATTTGATTTTGTATTTATAACCCTGTATTCACCTGACCAAAAGTCTTGTTCCTCCTGCCACCGAGCTTCACTAATTCCCACTATATCTAACTTTAACCTATCCATTTCCCTTTTTAAATTTTCTAATCTACCTGCCCGATTAAGGGATCTGACATTCCACGCTCCGATCCGTAGAATGTCAGTTTTCTTTCTCCTGATAACGACGTCCTTACAAAGGTATTGTTGTGAAATTCCATGTGAAGGTTGTGAAACGGCTGTAGTTTCCCCTTGCTTTCAGCCATTCACAGTACCAGCACAGCAAGGCCGTTTTGGTTAGTGTTACAAAGCCAGATCAATCAATCGTCCAGACTGTTGCCCATGCAACTACTGGAAAGGCTGCTGCCCCTCTTCAGGAACCACACGTTTGTCTGGCCTCTCAACAGATACCCCTCCGTTGTGGTTGTACCTACGGTACCGCCATCTGTATCGCTGAGGCACGCAAGCCTCCCCACCAACGGCAAGGTCCATGGTTCATGGGGGGGGGGGGTCAAGTGTAGTACGGCATTCAATAAAAGTTACTTGGCCTGTCATAATGGCAATGAACCAAATTTTTCAAGTCCCCTCATCGTATAGTTGTAAAAAGAACGTAGTTGATATTTGTGTATGGGTTTCCTTACTGCAAATTAGGTGCAACATCATGAAGGAAGCATCAGGCAGTGGCCCCAAACAAAAAACGAAACGATGTTAATTTCACCTGTCTGAAACGTTTGGGCAGTATTTAACATAGGCACTTTGACGTCACTAATTATGTGTAAGCGTGGTTCTTATAAAAGGATCACAGAATTCTGTGATCGAATATGACAGACGATTTATTCAGGTAGCAGTTGGTCTCGGTGATGATGGCGATCTTTAAATACTTACAAACTGTGCGGCACCACCCACCTAAAATTTGGCACTATGAGAGTTCTTTGGAACAACTGGATGAAAAAATTAGATGCGTGACAAATAATTGAAGTACGCAGAAGGGAAGGAGAGAACAAAATGAAACATCACGAGTTGAGAGGTTATGTGATGTTGTTGCAGTGATTACAAAATCCAGTAAAGTTGACAAAGAACTTGGCAGCTCAAGCCCACTTACTAATATGACGTTGCGCCTGCTCTGGCCTGAGTATATGCCCTGATTCGGTTGACAAGGCTGTCATAAACCCGTTGTGTCCTCGCCTGAGGCAAGTTGACACACAAGTGTTGTGACGGGCCATTGACATCCTGTGACGGACTTGTCGTCGGAGCTGGTCCCAGACATGTTCAATCGGGGACAGATTTTTGGATCTTGCTGGACGTAAGAGTACCTCATCATCAAGTAGACGGTGCATAGAGACATGTGCCCTATGCGGACAAGTGTTGTCCTGTTGAAAAATGTTACCCACAATGCTGTCGCATGAGAGGTTACAAATAAAGACGCAAACTGTCTGGGAGGAACTTCTGTGCCATCAGTGTGCTCTCAGTCACTACCAGCCATTATCTAGAGTCATACAAGATGTATCCCCACATGCCTATCTTCCAAAACATTGAAACCTTTGGACCACTCCCCACGTCGCCGCCATATTCACCGATGATGGTCATTCCGTAGTGCAGAGCTAAGATTCGTCACTAAATACAGTGCGACGCCATTCATCAACAATCCGTACTTACTGGTTATGGCACCACCCCAAACGATGTCGTTTGTGTTGTGGTGCTAACGGCGGCCTACGCATCGGGCAGTAATTTCCTAGTCTGATTGCTGCTAGTCCTCGATCAATGGTGTGAGGTGACATGCAATGTTGCAAGGAGTCTATTATGGCCATCCTCTATTGCAGTCAGACATGGTCGACTGGAATCTTGACGAGCGTACCTGCCCTCACGTTCCAATGCAGTCCAACACTGCCCAACAGTCACATCCGAATGCCCTGCAAATCTGGATATTTCACGATTTGACCAGTTGAACGAATAAAAACCTAGAATGAGGCTCCATTCAAAGGCAACGATAACGCTGTCTCAGGCGATCACTCGACATCTCCGTGTTCTTCACTGTGATCACTCAATATCTGACGCTGTTCGATCCCTCTGTATACTCTACCATGCCAGGTAACGACACTGAACACAAGTGCCACTAACACACATTGGTGGTCGTTTTACCTGTTGCAGAAAATAGTAGCTCCAATCATTAACGTACCCACCCAAGTTACAGTGGCACCTGATCATGTCTTCAATGTGCTTCACTTTTTTGTCAGCTTGTGTATACGAGATTAGACTTGGACTGCAGAACATTTGGCACTTTGTGACTTCCACCAGCTCCAAAGTCCAATGAGGTTCATCACTATATAACGTTTTGAGCCCAGTGAAGGATTATGGAGGACATAAGTGAGTGTTTGAAAGACGTACGAGAACCGAATTTCAGTAGTGGAATCCACTCACTGGAAAATAAATCTTTTTGTAAATTACGTTGTCACGAAAGACAGGTAGTCGACATAAACACATTATAAGAAAAAAAAGTTGCACGACTAAGGAATAAAGCAAGTGGGATGGATATCGGTAGATGTAATGTACATGTACAGACAAGCAAAGGATTACAATTTTAGAAAAATTGGATGATTTATTCAAGAGAACGAGCTTCATAAATTGAGCAAGTCAACAACGCGTTGGTCCACTTCTGGCCCTTATGCAAGCACTTATTCCTACTGAGGGATATCGTGCCAAATTCTTCCAACTGGAGCTTTATGTTGTCAAAATCCCGAGCTTTTTAGAGAGCGCTGCCCATAATGCGACAAATGTTCACAGTTGGGGAGAGATCCGTCGACCTTGTTGGTCAAGGTATGGATTGCGAAGCACGAAGACAAGCAGTTTCTAATCTAGCAATGTGTGGGCGGGCATTATCTAGCTGAAATGTAAGCCCAGGATGGATAGCCACAAATGGAAAGAAAGTGGGGACGTAGCGCTGTGCTGTAAGGGTGCCATGGATGACAATCAAAGAGGGCCTGCCATGAAAAGATGTGATACCCCAGACCATCACTCTTGGTTGTCCGTCCGTATGGCGGGCGTCGGTCAGGTTCGTATTACGGCGCTATCTGGTGCGGCTCCAGACACGTCTTTGGCCTAAACCCTACTGACTGTAGTAGAATTATCTTCAGTGATGAGTCTACCATAGAAGGCGAGGATGACTAGGAAAGACATCTCTGGAAACTCACGGGACAGTGGTGGGATACCGAGGATCAACCAGGAGTGATAGACTGTGGTACTATATCATTTCATAGCAGGACCCATTTGCTTCTCATCTACGGCAGCCTTACGGTACAGCGGTACATCGACGACATTCTGGAACCCGTCATGTTTCACTTGACAGCAAGCCATCCAGGGTTTACATTTCCGCTAGGTAATGCCAGCCCACACACGGCAAGAGTTTCTAGTGCTTGTCTTTGTGCTTGTCATACCCTACCCTGGCCAATAAGGTCGCTGAATCTCTTCCCAATTGAGGTTTGGAGTATTATGTGCAGGGATTTTGGCGACCTAACATGCTAGATGGACAGATTTTGGCACAGCAAGATGCCAACGACTCTGTCGATCAGTCACAAGCTGAATAATTAGTTGCATAAGGGCCAGAGGCGGACCAAGGAGTAATTGACTTTTTCAATTTGTGAAGCTCTTTCTCTTGGATAAATCAACCAATTTTTCTGAAATTGTAATCATTTTTTTGTCTGTGAATGTACGTAAGATCTACCTACACTACTGGCCATTAAAATTGCTACACCAAGAACAAATGCAGATGATAAACGGGTATTCATTGGACAAATATATCATACTAGAACTGACATGTGATTACATTTTCACGCAATTTGGGTGCATAGATCCTGAGAAATCAGTACCCAGAACAACCACCTCAGGCCGTAATAACGGCCTTGATACGCCTGGGCATTGAGTCAAACAGAGTTTGGATGGCGTGCACAATCACAGCTGCCCATGCAGCTTCAACACGATACCACAGTTCATCAAGAGTAGTGACTGGCGTATTGTGACGAGCCAGTTGCTCGGCCACCATTGACCAGACGTTGTCAATTGGTGAGAGATCAGGAGAATGTGCTGGCCAGAGCAGCAGTCGAACATTTTCTGTATCCAGAAAGGCCCGTACTGGACCTGCAGCATGCGGTCGTGCATTATCCTATTGAAATGTAGGGTTTCGCAGGGATCGAATGAAGGGTAGATCCACGGGTCGTAACACATCTGAAATGTAACGTCCACTGATCAAAGTGCCGTCAATGCGAACAAGAGGTGACCGAGACGTGTAACCAATGGCACCCCATACCATCACGCCGGGTGATACGCTAGTTTGGCGATGACGAATACACGCTTCCCATGTGCGTTCATCGCGATGTCGCCAAACACGGATGCGAGCTGTAAACAGAACCTGGATTCATCCGAAAAAATGACTTTTTTCCATTCGTGCACCCAGGTTCGTTGTTGAGTTATCATCGCAGGCGCTCCTGTCTGTGATGCAGCGTCAAGGGTTACCGCAGCCATGGTCTCCGAGCTGATATTCCATGCTGCTGCAAACGTCGTCGAACTGTTCGTGCAGATGGTTATTGTCTTGCAAACGTCCCCATCTGTTGATTCAGGGATCGAGAAGTGGCTGCACGACCCGTTACAGCCATGCGGATAAGATGCCTGTCATCTCGACTGCTAGGCCATTGGGATCCAATACGGCGTTCCGTATTACCCTCCTGAACCCACCGACTCCATATGCTGCTAACAGTCCTTGGATCTAGACCAACGCGAGCAGCAATGTCGAGATACGATAAACCGCAATCGCGATAGGCTACAATCCGACCTTTATCAAAGTCGGAAACGTGATGGTACGCATTTCTCCTCCTTACATGAGGCATCACAACAACGTTTCACCAGGCAACGCCGGTCAACTGCTGTTTGTGTACGAGAAATCGGTTGGAAACTTTCCTCATGTTAGCACTTTGTAGGTGTCGCCACCGGCGCCAACCTTGTGTGAATGCTCTGAAAAGCTAATCATTTGCATATCACAGCATTTTCTTCCTGTCCGTTAAATTTCGCGTCTGTAGGACGTCATCTTCGTGGTGTAGCAATTTTAATGGCCAGTTATGTATTTCCATCCCATTCTGACAATTATTTCGTGGAGCGACGTTTTTATGTCTTAGAGTGCATACGCTGGAAACGTTTGTCCATTCCCTGGTAGCAGGAAGAGGTGAGGAGTTGTACTCACCTTCTCACACGGTGACCTGCGACCCTCCCCCTGGTGGTGGCAGTGTGTCGTGGCAAGCCCTAAAGCACCCAATTGGGCTGTCGACTGGTTGGTTTGGACGGTGTTAGCAGAGAGAGACAGAGAGGGAGGGAGAGAGAGGCGTGAGGCCTGAATGGCGTGGAGCCGGCAGACGGCCCGGCAACAGCCGCACGTGAGCCGAGCTGAGAGGCCGGCCGGGTCGCGCTATCTGCTCTGCTGGGGGGCCTCAGGAACGCCACGCCGCGGCAGCGGTTGCCGGGCCGCGAGGAGTGGAGAGGAGGGGAGCGGGACCGGACCAGGGCAGGGCAGGGCTGACGCAAGGCCCGCCTCCAGCCCACGGCGGGCGCGGCCCACTTCTGGCACCGGGCCATCGCCGCCTGACCCCGCGGTGGTGCGCTGCTCTGACGACCGTCCCCACCGTGTTTGCGTATGCCGGCAGGGATTGTGCAAATCAGTTTTGCAGAGTAAGAAAGATCTCCATGGGGTATCAGCCTATGAAAGATGTTGACACTCACAGTCACAAGTCAGGGCAGGGATACCCGTTATTTCACAGGACTCCTTCCAGTGTTGATGCTGTCCGGCATGGCATGTAATTCGACAGCCTGTTAAGTTATTTGATTCGTATTTTGCTTAGAGTGGTTATTGTTCCCTTGCCTGTTTTTAGACGCCAATTTGTGAAGATGTAGTGCTGTTCGTATCCTTGTCCTCGGCCGATATTTTCCATCGTTGTGCCGTTGGTCAGACGGAAGGGAATTGGTTAACTTGTTGGTCGGTTCTTGGGCCGTCCCTAGTTTGGGTTGCCATCCAATTCTTTAACTTAAAACTCTTGGCTGCCTGTCTCACCTCACCTTACGTTTGAGCTACCTTCACAGGCCGACCCTTGGAACATATCTGAGCACCACTTGTTCTGTTATTTTACATTGTGATTTTCATTTTAGTTTGAAGTATTGAGCAAGGCCTTCGGCTGTGTATTAATTCAGTTCTTTTTAAATGTTACATACGGCTCTTCAGCCGTCTTAAATTAAAATTTTGAAGATTGTTTTTATTTTTAAAAAAATTACTTTTTCTTTAAAAATTTTTATATCTGAAATTGTTTGTAATACAGGTCCTAAGCAGTTAGTTGTTTGATGTGTTATGTGTGGTCTCCAGCCGAGGATTTACGTGAACCCCTTTTAATAAGACCTCCAGCCGTGTGTATTCTTCAAAGGAAAATTTTTTATAAGAAGGAACGGATTTATTTTAAATTGTTCGTCTGACTTGTTGTTTGTGGCCTTCAGCCGTTGTTTCAGATTTGTTTGTGGCCTTCAGCCGTGCAGTACGTTAATACTTCTTTAATTAGGATTTCGGCTGTTCTGCTGTAAGTTTAAAAGGAAATTTCTTGGTTAGAAAAAATTGTTTATTAATGTGTTTTAATTAGTGTATTAATGTGTAGTTGTCCTTCAGACGTGTAGTGTAGGCCTTTAGCCACTAATTGTTTTCAATTCCATGTTTCTTTTTTTATTACCTTCTATCTTTAATTGCTTTTGATTTCTAAGCCAGGTCTTCATCCGTTCTTGTTTTTGGTGTGGTTTTGGGCTTTCAGCCCAGAAAGCATCTCAAGTTTTAACTAGGCCTTCAGCTGTATTGTCTAATTGTGATCTTTTAAAGCAATGTGTAAATAAGTGGTTCTCAGAAAAATAAAGTTGTGTGTTTGATTGTGCAACTCACAGTAACTGTTTACGGCCCCATCCACAATCGTAACCTTATCCTGTGCGCCCTCTGAGTACCTACTAACCAGGTTTCACCAACATCACTACCCTCTCTGGTTTCGGCTCTTACGGAACAATAGGCTGCCTTCTCCTCTCCCACTCTGGACATTCAGATACCTCACTGAAAGTGGCGTCAACGGAGCTGAAGTCTTAAAGGCGAACGGTCGACACACTCGTTATTAATGGCTACTAATAGGCTCCCAGATACTTTTGATGAGATAGTATATGATGACGTTGCAGATGTACAGCAACGGCTATGTCGCATAATTCATGATGTAAACTGCTCGAAAACCGTTTTGTATCACTCACACGATTTCCATTGTTTTACGCCTCTCTGCATTGTTTTGACCACAGGAAACAAGTGTATTCAACGATCCATGAAGGAGTAATCTCCACTGAAAAAGTAGTTAAGTACGCACTCCGTTTCTCCAATTGTCATGTGAAAAATGAAGCTTGCGTACGTTTTTTAGTTTGTCAGCATAACTAGAAGGTTCATGTCAAGTTTAGATCTGCGCACATTTCATTCCATATTCCTGAAAGCTTGGTAACCTCTTTTAGACCTACGTTTTTTAACCAAATATCCCAAGAGCCTGAAAGTGGGGAAGAGGGAATCACAGTTGACACAGGTATCCACAAGCAGGGAGGGAGGGCGGCAAGAGGGGGCACTCCTCCTCCCACCTTCCTTCCCGTGGAATCAGGAGTATAAAGTTTTTGTTCATAACAGAATCCTCATACACAACTAAAAGTGATTTCCTATGATTCCGCCAAACATCTTGTTCAGCCAATTGAAGCACTACGTAGCTTACCGCAGTGAGACAGTACTATGGCTTGAGCAATCTACATCTACATCGTATTCTGCAAGCCACATGACGGTGTGTGGCAGAGAGTACTTATGATACCACTAACTGATGCCCCCTTTAATATAATCCATTATGAAGTCGAGGTAGCAGTTGTCGTTACACTGGTTATCACTGTTAGCATTCAACCGCGATTCTTATACATGTATTTTAAACGCGAACGTATAAGAATCGCGGTTGAATGCTAACAGTGATAACCTGATGCCCCCTTCCCTGTTACATTCGCGAATGGCGTGTGGGATCAAAAATGGTCTGTATTTGCTCTAATTTCTCGTATTTTCTAGTCGTGATTATTTCGCTAGATGCAGGTGGAAGTCTGACTCTTCCCGGAAATAGCTCTCTCGAAATGTCAATAGTAAACCTCTTTCTTTCTTTCGCTTATGCCAAAGTCCTGCAGCGAACGCAGGTTCGGCGTGGTTACAACGGATTTGGCAAGGTTAGTTTTAGGGATGGCCAGATGCCTTTCCTGCCGCCACCCCGTACCCTCCAGGACGGAATCAGTGTACCCCAACTGTCTGCGTCTAGTGTAAATCGTGAAATAGTGCGGACGTGTTTCAAATGTCTGCGACGCGTGTAACTGAGGCGGAACTTGGGAACCAGCCAGGTATTCACCTAGCGGGATGTGGAAAACCGCCTAAAAACAACATCCAGGCTGTTAATCCGACGGGCGGATTCTATCCGGGGCCAGCGCGCCTACTCGAGTCCAGGAAGCAGAGCGTTAGCGCTCTCGGCTACTCTGGCGGCTGTCAATAGTAAACCTCACCTGGTGTGTAACGCCACTCTAGTATGGTCTGACACTCAAGTTTGTTGAGGATATCCGTAACGCTCTCGCGCCTGCTAAACGATCCCGTGATGAAACGCTCTGCTCTCTACCTCTATTAGTCCTACATGATAAGGATCCCAAATTCATGCATATTACTCGCGAATCGGTCGTACAAGCGCCTTTTACGTCACTTCCTTCGTGTGTGATTTTATTTTCTTATTATTCTTCCTATGAGTCACAGTCTGGCATCAGGCTTTCCTATTATTTTTTATTTAGTCATTCCACTTATGGTCGTTGTGGATAGTTACTCCTAGATATTTTACAGTAGTAGTGTTTCCAGCAATTTGTGATCCACAGTGTAGTTGTGCAGTTGTGGATTTCTTTTCCTGTGTATGCCAAATACGTTAAATTTATTTAAGTTGAGGGTCAACTGCCAAAACCTGGACCATTCATCAGTCCTCTTCCGGTCATTCTGCAGATCGATACTGTCTTCTGGCATTGCTACTTTCTAACAGCCAATCGCACCATTTGCAAACAGCCTTAAAGAGCTTGCGACGCTTTCTACTAGATCACTTATATACACTGTAAACAGTAACGGTCCTGTCACACTTCCTTGGGCTGCTCCGAAAATTACCTTTACATCTGTCGATTTTGTTCCGTTAAGAGCGAGTTGTTGAGTTCTGTCTGCAAGGAAGCCTTGAATCCAGTTGCAAATTTTGTCCGATACTCGTAAACCTCGTTTTTTTTTCACTAAATGACAGTGCTGGACAGCGTCAAATGCTTCCCTGAAGTCAAGGAACACGGCATCAACATGAGCGCCGTTGTCTACAGCGCTATGGATCTCATGAAGGAATAGAGCGAACAGAGTTTCGCAAGATGTTTCTTTGCGGAATCCGTGTTGATTTTTATAGAGGAGATTTTCGTTTTACAAAAACACCATAATTTTTGAGCATAAAACATGTACCATAATTCTAAAACAAATTGATAGGCTGGCCGAGCGGTTCTAGGCGCTTCAGTCTGGAACCGCGCGACCGCTACGGTCGCAGGTTCGAATCCTGCCTCGGGCATGGATTTGTGAGATGTCCTTAGGATAGTTAGGTTTAAGTAATTATAAGTTCTATGGGACTGATAACCTCAGATGTTGAGTCCCAAAGTGCTCAGAGCCATTTGAACCATTTGAAGATTGATAGGCCTATAATTATGTGCATCTGTTCTACGACCCTTCGTGAAAACAGGAGTGACCTGCGCTTTTATTTCAGTCTATGGGTGCCCTTCGTTGAACCAGCCATCTGCAGTAAAGTGCGGCTAGTAGGGGAACAAGTTCTTTCGCATAATCTTCCTAGAATCTTATAGGTATCTCATCTGGTCCTGATGCCTTTCCACTACTAAGCGACTGCAGTTGTTTTCTATTCGACGATCGGTTATCTCAGTATCTGCCATTTCTACGTTCGTACAATGATTGAATGAGGAATCATGTTACGATCTTTCGCGATGAAAGTAATTGCTGTACAGCTTGGAAAAATATAGCAGTTTTAAAGTCCTGACGCCCTCTCACCCAAAGCCCCCCACCCATCCCCCACCCCACGCCGCCACCCTTTCCCTGTCGATAAATTTCGGCGTGCCAATGCCCATGCTAATTACGTACTTTTGTTTGTGGGGCGTTTTCCAGTTTCAGTATTCGGCTGATGACCAAGGGAAACCTCCCGAAAACCTTGATCGGAATGTAGGATTGGAACTACTTCAGCTTGTTTCTGAGACAAAGTTATTCATTGTCCCACACAAAAATTAAAATTTTGTTCACGTCTATTTGCATGCAGGTGTGCGGTTTGATCTCGTTTCTGTGTATATGCGATGTATGTGCGCATGCGCGCGTTTCAGTTGATAACTGGAAGGCAAGTCAGAGCCAGAAGTTAATTGGTATACTGACGTACACCGCAGCGTCGTCTTTCGAACATTCAGCAGCTGTTGTGAGACACAGAACATTACATGTCTGCTCGTAGTGATCGTTCATCGTCAAAAATACCAGCTGCTGAGCGGTACCTCGAAATTGTGGATAGCAGGTATCTGGAGGAGAATGCAACTGATATGCGCGTTCCTTTGTGGAGGCAACTGTGAGGTGGGCGTCGACTCAGGCAGTGTGCAACCATTTCCACGCATTTACGACGTGCATTCAAGTTCTAAGGCCTCCGAATTTTTTTCTAATTAACTACTCACCCGAAATCGATGAAACTGGCGTTACTTCTCGACGTAATCGCCCTGCAGACGTACACATTTTTCACAACGCTGACACCATGATTCCATGGCAGCGGCGAAGGCTTCTTTAGGAGTCTGTTTTGACCACTGGAAAATCGCTGAGGCAATAGCAGCATGGCTGGTGAATGTGCGGCCACGGAGAGTGTCTTTCATTGTTGGAAAAAGCCAAAAGTCACTAGGAGCCAGGTCAGGTGAGTAGTGAGCATGAGGAATCACTTCAAAGTTGTTATCACGAAGAAACTGTTGCGTAACGTTAGCTCGATGTGCGGGTGCATTGTCTTGGTGAAAACAGCATACGCGCAGCCCTTCCCGGACGTTTTTGTTGCAGTGCAGGAAGGAATTTGTTCTTCAAAACATTTTCGTAGGAAGCACCTGTTACCGTAGTGCCCTTTGGAACGCAATGGGTAAGGATTACGCCCTCGCTGTCCCAGAACATGGACACCATCATTTTTTCAGCACTGGCGGTTACCCGAAATTTTTTTGGTGGTGGTGAATCTGTGTGCTTCCATTGAGCTGACTGGCGCTTTGTTTCTGGATTGAAAAATGGCATCCACGTCTCATCCATTGTCACAACCGACGAAAAGAAAGTCCCATTCATGATGTCGTTGCGCGTCAACATTGCTTGGCAACGTGCCACACGGGCAGCCATGTGGTCGTCCGTCAGCATTCGTGCCACCCACCTGGATGACACTTTTCGCATTTTCAGGTCGTCATGCAGGATTGTGTGCACAGAACCCACAGAAATGCCAACTCTGGAGGCGATCTGTTCAACAGTCATTCGGCGATCCCCCAAAACAACTCTCTCCACTTTCTCGATCATGTCGTCAGACCGGCTTGTGCGAGCCTGAGGTTGTTTCGGTTTGTTGTCACACGATGTTCTGCCTTCATTAAACTGTCGCACCCATGAACGCACTTTCGACACATCCATAACTCCATCACCACATGTCTCCTTCAACTGTCGATGAATTTCAATTGGTTTCACACCACGCAAATTCAGAAAACGAATGATTGCACGCTGTTCAAGGTAGGAAAACGTTGCCATTTTAAGTATTTAAAACAGTTCTCATTCTCGCCGCTGGCGGTAAAATTCCATCTGCCCTACGGTGCTGCCATCTCTGGGACGTATTGACAATGAATGCGGCCTCATTTTAAAACAATGCGCATGTTTCTATCTCTTCCCAGTCCGGAGAAAAAAGATCGGAGGCCTTAGAACTTGAATGCACCTCGTACTTTGCCCTCCAGGTGACCGTCATGAACAAAAGTATAAAGCCGCCAGTTGCGCGAAGAAAGCGGGCAAAGGATCACCTGGCGTGGAACCTGGATCAGTGGCGTCTGCTTCTCTTTACAGATGAGTGTATCGTTTGAGTGACGCCTGAAGATTATCGTAGAATGATTGTGGTGGTGGCAAACTATTAACGCACGTCGTAGGCATACAGCCTGACAATTCCAACAGAGAGATGTCTCTCAGTCACGTTTTGGGCTGGTATCATCAACGGATGATAGACGCTTGTCATCGTTGTCGAGGGTCATTTCAAGTCTGTGCAGTATCGCGACAGAACAATCAAAGCAATTATCCAGCCCTATGGTAAATTCTTTGGCAATGAGAGAACGATAACGCACAACTCGCCCCCCTCGTGATTACCTTCATCTACGAGGAATGGGCCAATCGTCTCACTGCTTACATGAACCCCATTGTGTATGCCTGAGAGCATCTGAAACGTGCAGTGCAGTCTCTTGAGACAATTGATTCACCTCAGGATGGCCGCAGCCAAAGAATGGAACACACTTGAGCTGCGATGCCTTACTCACCTTGTCGACGACGATGCAAGATTGTTACAAATTGCAGGATGGAACATCACGATGTTGAAAGTATTGAACGTTTCCCAACGGAGAATTGCGATTTGACACTTGTGCAAAGATATACATTACCTGTGTTTTGATTTTATTTCACAGTGAATTGTTTTTTAGTTTCCAGCGGCTTATTACTTTATTTACTGCTGCTTTTGAAACTAAGGTGACACACATTCACAGGGGCTGCAGACCCTTTGTTGAGCAGTTTAGATGCTGAATGCAACTAATGTGCTCTGTATATACACAGTCCAGACCACTAATATAGCGATTTGCCAGTGTTGAAGAATATGACGTTCATCGACCTTCATCCCAAGGCGTGAGGGTCCCAGTAATTCTCAAGTTCTGAACTTTCGGCATGCCCCTTTAGTGAAAGTGTATCGCATATGGTGGAACAGCAAATCGAAACTAGAGGGTTCCTTGCAACGATACAGCACTGATATCCGAGGTTCACATCAACCACAGCAGTTCATGAAGGCTAACGTATTGAAATGAAGCGCTCCAAAGTCCAGATAAAGCAAGTGATAAGCAGACTCAAGTTTATCGCAATGATTCAACAGCGTACTCAATATATTCCAAAACCAACGGATAGTCTTCATGCATGGCAACGGTTGTGCATTGACAGACAAGTCTAGAATTCGATCGACGATATTAAGTTTGCATTGCAAACGTGGAAGAAATCCATTGGAAACATACTTTTCGGAACAATTGGTCAACCGAAGGCGGTTGAGTTCAGTTGCCTAGTCCCACGACAGGCAAAGGCGTTGATAACCGTACACCAGACACGACCTACTCGTCCGAATGTTGTCCGCAGCTCGTGGTCGTGCGGTAGCGTTCTCGCTTCCCACGCCCGGGTTCCCGGTTTCGATTCCCGGCGGGGTCAGGGATTTTCTCTGCCTCGTGGTGACTGGGTGTTGTGTGCTGTCCTTAGGTTAGTTAGGTTTAAGTAGTTCTAAGTTCTAGGGGACTGATGACCATAGATGATAAGTCCCATAGTGCTCAGAGCCATTTGAACCATTTCGTCCGAATGTTGCCGCCAGTCGGATGGTTCCCAGTGATATATGATTGGTCAGACGTAGCTCATTAAGCGGGCGCCTTTTGAAACTTGTCCGTGAATATATTTCTCATGTACACTGCAGAGCCAAAGAAACTGGTACACAAGCCTAATGTCATGTAGGGCCCCGCGAGCAAGCAGAAGTGTCGCAACACGACGTAGCATGGACTCGTCTAATGTCTGAAGTAGTGCTAGAGGGTACTGACACTATGAATCCTGCAGAGCCGTCCATAAATCCGTAAGAGTACGAGGGGGTTGGAGATCTCTTCTGAACAGCACATTGCAAGGCATCCCAGATATCCTCAATAATGTTCATGTCTGGGGAGTTTGGTGGCCAGCGGAAGTGTTTAAACTCAGAAGAGTGTTTCTGGACCCACTCTGTCGCACTTTTGGACGTGTGGGGTGACGCATTGTCCTGTTGGAATTGCCCAAGTCCGTCGGAAAGCACAATGGACATGAATGGATACAGAGATCAGACAGTGCTTACGTGCGTGTCACCTGTCAGGGTCTTATCTAGACTCCAACTGCATACACCCCATACCATTACAGAGCCTCCTCCAGCTTGAACAGTCCCCTGCTGACATGCAGGGTCCATGGATTCATGAGGTTATATCCATACTCGTACACGTCCATCCACTCGATACAATTTGAAACGGGACGCGTTCGACCAAGGAACATGTTTCCAGTCATCAACAGTCCAATGACGGTGTTGACGGGTCCAGGCGATGTGTAAAGCTTTGTTTCATCAAGGGTAAACTAGTGGGTCTTCGGCTCCGAAAGCCCATATCGATGATGTTTCGTTGAACGGTTAGCATGCTGACACTTGTTGATGGCCCACCATTGAAATCTGCAGCGATTTGTGGAGTGGTTTCACTTCTGCCACGATGAACGATTATCTTCAGTCGTCGTTGGTCACATTCATGCAGAAACATTTTCCGACCGTAGCGATGTTTTACCAGATTCCTGATATTCACGGTACACTCGTGAAATCGTCATACGGGACAATCCCCACTTCATACCTACTTCAGAGATGCTGTGTCCCATCTCTCGTGCGCCGACTATAGCACCCGTTCAAACTCACTTAAATCTTGATAACTGCAATTGCAGCAGCAGTAACTGGGCCAGATACTTGTTATCTTATATAAGTATCGCCGACCGCAGTGGCGTAAGTAGTAGGATAAAGCTGTTTTTAGGATACTTTGATATCAAATTGATATGCAAACAAATTAAATTGATCAATTAATCAGCCCCACCCCCGCCCATGCCCGCCCACCCCTGCCCCTCGATGACATTCCTCAGCCGGAATGTGTGCCCCCTCACCCGCAGCAGCCCGCCGATCGGCGATGGAGAACAACTGTATTTGCCTTCAACGCATCGATAATCAAGAATCTATTAAAAAAACACACACACATTTGCGACCATAATAAATGTCCTCTTCCCACGAAAATAGATAAAGTCCATTTTCTTTTAGTTTTATCAACAAAGTCGGTATAGTTTTTACGTTCGACTGCAGTCGCATCTCATTATTTTGTGATGTCCAGCGAAGTGTACTGCCACCGATCACAAATGATCAGCAGAGACATGCCCACCCTGCGTAAAATCAGGAAAAATAATTCAACTATTTTGAAGCGAAAATTACCGATCACCGCATAATGTCCTCATTATTTCGAAACCGTCATCACAGTAAAGAAAAAGCGAGATTTTAAACTCGAAAGAAAAAAATTCTATATTAAACAATTTCTTTCAGCTTGTTGAACAAATTACACGACCTGACAGCGTCTCTTACGTTTAGTGTCTGTAAATAAAGTGTCATGCACGTGAAATACCATTAGGGACTACAATCTTCCATGCCATTGGGTCACATGTCGGAAGACTCACCATCATTTTACACTCGACAACAAGAAGCTATAATTCAAGAAAAGTAGCGGTTTTGTTCACTGTGACAGGTCCCCTTTTACCAACGCGATGCTATATCATGCTAGCGTTTACGAAACTAATCGTGAGAGCCTGTCTCGTCCTGTTTGGTTGGGGGACTGAAACTTTTGTAAAAGATATCGCCACAACGAAAAACAAAAGAAACGCTTGTCAAGAATCATTCTCTGGTGTCCTAGCCATCTCTTCCACCCACAAGGCGGCACGTCATTTACATCAATTTGATAGGCTAATTAATTAAATATATCGTGAGAGTCACTTTGTATGGTGATTAATTTTTTTTTCAGCAGTCGTATTATACTCGCCAAGTAGGACAACTGGGAATCCATGGAGGGAGCATGATGTTCTTTTCGAGGAACACTATTGAGAAATGTCATCTCAAGCTGACCACAGAGGGATTCTACAGCCCACAACATACATTTCGTGTAAGGACTGCGCTATTAAAAACACGGTCATGAAGCCTATCTTACCATCACCTTACATAAAAAGCGGTCTTGAGTCTACAGAGGCACACACAGGTCACTGGAAGTGTTATGCTTTCAGGCAGAAATGCTGTCCAAAATGCTGTTCGCAATTTGGAATCAAGTCTATCCATTGAACCACATATTTGCGTTGGATCCAGTAGAGACGTCTTTTAGTGATTACAGCCACTAATGAAGCATATTCGAGCTACTCTTGTATCCCGAAATGAGTCACCTTTCTTTTTCGTCACTATGTGCTAAGAAACCTATAGACCTAGAACTCCAGCGCTGTTTTTCAGACAGTCCCTCTGCATCTTGTAACTGCTCCTAAGTCTCTGCCCTGCCGTCCCTGCAACTTAGTCTGTGTGATCACCCCAGTTTAAGTTCGGAAGTTGGAGAGCGCTATATCTAAGACCTTCTGCAGCCTGTGGGGAAACAGGACGAGCTGAGTTAATGCGACAGGAGGTCGTTTTGACCACTCAGTGGAAATGGGAACATGGTGTCATAGCTCCGCAGTGTGTAAGGCCAGCGTCAAACGAAGCTTTCCCCTGCAGCACGAGGTAGTAGAAGAGATAGTATGAGCAGTTATGGTGGTGTTTCTACACATCCTATATGGCATGGAGGAAGGGCAAAGATTTTGCAAGAGCACTTCGACACATCTCCAAACTAAATACAGGTAGTCCGAAGGAGATCTGTGTCTCTCAGGGTGCATTCATGTCTATCACCCAAACATATGTGGCGATCCTATTAAATATACAGGTATTGGTTCATTGGAGCAGGTGGTTCGTGATCGAAGTCGCTTCCACAGACCAGTGCAAAGTTTCATCACCTGTACAGTAGGACGACCATATCCTACAAATTACCAATCACACCAGAGGCTTCCTGTATTGTTCCTTCATATGATGTTTAATACATTGTTTTTTCTTCGGTTGTAACACATCTAATCAGTGTACACTGCCATACACTTTGTTTTTTCTACCATGACTTAGAGATCCGTGTCAGCTGCTGCTAAACCAACATTAACACATTTCGATCTTCTGGCTTTCACAGAAAACTGAACATCGCATGGCTGGTAGAAATAAAACACGGAGGTGATGTTTTTCATTGACAAAAATGTGGAAGACATCGCAACATGTGGAAACTGAAAGAGTTTGAGGTATTGTATAGTGCTTCCAGGTGATGACCTGTACAGTTAATCTCATCTTTCCATCGACAGGGTAGATGATGTCTCGCTGCTCCGCTTCGAAAAGCATTGTGCCTTCATTTTACAGTCGTGTAAATGATTACTGTTCCGGTGTTGGCCATCGCCAGAAGGTGCTGTTCACAACACATGTGAGGTAGCACAAATAAAATGAGGTACTGTTATCTTACTGGTGAAAAACAATAAAAAATAAAAATAAAACATGTTTAGGGCATGGCAGCATATGGAATAGGACGAGTCTGTAGCAATGAGGGACGCTTTCAAGCAACTGTATTAAGGTGATGACCTCTACATTTAATCCCATGTTCCACAGCGACAAGTAGCAGATATCCAGTGTTCCGCCAAGGTTCCCTGCATCTCAACGATACCATCAGCCAATCATTGCGCGGCAATCACAGCCATACATTTTGTTTGTTTGTTTCCGCCACAACTTCGACGTCTGTGTCAGATTATAAACTGACATTAACACGTTTCGTCCATCGACTCCCCCAGAAAACTAGACATCGTGCGGTGTAAATTATGTTGATGTTGCTGATCCCACAACACATCCACAACTGGGTGATTGACATTAAAGACAGTCACAACATAAGGAAACTGGAAGAGTTTTGAGGCATTGTGGAGCGGATCTGTGGAAGCGACTTCGATCACGAACCACCTGCTCCAATGAACCAATACCTGTATATTTAATAGGATCGCCACATATGTTTGGGTGATAGACATGAATGCACCCTGAGAGACACAGATCTCCTTCGGACTACCTGTATTTAGTTTGGAGATGTGTTGAAGTGCTCTTGCAAAATCTTTGCCCTTCCTCCATGCCATATAGGATGTGTAGAAACACCACCATAACTGCTCATACTATCTCTTCTACTACCTCGTGCTGCAGGGGAAAGCTTCGTTTGACGCTGGCCTTACACACTGCGGAGCTATGACACCATGTTCCCATTTCCACTGAGTGGTCAAAACGACCTCCTGTCGCATTAACTCAGCTCGTCCTGTTTCCCCACAGGCTGCAGAAGGTCTTAGATATAGCGCTCTCCAACTTCCGAACTTAAACTGGGGTGTCACACAGACTAAGTTGCAGGGACGGCAGGGCAGAGACTTAGGAGCAGTTACAAGATGCAGAGGGACTGTCTGAAAAACAGCGCTGGAGTTCTAGGTCTATAGGATTCTTAGCACATAGTGACGAAAAAGAAAGGTGACTCATTTCGGGATACAAGAGTAGCTCGAATATGCTTCATTAGTGGCTGTAATCACTAAAAGACGTCTCTACTGGATCCAACGCAAATATGTGGTTCAATGGATAGACTTGATTCCAAATTGCGAACAGCATTTTGGACAGCATTTCTGCCTGAAAGCATAACACTTCCAGTGACCTGTGTGTGCCTCTGTAGACTCAAGACCGCTTTTTATGTAAGGTGATGGTAAGATAGGCTTCATGACCGTGTTTTTAATAGCGCAGTCCTTACACGAAATGTATGTTGTGGGCTGTAGAATCCCTCTGTGGTCAGCTTGAGATGACATTTCTCAATAGTGTTCCTCGAAAAGAACATCATGCTCCCTCCATGGATTCCCAATTGTCCTACTTGGCGAGTATAATACGACTGCTGAAAAAAAAATTAATCGCCATACAAAGTGACTCTCACGATATATTTAATTAATTAGCCTATCAAATTGATGTAAATGACGTGCCGCCTTGTGGGTGGAAGAGATGGCTAGGACACCAGAGAATGATTCTTGACAAGCGTTTCTTTTGTTTTTCGTTGTGGCGATATCTTTTACAAAAGTTTCAGTCCCCCAACCAAACAGGACGAGACAGGCTCTCACGATTAGTTTCGTAAACGCTAGCATGATATAGCATCGCGTTGGTAAAAGGGGACCTGTCACAGTGAACAAAACCGCTACTTTTCTTGAATTATAGCTTCTTGTTGTCGAGTGTAAAATGATGGTGAGTCTTCCGACATGTGACCCAATGGCATGGAAGATTGTAGTCCCTAATGGTATTTCACGTGCATGACACTTTATTTACAGACACTAAACGTAAGAGACGCTGTCAGGTCGTGTAATTTGTTCAACAAGCTGAAAGAAATTGCTTAATATAGAATTTTTTTCTTTCGAGTTTAAAATCCCGCTTTTTCTTTACTGTGATGACGGTTTCGAAATAATGAGGACATTATGCGGTGATCGGTAATTTTCGCTT